>NC_079484.1:15729832-16074415 GCF_026230105.1 Diorhabda sublineata | reverse complement strand
AGATAGACTTTGAAAATTTTCAATCAACACAAGGTGACAATCGACCTCAATGGGCTTCAATGGATGTAAATAGAAGATATCTGACCAAGATAGTTGCAAACTCACTTAAATATATAAGAATTGATGAAATTCGACTTGAAATGAGGAAGATAGACTTTGAAAATTTTCAATCAACACAAGGTGACAATCGACCTCAATCGGCTTCAATGGATGTAAATCGAAGATATCTGACCAAGATAGTTGCAAACTCACTTAAATATATAAGAATTGATGAAATTCGACTTGAAATGAGGAAGATAGACTTTGAAAATTTTCAATCAACACAAGGTGACAATCGACCTCAATGGGCTTCAATGGATGTAAATCGAAGATATCTGACCAAGATAGTTGCAAACTCACTTAAATATATAAGAATTGATGAAATTCGACTTGAAATGAGGAAGATAGATTTTGAAAATTTTCAATCAACATAGTGACAATCGACCTCAATGGGCTTTAATGGATGTAAATCGAAGATATCTGAACAAGATAGTTGCAATCTCACTTAAATATATAAGAATTGATGAAATTCGACTTCAAATAAGGAACATAGACTTTGAAAATTTTCAATCAACACAAAGTGACAATCGACCTCAATGGGCTCCAATGGATGTAAATCGACGATATCTGACCAAGATAGTTGCAAACTCACTTAAATATATAAGAATTGATGAAATTCGACTTGAAATGAGGAAGATAGATTTTGAAAATTTTCAATCAACACAAGGTGACAATCGACCTCAACGGGCTTCAATGGATGTAAATCGAAGATATCTGACCAAGATAGTTGCAAACTCACTTAAATATATAAGAATTGATGAAATTCGACTTGAAATGAGGAAGATAGATTTTGAAAATTTTCAATCAACACAAGGTGACAATCGACCTCAACGGGCTTCAATGGATGTAAATCGAAGATATCTGACCAAGATAGTTGCAAACTCACTTAAATATATAAGAATTGATGAAATTCGACTTGAAATGAGGAAGATAGATTTTGAAAATTTTCAATCAACATAGTGACAATCGACCTCAATGGGCTTCAATGGATGTAAATCGACGATATATGACCAAGTTAGATGTAAACTCACTCAAATATATGAGAGATGATGAAATTCGACTTCAAATAAGGAAGATAGACTTTGAAAATTTCCAATCAACACAAAGTGACAATCGACCTCAATGGGCTTTAATGGATGTAAATCGAAGATATCTGACCAAGTTAGATGTAAACTCACTCAAATATATAAGAATTGGTGAAATTCGACTTGAAATGAGGAAGATAGACTTTGAAAATTTCCAATCAACACAAAGTGACAATCGACCTCAATGGGCTTTAATGGATGTAAATCGAAGATATCTGACCAAGATAGTTGCAAACTCACTTAAATATATAAGAATTGATGAAATTCGACTTGAAATGAGGAAGATAGACTTTGAAAATTTTCAATCAACACAAGGTGACAATCGACCTCAATGGGCTTCAATGGATGTAATTCGAAGATATCTGACCAAGATAGTTGCAAACTCACTTAAATATATAATAATTGATGAAATTCGACTTGAAATGAGGAAGATAGACTTTGAAAATTTTCAACCATCATAGTGACAATCGACCTCAATGGGCTTCAATGGATGTAAATCGACGATATCTGACCAAGTTAGATGTAAACTCACTCAAATATATGAGAGATGATGAAATTCGACTTCAAATAAGGAAGATAGACTTTGAAAATTTTCAATGAACACAAAGTGACAATCGACCTCAATGGGCTTTAATGGATGTAAATCGAAGATATCTGACCAAGATAGTTGCAAACTCACTTAAATATATAAGAATTGATGAAATTCGACTTGAAATGAGGAAGATAGACTTTGAAAATTTTCAATCAACACAAGGTGACAATCGACCTCAATGGGCTTCAATGGATGTAAATCGAAGATATCTGACCAAGATAGTTGCAAACTCACTTAAATATATAAGAATTGATGAAATTCGACTTGAAATGAGGAAGATAGACTTTGAAAATTTTCAATCAACACAAGGTGACAATCGACCTCAATGGGCTTCAATGGATGTAAATAGAAGATATCTGACCAAGATAGTTGCCAACTCACTTAAATATATAAGAATTGATGAAATTCGACTTGAAATGAGGAAGATAGACTTTGAAAATTTTCAATCAACACAAGGTGACAATCGACCTCAATGGGCTTCAATGGATGTAAATCGAAGATATCTGACCAAGATAGTTGCAAACTCACTTGAATATATAAGAATTGATGAAATTCGACTTGAAATGAGGAAGATAGACTTTGAAAATTTTCAATCAACACAAGGTGACAATCGACCTCAATGGGCTTCAATGGATGTAAATAGAAGATATCTGACCAAGATAGTTGCAAACTCACTTAAATATATAAGAATTGATGGAATTCGACTTGAAATGAGGAAGATAGACTTTGAAAATTTTCAATCAACATAGTGACAATCGACCTCAATGGGCTTCAATGGATGTAAATCGACGATATCTGACCAAGATAGTTGCAAACTCACTTAAATATATAAGAATTGATGAAATTCGACTTGAAATGAGGAAGATAGACTTTGAAAATTTTCAATCAACACAAGGTGACAATCGACCTCAATCGGCTTCAATGGATGTAAATCGAAGATATCTGACCAAGATAGTTGCAAACTCACTTAAATATATAAGAATTGATGAAATTCGACTTGAAATGAGGAAGATAGACTTTGAAAATTTTCAATCAACACAAGGTGACAATCGACCTCAATGGGCTTCAATGGATGTAAATCGAAGATATCTGACCAAGATAGTTGCAAACTCACTTAAATATATAAGAATTGATGAAATTCCACTTGAAATGAGGAAGATAGATTTTGAAAATTTTCAATCAACATAGTGACAATCGACCTCAATGGGCTTTAATGGATGTAAATCGAAGATATCTGAACAAGATAGTTGCAATCTCACTTAAATATATAAGAATTGATGAAATTCGACTTCAAATAAGGAACATAGACTTTGAAAATTTTCAATCAACACAAAGTGACAATCGACCTCAATGGGCTCCAATGGATGTAAATCGACGATATCTGACCAAGATAGTTGCAAACTCACTTAAATATATAAGAATTGATGAAATTCGACTTCAAATAAGGAACATAGACTTTGAAAATTTTCAATCAACACAAAGTGACAATCGACCTCAATGGGCTCCAATGGATGTAAATCGACGATATCTGACCAAGATAGTTGCAAACTCACTTAAATATATAAGAATTGATGAAATTCGACTTGAAATGAGGAAGATAGATTTTGAAAATTTTCAATCAACACAAGGTGACAATCGACCTCAACGGGCTTCAATGGATGTAAATCGAAGATATCTGACCAAGATAGTTGCAAACTCACTTAAATATATAAGAATTGATGAAATTCGACTTGAAATGAGGAAGATAGATTTTGAAAATTTTCAATCAACATAGTGACAATCGACCTCAATGGGCTTTAATGGATGTAAATCGAAGATATCTGACCAAGATAGTTGCAATCTCACTTAAATATATAAGAATTGATGAAATTCGACTTCAAATAAGGAACATAGACTTTGAAAATTTTCAATCAACACAAAGTGACAATCGACCTCAATGGGCTTCAATGGATGTAAATCGACGATATATGACCAAGTTAGATGTAAACTCACTCAAATATATGAGAGATGATGAAATTCGACTTCAAATAAGGAAGATAGACTTTGAAAATTCCCAATCAACACAAAGTGACAATCGACCTCAATGGGCTTTAATGGATGTAAATCGAAGATATCTGACCAAGATAGTTGCAAACTCACTTAAATATATAAGAATTGATGAAATTCGACTTGAAATGAGGAAGATAGACTTTGAAAATTTTCAATCAACACAAGGTGACAATCGACCTCAATGGGCTTCAATGGATGTAATTCGAAGATATCTGACCAAGATAGTTGCAAACTCACTTAAATATATAATAATTGATGAAATTCGACTTGAAATGAGGAAGATAGACTTTGAAAATTTTCAACCATCATAGTGACAATCGACCTCAATGGGCTTCAATGGATGTAAATCGACGATATCTGACCAAGTTAGATGTAAACTCACTCAAATATATGAGAGATGATGAAATTCGACTTCAAATAAGGAAGATAGACTTTGAAAATTTTCAATCAACACAAAGTGACAATCGACCTCAATGGGCTTTAATGGATGTAAATCGAAGATATCTGACCAAGATAGTTGCAAACTCACTTAAATATATAAGAATTGATGAAATTCGACTCGAAATGAGGAAGATAGACTTTAAAAATTTTCAATCAACATAGTGACAATCGACCTCAATGGGCTTCAATGGATGTAAATCGACGATATCTGACCAAGTTAGATGTAAACTCACTCAAATATATGAGAGATGATGAAATTCGACTTCAAATAAGGAAGATAGACTTTGAAAATTTTCAATCAACACAAAGTGACAATCGACCTCAATGGGCTTTAAGGGATGTAAATCGAAGATATCTGACCAAGATAGTTGCAAACTCACTTAAATATATAAGAATTGATGAAATTCGACTTGAAATGAGGAAGATAGACTTTGAAAATTTTCAATCAACACAAGGTGACAATCGACCTCAATGGGCTTCAATGGATGCAAATCGACGATATCTGACCCAGTTAGATGTAAACTCACTCAAATATATAAGAATTGATGAAATTCGACTTGAAATGAGGAAGATAGACTTTGAAAATTTTCAATCAACACAAAGTGACAATCGACCTCAATGGGCTTTAATGGATGTAAATCGAAGATATCTGACCAAGATAGTTGCAAACTCACTCAAATATATAAGAATTGATGAAATTCGACTCGAAATGAGGAAGATAGACTTTGAAAATTTTCAATCAACACAAGGTGACAATCGACCTCAATGGGCTTCAATGGATGTAAATCGAAGATATCTGACCAAGATAGTTGCAAACGCACTTAAATATATAAGAATTGATGAAATTCGACTTGAAATGAGGAAGATAGATTTTGAAAATTTTCAATCAACACAAGGTGACAATCGACCTCAATGGGCTTCAATGGATGTAAATCGACGATATCTGACCAAGTTAGATGTAAACTCACTCAAATATATGAGAGATGATGAAATTCGACTTCAAATAAGGAAGATAGACTTTGAAAATTTTCAATCAACACAAGGTGACAATCGACCTCAATGGGCTTCAATGGATGTAAATCGAAGATATCTGACCAAGATAGTTGCAAACTCACTTAAATATATAAGAATTGATGAAATTCGACTTGAAATGAGGAAGATAGACTTTGAAAATTTTCAATCAACATAGTGACAATCGACCTCAATGGGCTTCAATGGATGTAAATCGACGATATCTGACCAAGTTAGATGTAAACTCACTCAAATATATGAGAGATGATGAAATTCGACTTCAAATAAGGAAGATAGACTTTGAAAATTTTCAATCAACACAAAGTGACAATCGACCTCAATGGGCTTTAATGGATGTAAATCGAAGATATCTGACCAAGTTAGATGTAAACTCACTCAAATATATGAGAATTGATGAAATTTGACTTCAAATAAGGAAGATAGACTTTGAAAATTTTCAATCAACACAAAGTGACAATCGACCTCAATGGGCTTTAATGGATGTAAATCGAAGATATCTGACCAAGATAGTTGCAAACTCACTTAAATATATAAGAATTGATGAAATTCGACTCGAAATGAGGAAGATAGACTTTAAAAATTTTCAATCAACATAGTGACAATCGACCTCAATGGGCTTCAATGGATGTAAATCGACGATATCTGACCAAGTTAGATGTAAACTCACTCAAATATATGAGAGATGATGAAATTCGACTTCAAATAAGGAAGATAGACTTTGAAAATTTTCAATCAACACAAAGTGACAATCGACCTCAATGGGCTTTAAGGGATGTAAATCGAAGATATCTGACCAAGATAGTTGCAAACTCACTTAAATATATAAGAATTGATGAAATTCGACTTGAAATGAGGAAGATAGACTTTGAAAATTTTCAATCAACACAAGGTGACAATCGACCTCAATGGGCTTCAATGGATGCAAATCGACGATATCTGACCCAGTTAGATGTAAACTCACTCAAATATATAAGAATTGATGAAATTCGACTTGAAATGAGGAAGATAGACTTTGAAAATTTTCAATCAACACAAAGTGACAATCGACCTCAATGGGCTTTAATGGATGTAAATCGAAGATATCTGACCAAGATAGTTGCAAACTCACTCAAATATATAAGAATTGATGAAATTCGACTCGAAATGAGGAAGATAGACTTTGAAAATTTTCAATCAACATAGTGACAATCGACCTCAATGGGCTTCAATGGATGTAAATCGACGATATCTGACCAAGTTAGATGTAAACTCACTCAAATATATGAGAATTGATGAAATTCGACTTCAAATAAGGAAGATAGACTTTGAAAATTTTCAATCAACACAAAGTGACAATCGACCTCAATGGGCTTTAATGGATGTAAATCGAAGATATCTGACCAAGATAGTTGCAAACTCACTTAAATATATAAGAATTGATGAAATTCGACTCGAAATGAGGAAGATAGACTTTGAAATATTTCAATCAACACAAGGTGACAATCGAGCTCAATGGGCTTCAATGGATGTAAATCGAAGATATCTGACCAAGATAGTTGCAAACTCACTTAAATATATAAGAATTGATGAAATTCGACTTGAAATGAGGAAGATAGATTTTGAAAATTTTCAATCAACACAAGGTGACAATCGACCTCAATGGGCTTCAATGGATGTAAATCGACGATATCTGACCAAGTTAGATGTAAACTCACTCAAATATATGAGAGATGATGAAATTCGACTTCAAATAAGGAAGATAGACTTTAAAAATTTTCAATCAACACAAAGTGACAATCGACCTCAATGGGCTTTAATGGATGTAAATCGAAGATATCTGACCAAGATAGTTGCAAACTCACTTAAATATATGAGAATTGATGAAATTCGACTCGAAATGAGGAAGATAGACTTTGAAAATTTTCAATCAACACAAGGTGACAATCGACCTCAATGGGCTTCAATGGATGTAAATCGAAGATATCTGACCAAGATAGTTGCAAACTCACTTAAATATATAAGAATTGATGAAATTCGACTTGAAATGAGGAAGATAGACTTTGAAAATTTTCAATCAACACAAGGTGACAATCGACCTCAATGGGCTTCAATGGATGTAAATCGACGATATCTGACCAAGTTAGATGTAAACTCACTCAAATATATGAGAGATGATGAAATTCGACTTCAAATAAGGAAGATAGACTTTAAAAATTTTCAATCAACACAAAGTGACAATCGACCTCAATGGGCTTTAATGGATGTAAATCGAAGATATCTGACCAAGATAGTTGCAAACTCACTTAAATATATAAGAATTGATGAAATTCGACTCGAAATGAGGAAGATAGACTTTGAAAATTTTCAATCAACACAAGGTGACAATCGACCTCAATGGGCTTCAATGGATGTAAATCGAAGATATCTGACCAAGATAGTTGCAAACTCACTTAAATATATAAGAATTGATGAAATTCGACTTGAAATGAGGAAGATAGACTTTGAAAATTTTCAATCAACACAAGGTGACAATCGACCTCAATGGGCTTCAATGGATGTAAATCGACGATATCTGACCAAGTTAGATGTAAACTCACTCAAATATATGAGAGATGATGAAATTCGACTTCAAATAAGGAAGATAGACTTTAAAAATTTTCAATCAACACAAAGTGACAATCGACCTCAATGGGCTTTAATGGATGTAAATCGAAGATATCTGACCAAGATAGTTGCAAACTCACTTAAATATATAAGAATTGATGAAATTCGACTTGAAATGAGGAAGATAGACTTTGAAAATTTTCAATCAACATAGTGACAATCGACCTCAATGGGCTTCCATGGATGTAAATCGACGATATCTGACCAAGTTAGATGTAAACTCACTCAAATATATGAGAATTGATGAAATTCGACTTCAAATAAGGAAGATAGACTTTGAAAATTTTCAATCAACACAAGGTGACAATCGACCTCAATGGGCTTCAATGGATGTAAATCGAAGATATCTGACCAAGATAGTTGCAAACTCACTTAAATATATAAGAATTGATGAAATTCGACTTGAAATGAGGAAGATAGACTTTGAAAATTTTCAATCAACACAAGGTGACAATCGACCTCAATGGGCTTCAATGGATGTAAATCGAAGATATCTGACCAAGATAGTTGCAAACTCACTTAAATATATGAGAATTGATGAAATTCGACTTGAAATGAGGAAGATAGACTTTGAAAATTTTCAATCAACACAAGGTGACAATCGACCTCAATGGGCTTCAATGGATGTAAATCGAAGATATCTGACCAAGATAGTTGCAAACTCACTTAAATATATAAGAATTGATGAAATTCGACTTGAAATGAGGAAGATAGACTTTGAAAATTTTCAATCAACACAAGGTGACAATCGACCTCAATGGGCTTCAATGGATGTAAATCGAAGATATCTGACCAAGATAGTTGCAAACTCACTTAAATATATAAGAATTGATGAAATTCGACTTGAAATGAGGAAGATAGACTTTGGAAATTTTCAATCAACATAGTGACAATCGACCTCAATGGGCTTCAATGGATGTAAATCGAAGATATCTGACCAAGATAGTTGCAAACTCACTTAAATATATGAGAATTGATGAAATTCGACTTGAAATGAGGAAGATAGACTTTGAAAATTTTCAATCAACACAAGGTGACAATCGACCTCAATGGGCTTCAATGGATGTAAATCGAAGATATCTGACCAAGATAGTTGCAAACTCACTTAAATATATAAGAATTGATGAAATTCGACTTGAAATGAGGAAGATAGACTTTGAAAATTTTCAATCAACACAAGGTGACAATCGACCTCAATGGGCTTCAATGGATGTAAATCGAAGATATCTGACCAAGATAGTTGCAAACTCACTTAAATGTATAAGAATTGATGAAATTCGACTTGAAATGAGGAAGATAGACTTTGAAAATTTTCAATCAACATAGTGACAATCGACCTCAATGGGCTTCAATGGATGTAAATCGACGATATCTGACCAAGTTAGATGTAAACTCACTCAAATATATGAGAATTGATGAAATTCGACTTCAAATAAGGAAGATAGACTTTGAAAATTTTCAATCAACACAAAGTGACAATCGACCTCAATGGGCTTTAATGGATGTAAATCGAAGATATCTGACCAAGATAGTTGCAAACTCACTTAAATATATAAGAATTGATGAAATTCGACTCGAAATGAGGAAGATAGACTTTGAAATATTTCAATCAACACAAGGTGACAATCGAGCTCAATGGGCTTCAATGGATGTAAATCGAAGATATCTGACCAAGATAGTTGCAAACTCACTTAAATATATAAGAATTGATGAAATTCGACTTGAAATGAGGAAGATAGATTTTGAAAATTTTCAATCAACACAAGGTGACAATCGACCTCAATGGGCTTCAATGGATGTAAATCGACGATATCTGACCAAGTTAGATGTAAACTCACTCAAATATATGAGAGATGATGAAATTCGACTTCAAATAAGGAAGATAGACTTTAAAAATTTTCAATCAACACAAAGTGACAATCGACCTCAATGGGCTTTAATGGATGTAAATCGAAGATATCTGACCAAGATAGTTGCAAACTCACTTAAATATATAAGAATTGATGAAATTCGACTCGAAATGAGGAAGATAGACTTTGAAAATTTTCAATCAACACAAGGTGACAATCGACCTCAATGGGCTTCAATGGATGTAAATCGACGATATCTGACCAAGTTAGATGTAAACTCACTCAAATATATGAGAGATGATGAAATTCGACTTCAAATAAGGAAGATAGACTTTAAAAATTTTCAATCAACACAAAGTGACAATCGACCTCAATGGGCTTTAATGGATGTAAATCGAAGATATCTGACCAAGATAGTTGCAAACTCACTTAAATATATAAGAATTGATGAAATTCGACTCGAAATGAGGAAGATAGACTTTGAAAATTTTCAATCAACACAAGGTGACAATCGACCTCAATGGGCTTCAATGGATGTAAATCGAAGATATCTGACCAAGATAGTTGCAAACTCACTTAAATATATAAGAATTGATGAAATTCGACTTGAAATGAGGAAGATAGACTTTGAAAATTTTCAATCAACACAAGGTGACAATCGACCTCAATGGGCTTCAATGGATGTAAATCGACGATATCTGACCAAGTTAGATGTAAACTCACTCAAATATATGAGAGATGATGAAATTCGACTTCAAATAAGGAAGATAGACTTTAAAAATTTTCAATCAACACAAAGTGACAATCGACCTCAATGGGCTTTAATGGATGTAAATCGAAGATATCTGACCAAGATAGTTGCAAACTCACTTAAATATATAAGAATTGATGAAATTCGACTTGAAATGAGGAAGATAGACTTTGAAAATTTTCAATCAACATAGTGACAATCGACCTCAATGGGCTTCCATGGATGTAAATCGACGATATCTGACCAAGTTAGATGTAAACTCACTCAAATATATGAGAATTGATGAAATTCGACTTCAAATAAGGAAGATAGACTTTGAAAATTTTCAATCAACACAAGGTGACAATCGACCTCAATGGGCTTCAATGGATGTAAATCGAAGATATCTGACCAAGATAGTTGCAAACTCACTTAAATATATAAGAATTGATGAAATTCGACTTGAAATGAGGAAGATAGACTTTGAAAATTTTCAATCAACACAAGGTGACAATCGACCTCAATGGGCTTCAATGGATGTAAATCGAAGATATCTGACCAAGATAGTTGCAAACTCACTTAAATATATGAGAATTGATGAAATTCGACTTGAAATGAGGAAGATAGACTTTGAAAATTTTCAATCAACACAAGGTGACAATCGACCTCAATGGGCTTCAATGGATGTAAATCGAAGATATCTGACCAAGATAGTTGCAAACTCACTTAAATATATAAGAATTGATGAAATTCGACTTGAAATGAGGAAGATAGACTTTGAAAATTTTCAATCAACACAAGGTGACAATCGACCTCAATGGGCTTCAATGGATGTAAATCGAAGATATCTGACCAAGATAGTTGCAAACTCACTTAAATATATAAGAATTGATGAAATTCGACTTGAAATGAGGAAGATAGACTTTGGAAATTTTCAATCAACATAGTGACAATCGACCTCAATGGGCTTCAATGGATGTAAATCGAAGATATCTGACCAAGATAGTTGCAAACTCACTTAAATATATGAGAATTGATGAAATTCGACTTGAAATGAGGAAGATAGACTTTGAAAATTTTCAATCAACACAAGGTGACAATCGACCTCAATGGGCTTCAATGGATGTAAATCGAAGATATCTGACCAAGATAGTTGCAAACTCACTTAAATATATAAGAATTGATGAAATTCGACTTGAAATGAGGAAGATAGACTTTGAAAATTTTCAATCAACACAAGGTGACAATCGACCTCAATGGGCTTCAATGGATGTAAATCGAAGATATCTGACCAAGATAGTTGCAAACTCACTTAAATGTATAAGAATTGATGAAATTCGACTTGAAATGAGGAAGATAGACTTTGAAAATTTTCAATCAACATAGTGACAATCGACCTCAATGGGCTTCAATGGATGTAAATCGACGATATCTGACCAAGTTAGATGTAAACTCACTCAAATATATGAGAATTGATGAAATTCGACTTCAAATAAGGAAGATAGACTTTGAAAATTTTCAATCAACACAAAGTGACAATCGACCTCAATGGGCTTTAATGGATGTAAATCGAAGATATCTGACCAAGATAGTTGCAAACTCACTTAAATATATAAGAATTGATGAAATTCGACTCGAAATGAGGAAGATAGACTTTGAAATATTTCAATCAACACAAGGTGACAATCGAGCTCAATGGGCTTCAATGGATGTAAATCGAAGATATCTGACCAAGATAGTTGCAAACTCACTTAAATATATAAGAATTGATGAAATTCGACTTGAAATGAGGAAGATAGATTTTGAAAATTTTCAATCAACACAAGGTGACAATCGACCTCAATGGGCTTCAATGGATGTAAATCGACGATATCTGACCAAGTTAGATGTAAACTCACTCAAATATATGAGAGATGATGAAATTCGACTTCAAATAAGGAAGATAGACTTTAAAAATTTTCAATCAACACAAAGTGACAATCGACCTCAATGGGCTTTAATGGATGTAAATCGAAGATATCTGACCAAGATAGTTGCAAACTCACTTAAATATATAAGAATTGATGAAATTCGACTCGAAATGAGGAAGATAGACTTTGAAAATTTTCAATCAACACAAGGTGACAATCGACCTCAATGGGCTTCAATGGATGTAAATCGAAGATATCTGACCAAGATAGTTGCAAACTCACTTAAATATATAAGAATTGATGAAATTCGACTTGAAATGAGGAAGATAGACTTTGAAAATTTTCAATCAACACAAGGTGACAATCGACCTCAATGGGCTTCAATGGATGTAAATCGACGATATCTGACCAAGTTAGATGTAAACTCACTCAAATATATGAGAGATGATGAAATTCGACTTCAAATAAGGAAGATAGACTTTAAAAATTTTCAATCAACACAAAGTGACAATCGACCTCAATGGGCTTTAATGGATGTAAATCGAAGATATCTGACCAAGATAGTTGCAAACTCACTTAAATATATAAGAATTGATGAAATTCGACTCGAAATGAGGAAGATAGACTTTGAAAATTTTCAATCAACACAAGGTGACAATCGACCTCAATGGGCTTCAATGGATGTAAATCGAAGATATCTGACCAAGATAGTTGCAAACTCACTTAAATATATAAGAATTGATGAAATTCGACTTGAAATGAGGAAGATAGACTTTGAAAATTTTCAATCAACACAAGGTGACAATCGACCTCAATGGGCTTCAATGGATGTAAATCGACGATATCTGACCAAGTTAGATGTAAACTCACTCAAATATATGAGAGATGATGAAATTCGACTTCAAATAAGGAAGATAGACTTTAAAAATTTTCAATCAACACAAAGTGACAATCGACCTCAATGGGCTTTAATGGATGTAAATCGAAGATATCTGACCAAGATAGTTGCAAACTCACTTAAATATATAAGAATTGATGAAATTCGACTTGAAATGAGGAAGATAGACTTTGAAAATTTTCAATCAACATAGTGACAATCGACCTCAATGGGCTTCCATGGATGTAAATCGACGATATCTGACCAAGTTAGATGTAAACTCACTCAAATATATGAGAATTGATGAAATTCGACTTCAAATAAGGAAGATAGACTTTGAAAATTTTCAATCAACACAAGGTGACAATCGACCTCAATGGGCTTCAATGGATGTAAATCGAAGATATCTGACCAAGATAGTTGCAAACTCACTTAAATATATAAGAATTGATGAAATTCGACTTGAAATGAGGAAGATAGACTTTGAAAATTTTCAATCAACACAAGGTGACAATCGACCTCAATGGGCTTCAATGGATGTAAATCGAAGATATCTGACCAAGATAGTTGCAAACTCACTTAAATATATGAGAATTGATGAAATTCGACTTGAAATGAGGAAGATAGACTTTGAAAATTTTCAATCAACACAAGGTTGACAATCGACCTCAATGGGCTTCAATGGATGTAAATCGAAGATATCTGACCAAGATAGTTGCAAACTCACTAAATATATAAGAATTGATGAAATTCGACTTGAAATGAGGAAGATAGACTTTGAAAATTTTCAATCAACACAAGGTGACAATCGACCTCAATGGGCTTCAATGGATGTAAATCGAAGATATCTGACCAAGATAGTTGCAAACTCACTTAAATATATAAGAATTGATGAAATTCGACTTGAAATGAGGAAGATAGACTTTGGAAATTTTCAATCAACATAGTGACAATCGACCTCAATGGGCTTCAATGGATGTAAATCGAAGATATCTGACCAAGATAGTTGCAAACTCACTTAATATATGAGAATTGATGAAATTCGACTTGAAATGAGGAAGATAGACTTTGAAAATTTTCAATCAACACAGGTGACAATCGACCTCAATGGGGCTTCAATGGATGTAAATCGAAGATATCTGACCAAGATAGTTGCAAACTCACTTAAAATATAAGAATTGATGAAATTCGACTTGAAATGAGAAGATAGACTTTGAAAATTTTCAATCAACACAAGGTGACAATCGACCTCAATGGGCTTCAATGGATGTAAATCGAAGATATCTGACCAAGATAGTTGCAAACTCACTTAAATGTATAAGAATTGATGAAATTCGACTTGAAATGAGGAAGATAGACTTTGGAAATTTTCAATCAACATAGTGACAATCGACCTCAATGGGCTTCAATGGATGTAAATCGAAGATATCTGACCAAGATAGTTGCAAACTCACTCAAATATATGAGAATTGATGAAATTCGACTTGAAATGAGGAAGATAGACTTTGAAAATTTTCAATCAACACAAAGTGACAATCGACCTCAATGGGCTTTAATGGATGTAAATCGAAGATATCTGACCAAGATAGTTGCAAACTCACTTAAATATATAAGAATTGATGAAATTCGACCTTGAAATGAGGAAGATAGACTTTGAAAATTTTTCAATCAACACAAGGTGACAATCGACCTCAATGGGCTTCAATGGATGTAAATCGAAGATATCTGACCAAGATAGTTGCAAACTCACTTAAATATATAAGAATTGATGAAATTCGACTTGAAATGAGGAAGATAGACTTTGAAAATTTTCAATCAACACAAGGTGACAGTCGACCTCAATGGGCTTCAATGGATGTAAATCGAAAATATCTGACCAAGATAGTTGCAAACTCACTTAAATATATAAGAATTGATGAAATTCGACTTGAAATGAGGAAGATAGAATTTGAAAATTTTCAATCAACACAAGGTGACAATCGACCTCAATGGGCTTCAATGGATGTAAATCGACGATATCTGACCAAGTTAGATATAAACTCACTCAAATATATGAGAATTGATGAAATTCGACTTCAAATAAGGAAGATAGACTTTGAAAATTTTCAATCAACACAAAGTGACAATCGACCTCAATGGGCTTTAATGGATGTAAATCGAAGATATCTGACCAAGATAGTTGCAAACTCACTTAAATATATAAGAATTGATGAAATTCGACTTGAAATGAGGAAGATAGACTTTGAATATTTTCAATCAACACTAGGTGACAATCGACCTCAATGGGCTTCAATGGATGTAAATCGAAGATATCTGACCAAGATAGTTGCAAACTCACTTAAATATATGAGAATTGATGAAATTCGACTTGAAATGAGGAAGATAGACTTTGAAAATTTTCAATCAACACAAGGTGACAATCGACCTCAATGGGCTTCAATGGATGTAAATCGAAGATATCTGACCAAGATAGTTGCAAACTCACTTAAATATATAAGAATTGATGAAATTCGACTTGAAATGAGGAAGATAGACTTTGAAAATTTTCAATCAACACAAGGTGACAGTCGACCTCAATGGGCTTCAATGGATGTAAATCGAAGATATCTGACCAAGATAGTTGCAAACTCACTTAAATATATAAGAATTGATGAAATTCGACTTGAAATGAGGAAGATAGACTTTGAAAATTTTCAATCAACACAAGGTGACAATCGACCTCAATGGGCTTCAATGGATGTAAATCGACGATATCTGACCAAGTTAGATATAAACTCACTCAAATATATGAGAATTGATGAAATTCGACTTCAAATAAGGAAGATAGACTTTGAAAATTTTCAATCAACACAAAGTGACAATCGACCTCAATGGGCTTTAATGGATGTAAATCGAAGATATCTGACCAAGATAGTTGCAAACTCACTTAAATATATAAGAATTGATGAAATTCGACTTGAAATGAGGAAGATAGACTTTGAAAATTTTCAATCAACCTAGTGACAATCGACCTCAATGGGCTTCCATGGATGTAAATCGAAGATATCTGACCAAGATAGTTGCAAACTCACTTAAATATATAAGAATTGATGAAATTCGACTTGAAATGAGGAAGATAGACTTTGAAAATTTTCAATCAACACAAGGTGACAATCGACCTCAATGGGCTTCAATGGATGTAAATCGAAGATATCTGACCAAGATAGTTGCAAACTCACTTAAATATATAAGAATTGATGAAATTCGACTTGAAATGAGGAAGATAGACTTTGAAAATTTTCAATCAACACAAGGTGACAATCGACCTCAATGGGCTTCAATGGATGTAAATCGAAGATATCTGACCAAGATAGTTGCAAACTCACTTAAATATATGAGAATTGATGAAATTCGACTTGAAATGAGGAAGATAGACTTTGAAAATTTTCAATCAACACAAGGTGACAATCGACCTCAATGGGATTCAATGGATGTAAATCGAAGATATCTGACCAAGATAGTTGCAAACTCACTTAAATATATAAGAATTGATGAAATTCGACTTGAAATGAGGAAGATAGACTTTGAAAATTTTCAATCAACACAAGGTGACAATCGACCTCAATGGGCTTCAATGGATGTAAATCGAAGATATCTGACCAAGATAGTTGCAAACTCACTTAAATATATAAGAATTGATGAAATTCGACTTGAAATGAGGAAGATAGACTTTGAAAATTTTCAATCAACACAAGGTGACAGTCGACCTCAATGGGCTTCAATGGATGTAAATCGAAGATATCTGACCAAGATAGTTGCAAACTCACTTAAATATAGAAGACTTGATGAAATTCGACTTGAAATGAGGAAGATAGACTTTGAAAATTTTCAATCAACATAGTGACAATCGACTCAATGGGCTTCAATGGATGTAAATCGACGATATCTGACCAAGTTAGATGTAAACTCACTCAAATATATGAGAATTGATGAAATTCGACTTCAAATAAGGAAGATAGACTTTGAAAATTTTCAATCAACACAAAGTGACAATCGACCTCAATGGGCTTTAATGGATGTAAATCGAAGATATCTGACCAAGATAGTTGCAAACTCACTCAAATATATAAGAATTGATGAAATTCGACTCGAAATGAGGAAGATAGACTTTGAAAATTTTCAATCAACATAGTGACAATCGACCTCAATGGGCTTCCATGGATGTAAATCGACGATATCTGACCAAGTTAGATGTAAACTCACTCAAATATATGAGAATTGATGAAATTCGACTTCAAATAAGGAAGATAGACTTTGAAAATTTTCAATCAACACAAAGTAACAATCGACCTCAATGGGCTTTAATGGATGTAAATCGAAGATATCTGACCAAGATAGTTGCAAACTCACTTAAATATATAAGAATTGATGAAATTCGACTTGAAATGAGGAAGATAGACTTTGAAAATTTTCAATCAACACAAGGTGACAATCGACCTCAATGGGCTTCAATGGATGTAAATCGAAGATATCTGACCAAGATAGTTGCAAACTCACTTAAATATATAAGAATTGATGAAATTCGACTTGAAATGAGGAAGATAGACTTTGAAAATTTTCAATCAACACAAGGTGACAGTCGACCTCAATGGGCTTCAATGGATGTAAATCGAAAATATCTGACCAAGATAGTTGCAAACTCACTTAAATATATAAGAATTGATGAAATTCGACTTGAAATGAGGAAGATAGACTTTGAAAATTTTCAATCAACACAAGGTGACAATCGACCTCAATGGGCTTCAATGGATGTAAATCGACGATATCTGACCAAGATAGTTGCAAACTCACTTAAATATATGAGAATTGATGAAATTCGACTTGAAATGAGGAAGATAGACTTTGAAAATTTTCAATCAACACAAGGTGACAATCGACCTCAATGGGCTTCAATGGATGTAAATCGAAGATATCTGACCAAGATAGTTGCAAACTCACTTAAATATATAAGAATTGATGAAATTCGACTTGAAATGAGGAAGATAGACTTTGAAAATTTTCAATCAACACAAGGTGACAATCGACCTCAATGGGCTTCAATGGATGTAAATCGAAGATATCTGACCAAGATAGTTGCAAACTCACTTAAATATATAAGAATTGATGAAATTCGACTTGAAATGAGGAAGATAGACTTTGAAAATTTTCAATCAACACAAGGTGACAATCGACCTCAATGGGCTTCAATGGATGTAAATCGACGATATCTGACCAAGTTAGATGTAAACTCACTCAAATATATGAGAATTGATGAAATTCGACTTCAAATAAGGAAGATAGACTTTGAAAATTATCAATCAACACAAAGTGACAATCGACCTCAATGGGCTTTAATGGATGTAAATCGAAGATATCTGACCAAGATAGTTGCAAACTCACTCAAATATATAAGAATTGATGAAATTCGACTCGAAATGAGGAAGATAGACTTTGAAAATTTTCAATCAACATAGTGACAATCGACCTCAATGGGCTTCCATGGATGTAAATCGACGATATCTGACCAAGTTAGATGTAAACTCACTCAAATATATGAGAATTGATGAAATTCGACTTCAAATAAGGAAGATAGACTTTGAAAATTTTCAATCAACACAAAGTAACAATCGACCTCAATGGGCTTTAATGGATGTAAATCGAAGATATCTGACCAAGATAGTTGCAAACTCACTTAAATATATAAGAATTGATGAAATTCGACTTGAAATGAGGAAGATAGACTTTGAAAATTTTCAATCAACACAAGGTGACAATCGACCTCAATGGGCTTCAATGGATGTAAATCGAAGATATCTGACCAAGATAGTTGCAAACTCACTTAAATATATAAGAATTGATGAAATTCGACTTGAAATGAGGAAGATAGACTTTGAAAATTTTCAATCAACACAAGGTGACAGTCGACCTCAATGGGCTTCAATGGATGTAAATCGAAAATATCTGACCAAGATAGTTGCAAACTCACTTAAATATATAAGAATTGATGAAATTCGACTTGAAATGAGGAAGATAGACTTTGAAAATTTTCAATCAACACAAGGTGACAATCGACCTCAATGGGCTTCAATGGATGTAAATCGACGATATCTGACCAAGATAGTTGCAAACTCACTTAAATATATGAGAATTGATGAAATTCGACTTGAAATGAGGAAGATAGACTTTGAAAATTTTCAATCAACACAAGGTGACAATCGACCTCAATGGGCTTCAATGGATGTAAATCGAAGATATCTGACCAAGATAGTTGCAAACTCACTTAAATATATAAGAATTGATGAAATTCGACTTGAAATGAGGAAGATAGACTTTGAAAATTTTCAATCAACACAAGGTGACAATCGACCTCAATGGGCTTCAATGGATGTAAATCGAAGATATCTGACCAAGATAGTTGCAAACTCACTTAAATATATAAGAATTGATGAAATTCGACTTGAAATGAGGAAGATAGACTTTGAAAATTTTCAATCAACACAAGGTGACAGTCGACCTCAATGGGCTTCAATGGATGTAAATCGAAGATATCTGACCAAGATAGTTGCAAACTCACTTAAATATAGAAGACTTGATGAAATTCGACTTGAAATGAGGAAGATAGACTTTGAAAATTTTCAATCAACATAGTGACAATCGACTCAATGGGCTTCAATGGATGTAAATCGACGATATCTGACCAAGTTAGATGTAAACTCACTCAAATATATGAGAATTGATGAAATTCGACTTCAAATAAGGAAGATAGACTTTGAAAATTTTCAATCAACACAAAGTGACAATCGACCTCAATGGGCTTTAATGGATGTAAATCGAAGATATCTGACCAAGATAGTTGCAAACTCACTCAAATATATAAGAATTGATGAAATTCGACTCGAAATGAGGAAGATAGACTTTGAAAATTTTCAATCAACATAGTGACAATCGACCTCAATGGGCTTCCATGGATGTAAATCGACGATATCTGACCAAGTTAGATGTAAACTCACTCAAATATATGAGAATTGATGAAATTCGACTTCAAATAAGGAAGATAGACTTTGAAAATTTTCAATCAACACAAAGTGACAATCGACCTCAATGGGCTTTAATGGATGTAAATCGAAGATATCTGACCAAGATAGTTGCAAACTCACTTAAATATATAAGAATTGATGAAATTCGACTTGAAATGAGGAAGATAGACTTTGAAAATTTTCAATCAACACAAGGTGACAATCGACCTCAATGGGCTTCAATGGATGTAAATCGAAGATATCTGACCAAGATAGTTGCAAACTCTCTTAAATATATGAGAATTGATGAAATTCGACTTGAAATGAGGAAGATAGACTTTGAAAATTTTCAATCAACACAAGGTGACAATCGACCTCAATGGGATTCAATGGATGTAAATCGAAGATATCTGACCAAGATAGTTGCAAACTCACTTAAATATATAAGAATTGATGAAATTCGACTTGAAATGAGGAAGATAGACTTTGAAAATTTTCAATCAACACAAGGTGACAATCGACCTCAATGGGCTTCAATGGATGTAAATCGAAGATATCTGACCAAGATAGTTGCAAACTCACTTAAATATATAAGAATTGATGAAATTCGACTTGACATGAGGAAGATAGACTTTGAAAATTTTCAATCAACACAAGGTGACAGTCGACCTCAATGGGCTTCAATGGATGTAAATCGAAGATATCTGACCAAGATAGTTGCAAACTCACTTAAATATAGAAGACTTGATGAAATTCGACTTGAAATGAGGAAGATAGACTTTGAAAATTTTCAATCAACATAGTGACAATCGACTCAATGGGCTTCAATGGATGTAAATCGACGATATCTGACCAAGTTAGATGTAAACTCACTCAAATATATGAGAATTGATGAAATTCGACTTCAAATAAGGAAGATAGACTTTGAAAATTTTCAATCAACACAAAGTGACAATCGACCTCAATGGGCTTTAATGGATGTAAATCGAAGATATCTGACCAAGATAGTTGCAAACTCACTCAAATATATAAGAATTGATGAAATTCGACTCGAAATGAGGAAGATAGACTTTGAAAATTTTCAATCAACATAGTGACAATCGACCTCAATGGGCTTCCATGGATGTAAATCGACGATATCTGACCAAGTTAGATGTAAACTCACTCAAATATATGAGAATTGATGAAATTCGACTTCAAATAAGGAAGATAGACTTTGAAAATTTTCAATCAACACAAAGTAACAATCGACCTCAATGGGCTTTAATGGATGTAAATCGAAGATATCTGACCAAGATAGTTGCAAACTCACTTAAATATATAAGAATTGATGAAATTCGACTTGAAATGAGGAAGATAGACTTTGAAAATTTTCAATCAACACAAGGTGACAATCGACCTCAATGGGCTTCAATGGATGTAAATCGAAGATATCTGACCAAGATAGTTGCAAACTCACTTAAATATATAAGAATTGATGAAATTCGACTTGAAATGAGGAAGATAGACTTTGAAAATTTTCAATCAACACAAGGTGACAGTCGACCTCAATGGGCTTCAATGGATGTAAATCGAAAATATCTGACCAAGATAGTTGCAAACTCACTTAAATATATAAGAATTGATGAAATTCGACTTGAAATGAGGAAGATAGACTTTGAAAATTTTCAATCAACACAAGGTGACAATCGACCTCAATGGGCTTCAATGGATGTAAATCGACGATATCTGACCAAGATAGTTGCAAACTCACTTAAATATATGAGAATTGATGAAATTCGACTTGAAATGAGGAAGATAGACTTTGAAAATTTTCAATCAACACAAGGTGACAATCGACCTCAATGGGCTTCAATGGATGTAAATCGAAGATATCTGACCAAGATAGTTGCAAACTCACTTAAATATATAAGAATTGATGAAATTCGACTTGAAATGAGGAAGATAGACTTTGAAAATTTTCAATCAACACAAGGTGACAATCGACCTCAATGGGCTTCAATGGATGTAAATCGAAGATATCTGACCAAGATAGTTGCAAACTCACTTAAATATATAAGAATTGATGAAATTCGACTTGAAATGAGGAAGATAGACTTTGAAAATTTTCAATCAACACAAGGTGACAGTCGACCTCAATGGGCTTCAATGGATGTAAATCGAAGATATCTGACCAAGATAGTTGCAAACTCACTTAAATATAGAAGACTTGATGAAATTCGACTTGAAATGAGGAAGATAGACTTTGAAAATTTTCAATCAACATAGTGACAATCGACTCAATGGGCTTCAATGGATGTAAATCGACGATATCTGACCAAGTTAGATGTAAACTCACTCAAATATATGAGAATTGATGAAATTCGACTTCAAATAAGGAAGATAGACTTTGAAAATTTTCAATCAACACAAAGTGACAATCGACCTCAATGGGCTTTAATGGATGTAAATCGAAGATATCTGACCAAGATAGTTGCAAACTCACTCAAATATATAAGAATTGATGAAATTCGACTCGAAATGAGGAAGATAGACTTTGAAAATTTTCAATCAACATAGTGACAATCGACCTCAATGGGCTTCCATGGATGTAAATCGACGATATCTGACCAAGTTAGATGTAAACTCACTCAAATATATGAGAATTGATGAAATTCGACTTCAAATAAGGAAGATAGACTTTGAAAATTTTCAATCAACACAAAGTGACAATCGACCTCAATGGGCTTTAATGGATGTAAATCGAAGATATCTGACCAAGATAGTTGCAAACTCACTTAAATATATAAGAATTGATGAAATTCGACTTGAAATGAGGAAGATAGACTTTGAAAATTTTCAATCAACACAAGGTGACAATCGACCTCAATGGGCTTCAATGGATGTAAATCGAAGATATCTGACCAAGATAGTTGCAAACTCACTTAAATATATAAGAATTGATGAAATTCGACTTGAAATGAGGAAGATAGACTTTGAATATTTTCAATCAACACTAGGTGACAATCGACCTCAATGGGCTTCAATGGATGTAAATCGAAGATATCTGACCAAGATAGTTGCAAACTCACTTAAATATATGAGAATTGATGAAATTCGACTTGAAATGAGGAAGATAGACTTTGAAAATTTTCAATCAACACAAGGTGACAATCGACCTCAATGGGCTTCAATGGATGTAAATCGAAGATATCTGACCAAGATAGTTGCAAACTCACTTAAATATATAAGAATTGATGAAATTCGACTTGAAATGAGGAAGATAGACTTTGAAAATTTTCAATCAACATAGTGACAATCGACCTCAATGGGCTTCAATGGATGTAAATCGAAGATATCTGACCAAGATAGTAGCAAACTCACTCAAATATATGAGAATTGATGAAATTCGACTTGAAATGAGGAAGATATACTTTGAAAATTTTCAATCAACACAAAGTGACAATCGACCTCAATGGGCTTTAATGGATGTAAATCGAAGATATCTGACCAAGATAGTTGCAAACTCACTTAAATATTTAAGAATTGATGAAATTCGACTCGAAATGAGGAAGATAGACTTTGAAAATTTTCAATCAACACAAGGTGACAATCGACCTCAATGGGCTTCAATGGATGTAAATCGAAGATATCTGACCAAGATAGTTGCAAACTCACTTAAATATATAAGAATTGATGAAATTCGACTTGAAATGAGGAAGATAGACTTTGAAAATTTTCAATCAACACAAGGTGACAGTCGACCTCAATGGGCTTCAATGGATGTAAATCGAAGATATCTGACCAAGATAGTTGCAAACTCACTTAAATATATAAGAATTGATGAAATTCGACTTGAAATGAGGAAGATAGACTTTGAAAATTTTCAATCAACACAAGGTGACAATCGACCTCAATGGGCTTCAATGGATGTAAATCGACGATATCTGACCAAGTTAGATATAAACTCACTCAAATATATGAGAATTGATGAAATTCGACTTCAAATAAGGAAGATAGACTTTGAAAATTTTCAATCAACACAAAGTAACAATCGACCTCAATGGGCTTTAATGGATGTAAATCGAAGATATCTGACCAAGATAGTTGCAAACTCACTTAAATATATAAGAATTGATGAAATTCGACTTGAAATGAGGAAGATAGACTTTGAAAATTTTCAATCAACACAAGGTGACAATCGACCTCAATGGGCTTCAATGGATGTAAATCGAAGATATCTGACCAAGATAGTTGCAAACTCACTTAAATATATAAGAATTGATGAAATTCGACTTGAAATGAGGAAGATAGACTTTGAAAATTTTCAATCAACACAAGGTGACAGTCGACCTCAATGGGCTTCAATGGATGTAAATCGAAAATATCTGACCAAGATAGTTGCAAACTCACTTAAATATATAAGAATTGATGAAATTCGACTTGAAATGAGGAAGATAGACTTTGAAAATTTTCAATCAACACAAGGTGACAATCGACCTCAATGGGCTTCAATGGATGTAAATCGACGATATCTGACCAAGATAGTTGCAAACTCACTTGAATATATGAGAATTGATGAAATTCGACTTGAAATGAGGAAGATAGACTTTGAAAATTTTCAATCAACACAAGGTGACAATCGACCTCAATGGGCTTCAATGGATGTAAATCGAAGATATCTGACCAAGATAGTTGCAAACTCACTTAAATATATAAGAATTGATGAAATTCGACTTGAAATGAGGAAGATAGACTTTGAAAATTTTCAATCAACACAAGGTGACAGTCGACCTCAATGGGCTTCAATGGATGTAAATCGAAGATATCTGACCAAGATAGTTGCAAACTCACTTAAATATAGAAGACTTGATGAAATTCGACTTGAAATGAGGAAGATAGACTTTGAAAATTTTCAATCAACATAGTGACAATCGACTCAATGGGCTTCAATGGATGTAAATCGACGATATCTGACCAAGTTAGATGTAAACTCACTCAAATATATGAGAATTGATGAAATTCGACTTCAAATAAGGAAGATAGACTTTGAAAATTTTCAATCAACATAGTGACAATCGACCTCAATGGGCTTCCATGGATGTAAATCGACGATATCTGACCAAGTTAGATGTAAACTCACTCAAATATATGAGAATTGATGAAATTCGACTTCAAATAAGGAAGATAGACTTTGAAAATTTTCAATCAACACAAAGTGACAATCGACCTCAATGGGCTTTAATGGATGTAAATCGAAGATATCTGACCAAGATAGTTGCAAACTCACTTAAATATATAAGAATTGATGAAATTCGACTTGAAATGAGGAAGATAGACTTTGAAAATTTTCAATCAACACAAGGTGACAATCGACCTCAATGGGCTTCAATGGATGTAAATCGAAGATATCTGACCAAGATAGTTGCAAACTCACTTAAATATAGAAGACTTGATGAAATTCGACTTGAAATGAGGAAGATAGACTTTGAAAATTTTCAATCAACACAAGGTGACAGTCGACCTCAATGGGCTTCAATGGATGTAAATCGAAAATATCTGACCAAGATAGTTGCAAACTCACTTAAATATATAAGAATTGATGAAATTCGACTTGAAATGAGGAAGATAGACTTTGAAAATTTTCAATCAACACAAGGTGACAATCGACCTCAATGGGCTTCAATGGATGTAAATCGACGATATCTGACCAAGTTAGATATAAACTCACTCAAATATATGAGAATTGATGAAATTCGACTTCAAATAAGGAAGATAGACTTTGAAAATTTTCAATCAACACAAAGTGACAATCGACCTCAATGGGCTTTAATGGATGTAAATCGAAGATATCTGACCAAGATAGTTGCAAACTCACTTAAATATATAAGAATTGATGAAATTCGACTTGAAATGAGGAAGATAGACTTTGAAAATTTTCAATCAACACTAGGTGACAATCGACCTCAATGGGCTTCAATGGATGTAAATCGAAGATATCTGACCAAGATAGTTGCAAACTCACTTAAATATATGAGAATTGATGAAATTCGACTTGAAATGAGGAAGATAGACTTTGAAAATTTTCAATCAACACAAGGTGACAATCGACCTCAATGGGCTTCAATGGATGTAAATCGAAGATATCTGACCAAGATAGTTGCAAACTCACTTAAATATATAAGAATTGATGAAATTCGACTTGAAATGAGGAAGATAGACTTTGAAAATTTTCAATCAACATAGTGACAATCGACCTCAATGGGCTTCAATGGATGTAAATCGAAGATATCTGACCAAGATAGTAGCAAACTCACTCAAATATATGAGAATTGATGAAATTCGACTTGAAATGAGGAAGATATACTTTGAAAATTTTCAATCAACACAAAGTGACAATCGACCTCAATGGGCTTTAATGGATGTAAATCGAAGATATCTGACCAAGATAGTTGCAAACTCACTTAAATATTTAAGAATTGATGAAATTCGACTCGAAATGAGGAAGATAGACTTTGAAAATTTTCAATCAACACAAGGTGACAATCGACCTCAATGGGCTTCAATGGATGTAAATCGAAGATATCTGACCAAGATAGTTGCAAACTCACTTAAATATATAAGAATTGATGAAATTCGACTTGAAATGAGGAAGATAGACTTTGAAAATTTTCAATCAACACAAGGTGACAGTCGACCTCAATGGGCTTCAATGGATGTAAATCGAAGATATCTGACCAAGATAGTTGCAAACTCACTTAAATATATAAGAATTGATGAAATTCGACTTGAAATGAGGAAGATAGACTTTGAAAATTTTCAATCAACACAAGGTGACAATCGACCTCAATGGGCTTCAATGGATGTAAATCGACGATATCTGACCAAGTTAGATATAAACTCACTCAAATATATGAGAATTGATGAAATTCGACTTCAAATAAGGAAGATAGACTTTGAAAATTTTCAATCAACACAAAGTGACAATCGACCTCAATGGGCTTTAATGGATGTAAATCGAAGATATCTGACCAAGATAGTTGCAAACTCACTTAAATATATAAGAATTGATGAAATTCGACTTGAAATGAGGAAGATAGACTTTGAAAATTTTCAATCAACCTAGTGACAATCGACCTCAATGGGCTTCCATGGATGTAAATCGAAGATATCTGACCAAGATAGTTGCAAACTCACTTAAATATATAAGAATTGATGAAATTCGACTTGAAATGAGGAAGATAGACTTTGAAAATTTTCAATCAACACAAGGTGACAATCGACCTCAATGGGCTTCAATGGATGTAAATCGAAGATATCTGACCAAGATAGTTGCAAACTCACTTAAATATATAAGAATTGTTGAAATTCGACTTGAAATGAGGAAGATAGACTTTGAAAATTTTCAATCAACACAAGGTGACAATCGACCTCAATGGGCTTCAATGGATGTAAATCGAAGATATCTGACCAAGATAGTTGCAAACTCACTTAAATATATGAGAATTGATGAAATTCGACTTGAAATGAGGAAGATAGACTTTGAAAATTTTCAATCAACACAAGGTGACAATCGACCTCAATGGGCTTCAATGGATGTAAATCGAAGATATCTGACCAAGATAGTTGCAAACTCACTTAAATATATAAGAATTGATGAAATTCGACTTGAAATGAGGAAGATAGACTTTGAAAATTTTCAATCAACATAGTGACAATCGACTCAATGGGCTTCAATGGATGTAAATCGACGATATCTGACCAAGTTAGATATAAACTCACTCAAATATATGAGAATTGATGAAATTCGACTTCAAATAAGGAAGATAGACTTTGAAAATTTTCAATCAACACAAAGTGACAATCGACCTCAATGGGCTTTAATGGATGTAAATCGAAGATATCTGACCAAGATAGTTGCAAACTCACTTAAATATATGAGAATTGATGAAATTCGACTTGAAATGAGGAAGATAGACTTTGAAAATTTTCAATCAACACAAGGTGACAATCGACCTCAATGGGCTTCAATGGATGTAAATCGAAGATATCTGACCAAGATAGTTGCAAACTCACTTAAATATATAAGAATTGATGAAATTCGACTTGAAATGAGGAAATAGACTTTGAAAATTTTCAATCAACATAGTGACAATCGACCTCAATGGGCTTCAATGGATGTAAATCGAAGATATCTGACCAAGATAGTAGCAAACTCACTCAAATATATGAGAATTGATGAAATTCGACTTGAAATGAGGAAGATATACTTTGAAAATTTTCAATCAACACAAAGTGACAATCGACCTCAATGGGCTTTAATTGATGTAAATCGAAGATATCTGACCAAGATAGTTGCAAACTCACTTAAATATTTAAGAATTGATGAAATTCGACTCGAAATGAGGAAGATAGACTTTGAAAATTTTCAATCAACACAAGGTGACAATCGACCTCAATGGGCTTCAATGGATGTAAATCGAAGATATCTGACCAAGATAGTTGCAAACTCACTTAAATATATAAGAATTGATGAAATTCGACTTGAAATGAGGAAGATAGACTTTGAAAATTTTCAATCAACACAAGGTGACAATCGACCTCAATGGGCTTCAATGGATGTAAATCGAAGATATCTGACCAAGATAGTTGCAAACTCACTTAAATATATGAGAATTGATGAAATTCGACTTGAAATGAGGAAGATAGACTTTGAAAATTTTCAATCAACACAAGGTGACAGTCGACCTCAATGGGCTTCAATGGATGTAAATCGAAGATATCTGACCAAGATAGTTGCAAACTCACTTAAATATAGAAGACTTGATGAAATTCGACTTGAAATGAGGAAGATAGACTTTGAAAATTTTCAATCAACATAGTGACAATCGACTCAATGGGCTTCAATGGATGTAAATCGACGATATCTGACCAAGATAGTTGCAAACTCACTTAAATATATAAGAATTGATGAAATTCGACTTGAAATGAGGAAGATAGACTTTGAAAATTTTCAATCAACCTAGTGACAATCGACCTCAATGGGCTTCCATGGATGTAAATCGAAGATATCTGACCAAGATAGTTGCAAACTCACTTAAATATATGAGAATTGATGAAATTCGACTTGAAATGAGGAAGATAGACTTTGAAAATTTTCAATCAACACAAGGTGACAATCAACCTCAATGGGCTTCAATGGATGTAAATCGAAGATATCTGACCAAGTTAGATGTAAACTCACTCAAATATATGAGAATTGATGAAATTCGACTTCATATAAGGAAGATAGACTTTGAAAATTTTCAATCAACACAAAGTGACAATCGACCTCAATGGGCTTTAATGGATGTAAATCGAAGATATCTGACCAAGATAGTTGCAAACTCACTTAAATATATAAGAATTGATGAAATTCGACTTGAAATGAGGAAGATAGACTTTGAAAATTTTCAATCAACACAAGGTGACAATCGACCTCAATGGGCTTCAATGGATGTAAATCGAAGATATCTGACCAAGATAGTTGCAAACTCACTTAAATATATAAGAATTGATGAAATTCGACTTGAAATGAGGAAGATAGACTTTGAAAATTTTCAATCAACACAAGGTGACAATCGACCTCAATGGGCTTCAATGGATGTAAATCGAAGATATCTGACCAAGATAGTTGCAAACTCACTTAAATATATAAGAATTGATGAAATTCGACTTGAAATGAGGAAGATAGACTTTGAAAATTTTCAATCAACACAAGGTGACAATCGACCTCAATGGGCTTCAATGGATGTAAATCGAAGATATCTGACCAAGATAGTTGCAAACTCACTTAAATATATAAGAATTGATGAAATTCGACTTGAAATGAGGAAGATAGACTTTGAATATTTTCAATCAACACTAGGTGACAATCGACCTCAATGGGCTTCAATGGATGTAAATCGAAGATATCTGACCAAGATAGTTGCAAACTCACTTAAATATATGAGAATTGATGAAATTCGACTTGAAATGAGGAAGATAGACTTTGAAAATTTTCAATCAACACAAGGTGACAATCGACCTCAATGGGCTTCAATGGATGTAAATCGAAGATATCTGACCAAGATAGTTGCAAACTCACTTAAATATATAAGAATTGATGAAATTCGACTTGAAATGAGGAAATAGACTTTGAAAATTTTCAATCAACATAGTGACAATCGACTCAATGGGCTTCAATGGATGTAAATCGACGATATCTGACCAAGTTAGATATAAACTCACTCAAATATATGAGAATTGATGAAATTCGACTTCAAATAAGGAAGATAGACTTTGAAAATTTTCAATCAACACAAAGTGACAATCGACCTCAATGGGCTTTAATGGATGTAAATCGAAGATATCTGACCAAGATAGTTGCAAACTCACTTAAATATATAAGAATTGATGAAATTCGACTTGAAATGAGGAAGATAGACTTTGAATATTTTCAATCAACACTAGGTGACAATCGACCTCAATGGGCTTCAATGGATGTAAATCGAAGATATCTGACCAAGATAGTTGCAAACTCACTTAAATATATGAGAATTGATGAAATTCGACTTGAAATGAGGAAGATAGACTTTGAAAATTTTCAATCAACACAAGGTGACAATCGACCTCAATGGGCTTCAATGGATGTAAATCGAAGATATCTGACCAAGATAGTTGCAAACTCACTTAAATATATAAGAATTGATGAAATTCGACTTGAAATGAGGAAATAGACTTTGAAAATTTTCAATCAACATAGTGACAATCGACCTCAATGGGCTTCAATGGATGTAAATCGAAGATATCTGACCAAGATAGTAGCAAACTCACTCAAATATATGAGAATTGATGAAATTCGACTTGAAATGAGGAAGATATACTTTGAAAATTTTCAATCAACACAAAGTGACAATCGACCTCAATGGGCTTTAATGGATGTAAATCGAAGATATCTGACCAAGATAGTTGCAAACTCACTTAAATATTTAAGAATTGATGAAATTCGACTCGAAATGAGGAAGATAGACTTTGAAAATTTTCAATCAACACAAGGTGACAATCGACCTCAATGGGCTTCAATGGATGTAAATCGAAGATATCTGACCAAGATAGTTGCAAACTCACTTAAATATATAAGAATTGATGAAATTCGACTTGAAATGAGGAAGATAGACTTTGAAAATTTTCAATCAACACAAGGTGACAGTCGACCTCAATGGGCTTCAATGGATGTAAATCGAAGATATCTGACCAAGATAGTTGCAAACTCACTTAAATATATAAGAATTGATGAAATTCGACTTGAAATGAGGAAGATAGACTTTGAAAATTTTCAATCAACACAAGGTGACAATCGACCTCAATGGGCTTCAATGGATGTAAATCGACGATATCTGACCAAGTTAGATATAAACTCACTCAAATATATGAGAATTGATGAAATTCGACTTCAAATAAGGAAGATAGACTTTGAAAATTTTCAATCAACACAAAGTGACAATCGACCTCAATGGGCTTTAATGGATGTAAATCGAAGATATCTGACCAAGATAGTTGCAAACTCACTTAAATATATAAGAATTGATGAAATTCGACTTGAAATGAGGAAGATAGACTTTGAAAATTTTCAATCAACCTAGTGACAATCGACCTCAATGGGCTTCCATGGATGTAAATCGAAGATATCTGACCAAGATAGTTGCAAACTCACTTAAATATATAAGAATTGATGAAATTCGACTTGAAATGAGGAAGATAGACTTTGAAAATTTTCAATCAACACAAGGTGACAATCGACCTCAATGGGCTTCAATGGATGTAAATCGAAGATATCTGACCAAGATAGTTGCAAACTCACTTAAATATATAAGAATTGATGAAATTCGACTTGAAATGAGGAAGATAGACTTTGAAAATTTTCAATCAACCTAGTGACAATCGACCTCAATGGGCTTCCATGGATGTAAATCGAAGATATCTGACCAAGATAGTTGCAAACTCACTTAAATATATAAGAATTGATGAAATTCGACTTGAAATGAGGAAGATAGACTTTGAAAATTTTCAATCAACACAAGGTGACAATCGACCTCAATGGGCTTCAATGGATGTAAATCGAAGATATCTGACCAAGATAGTTGCAAACTCACTTAAATATATAAGAATTGATGAAATTCGACTTGAAATGAGGAAGATAGACTTTGAAAATTTTCAATCAACACAAGGTGACAATCGACCTCAATGGGCTTCAATGGATGTAAATCGAAGATATCTGACCAAGATAGTTGCAAACTCACTTAAATATATGAGAATTGATGAAATTCGACTTGAAATGAGGAAGATAGACTTTGAAAATTTTCAATCAACACAAGGTGACAATCGACCTCAATGGGCTTCAATGGATGTAAATCGAAGATATCTGACCAAGATAGTTGCAAACTCACTTAAATATATAAGAATTGATGAAATTCGACTTGAAATGAGGAAGATAGACTTTGAAAATTTTCAATCAACACAAGGTGACAATCGACCTCAATGGGCTTCAATGGATGTAAATCGAAGATATCTGACCAAGATAGTTGCAAACTCACTTAAATATATAAGAATTGATGAAATTCGACTTGAAATGAGGAAGATAGACTTTGAAAATTTTCAATCAACACAAGGTGACAGTCGACCTCAATGGGCTTCAATGGATGTAAATCGAAGATATCTGACCAAGATAGTTGCAAACTCACTTAAATATAGAAGACTTGATGAAATTCGACTTGAAATGAGGAAGATAGACTTTGAAAATTTTCAATCAACACAAGGTGACAGTCGACCTCAATGGGCTTCAATGGATGTAAATCGAAGATATCTGACCAAGATAGTTGCAAACTCACTTAAATATAGAAGACTTGATGAAATTCGACTTGAAATGAGGAAGATAGACTTTGAAAATTTTCAATCAACATAGTGACAATCGACTCAATGGGCTTCAATGGATGTAAATCGAAGATATCTGACCAAGATAGTTGCAAACTCACTCAAATATATAAGAATTGATGAAATTCGACTCGAAATGAGGAAGATAGACTTTGAAAATTTTCAATCAACATAGTGACAATCGACCTCAATGGGCTTCCATGGATGTAAATCGACGATATCTGACCAAGTTAGATGTAAACTCACTCAAATATATGAGAATTGATGAAATTCGACTTCAAATAAGGAAGATAGACTTTGAAAATTTTCAATCAACACAAGGTGACAATCGACCTCAATGGGCTTCAATGGATGTAAATCGAAGATATCTGACCAAGATAGTTGCAAACTCACTTAAATATATAAGAATTGATGAAATTCGACTTGAAATGAGGAAGATAGACTTTGAAAATTTTCAATCAACACAAGGTGACAATCGACCTCAACGGGCTTCAATGGATGTAAATCGAAGATATCTGACCAAGATAGTTGCAAACTCACTTAAATATATGAGAATTGATGAAATTCGACTTGAAATGAGGAAGATAGACTTTGAAAATTTTCAATCAACACAAGGTGACAATCGACCTCAATGGGCTTCAATGGATGTAAATCGAAGATATCTGACCAAGATAGTTGCAAACTCACTTAAATATATAAGAATTGATGAAATTCGACTTGAAATGAGGAAGATAGACTTTGAAAATTTTCAATCAACACAAGGTGACAGTCGACCTCAATGGGCTTCAATGGATGTAAATCGAAGATATCTGACCAAGATAGTTGCAAACTCACTTAAATATATAAGAATTGATGAAATTCGACTTGAAATGAGGAAGATAGACTTTGAAAATTTTCAATCAACATAGTGACAATCGACTCAATTGGCTTCAATGGATGTAAATCGACGATATCTGACCAAGTTAGATGTAAACTCACTCAAATATATGAGAATTGATGAAATTCGACTTGAAATGAGGAAGATAGACTTTGAAAATTTTCAATCAACATAGTGACAATCGACTCAATGGGCTTCAATGGATGTAAATCGAAGATATCTGACCAAGATAGTTGCAAACTCACTCAAATATATAAGAATTGATGAAATTCGACTCGAAATGAGGAAGATAGACTTTGAAAATTTTCAATCAACATAGTGACAATCGACCTCAATGGGCTTCCATGGATGTAAATCGACGATATCTGACCAAGTTAGATGTAAACTCACTCAAATATATGAGAATTGATGAAATTCGACTTCAAATAAGGAAGATAGACTTTGAAAATTTTCAATCAACACAAGGTGACAATCGACCTCAATGGGCTTCAATGGATGTAAATCGAAGATATCTGACCAAGATAGTTGCAAACTCACTTAAATATATAAGAATTGATGAAATTCGACTTGAAATGAGGAAGATAGACTTTGAAAATTTTCAATCAACACAAGGTGACAATCGACCTCAACGGGCTTCAATGGATGTAAATCGAAGATATCTGACCAAGATAGTTGCAAACTCACTTAAATATATGAGAATTGATGAAATTCGACTTGAAATGAGGAAGATAGACTTTGAAAATTTTCAATCAACACAAGGTGACAATCGACCTCAATGGGCTTCAATGGATGTAAATCGAAGATATCTGACCAAGATAGTTGCAAACTCACTTAAATATATAAGAATTGATGAAATTCGACTTGAAATGAGGAAGATAGACTTTGAAAATTTTCAATCAACACAAGGTGACAGTCGACCTCAATGGGCTTCAATGGATGTAAATCGAAGATATCTGACCAAGATAGTTGCAAACTCACTTAAATATATAAGAATTGATGAAATTCGACTTGAAATGAGGAAGATAGACTTTGAAAATTTTCAATCAACATAGTGACAATCGACTCAATTGGCTTCAATGGATGTAAATCGACGATATCTGACCAAGTTAGATGTAAACTCACTCAAATATATGAGAATTGATGAAATTCGACTTGAAATGAGGAAGATAGACTTTGAAAATTTTCAATCAACATAGTGACAATCGACTCAATGGGCTTCAATGGATGTAAATCGAAGATATCTGACCAAGATAGTTGCAAACTCACTCAAATATATAAGAATTGATGAAATTCGACTCGAAATGAGGAAGATAGACTTTGAAAATTTTCAATCAACATAGTGACAATCGACCTCAATGGGCTTCCATGGATGTAAATCGAAGATATCTGACCAAGATAGTTGCAAACTCACTTAAATATATAAGAATTGATGAAATTCGACTTGAAATGAGGAAGATAGACTTTGAAAATTTTCAATCAACAGAAGGTGACAATCGACCTCAATGGGCTTCAATGGATGTAAATCGAAGATATCTGACCAAGATAGTTGCAAACTCACTTAAATATATGAGGATTGATGAAATTCGACTTGAAATGAGGAAGATAGACTTTGAAAATTTTCAATCAACACAAGGTGACAATCAACCTCAATGGGCTTCAATGGATGTAAATCGAAGATATCTGACCAAGATAGTTGCAAACTCACTTAAATATATAAGAATTGATGAAATTCGACTTGAAATGAGGAAGATAGACTTTGAAAATTTTCAATCAACACAAGGTGACAATCGACCTCAATGGGCTTCAATGGATGTAAATCGAAGATATCTGACCAAGATAGTTGCAAACTCACTTAAATATATAAGAATTGATGAAATTCGACTTGAAATGAGGAAGATAGACTTTGAAAATTTTCAATCAACATAGTGACAATCGACCTCAATGGGCTTCAATGGATGTAAATCGAAGATATCTGTCCAAGATAGTTGCAAACTCACTTAAATATATAAGAATTGATGAAATTCGACTTGAAATGAGGAAGATAGACTTTGAAAATTTTCAATCAACATAGTGACAATCGACTCAATGGGCTTCAATGGATGTAAATCGAAGATATCTGACCAAGATAGTTGCAAACTCACTTAAATATATAAGAATTGATGAAATTCGACTTGAAATGAGGAAGATAGACTTTGAAAATTTTCAATCAACACAAGGTGACAATCGACCTCAATGGGCTTCAATGGATGTAAATCGAAGATATCTGACCAAGATAGTTGCAAACTCACTTAAATATATAAGAATTGATGAAATTCGACTTGAAATGAGGAAGATAGACTTTGAAAATTTTCAATCAACATAGTGACAATCGACCTCAATGGGCTTCAATGGATGTAAATCGAAGATATCTGACCAAGATAGTTGCAAACTCACTTAAATATATAAGAATTGATGAAATTCGACTTGAAATGAGGAAGATAGACTTTGAAAATTTTCAATCAACATAGTGACAATCGACTCAATGGGCTTCAATGGATGTAAATCGACGATATCTGACCAAGTTAGATGTAAACTCACTCAAATATATGAGAATTGATGAAATTCGACTTCAAATAAGGAAGATAGACTTTGAAAATTTTCAATCAACACAAGGTGACAATCGACCTCAATGGGCTTCAATGGATGTAAATCGAAGATATCTGACCAAGATAGTTGCAAACTCACTTAAATATATAAGAATTGATGAAATTCGACTTGAAATGAGGAAGATAGACTTTGAAAATTTTCAATCAACACAAGGTGACAATCGACCTCAATGGGCTTCAATGGATGTAAATCGAAGATATCTGACCAAGATAGTTGCAAACTCACTTAAATATATGAGAATTGATGAAATTCGACTTGAAATGAGGAAGATAGACTTTGAAAATTTTCAATCAACACAAGGTGACAATCGACCTCAATGGGCTTCAATGGATGTAAATCGAAGATATCTGACCAAGATAGTTGCAAACTCACTTAAATATATAAGAATTGATGAAATTCGACTTGAAATGAGGAAGATAGACTTTGAAAATTTTCAATCAACACAAGGTGACAGTCGATCTCAATGGGCTTCAATGGATGTAAATCGAAGATATCTGACCAAGATAGTTGCAAACTCACTTAAATATATAAGAATTGATGAAATTCGACTTGAAATGAGGAAGATAGACTTTGAAAATTTTCAATCAACATAGTGACAATCGACCTCAATGGGCTTCAATGGATGTAAATCGAAGATATCTGTCCAAGATAGTTGCAAACTCACTTAAATATATAAGAATTGATGAAATTCGACTTGAAATGAGGAAGATAGACTTTGAAAATTTTCAATCAACATAGTGACAATCGACTCAATGGGCTTCAATGGATGTAAATCGAAGATATCTGACCAAGATAGTTGCAAACTCACTTAAATATATAAGAATTGATGAAATTCGACTTGAAATGAGGAAGATAGACTTTGAAAATTTTCAATCAACACAAGGTGACAATCGACCTCAATGGGCTTCAATGGATGTAAATCGAAGATATCTGACCAAGATAGTTGCAAACTCACTTAAATATATAAGAATTGATGAAATTCGACTTGAAATGAGGAAGATAGACTTTGAAAATTTTCAATCAACATAGTGACAATCGACCTCAATGGGCTTCAATGGATGTAAATCGAAGATATCTGACCAAGATAGTTGCAAACTCACTTAAATATATAAGAATTGATGAAATTCGACTTGAAATGAGGAAGATAGACTTTGAAAATTTTCAATCAACATAGTGACAATCGACTCAATGGGCTTCAATGGATGTAAATCGACGATATCTGACCAAGTTAGATGTAAACTCACTCAAATATATGAGAATTGATGAAATTCGACTTCAAATAAGGAAGATAGACTTTGAAAATTTTCAATCAACACAAGGTGACAATCGACCTCAATGGGCTTCAATGGATGTAAATCGAAGATATCTGACCAAGATAGTTGCAAACTCACTTAAATATATAAGAATTGATGAAATTCGACTTGAAATGAGGAAGATAGACTTTGAAAATTTTCAATCAACACAAGGTGACAATCGACCTCAATGGGCTTCAATGGATGTAAATCGAAGATATCTGACCAAGATAGTTGCAAACTCACTTAAATATATGAGAATTGATGAAATTCGACTTGAAATGAGGAAGATAGACTTTGAAAATTTTCAATCAACACAAGGTGACAATCGACCTCAATGGGCTTCAATGGATGTAAATCGAAGATATCTGACCAAGATAGTTGCAAACTCACTTAAATATATAAGAATTGATGAAATTCGACTTGAAATGAGGAAGATAGACTTTGAAAATTTTCAATCAACACAAGGTGACAGTCGATCTCAATGGGCTTCAATGGATGTAAATCGAAGATATCTGACCAAGATAGTTGCAAACTCACTTAAATATATAAGAATTGATGAAATTCGACTTGAAATGAGGAAGATAGACTTTGAAAATTTTCAATCAACATAGTGACAATCGACTCAATGGGCTTCAATGGATGTAAATCGACGATATCTGACCAAGTTAGATGTAAACTCACTCAAATATATGAGAATTGATGAAATTCGACTTCAAATAAGGAAGATAGACTTTGAAAATTTTCAATCAACACAAAGTGACAATCGACCTCAATGGGCTTTAATGGATGTAAATCGAAGATATCTGACCAAGACAGTTGCAAACTCACTTATATATATAAGAATTGATGAAATTCGACTCGAAATGAGGAAGATAGACTTTGAAAATTTTCAATCAACATAGTGACAATCGACCTCAATGGGCTTCCATGGATGTAAATCGAAGATATATGACCAAGATAGTTGCAAACTCATTTAAATATATAAGAATTGATGAAATTCGACTTGAAATGAGGAAGATAGACTTTGAAAATTTTCAATCAACACAAGGTGACAATCGACCTCAATGGGCTTCAATGGATGTGAATCGAAGATATCTGACCAAGATAGTTGCAAACTCACTTAAATATATGAGAATTGATGAAATTCGACTTGAAATGAGGAAGATAGACTTTGAAAATTTTCAATCAACACAAGGTGACAATCAACCTCAATGGGCTTCAATGGATGTAAATCGAAGATATCTGACCAAGATAGTTGCAAACTCACTTAAATATATAAGAATTGATGAAATTCGACTTGAAATGAGGAAGATAGACTTTGAAAATTTTCAATCAACACAAGGTGACAATCGACCTCAATGGGCTTCAATGGATGTAAATCGAAGATATCTGACCAAGATAGTTGCAAACTCACTTAAATATATAAGAATTGATGAAATTCGACTTGAAATGAGGAAGATAGACTTTGAAAATTTTCAATCAACATAGTGACAATCGACCTCAATGGGCTTCAATGGATGTAAATCGAAGATATCTGTCCAAGATAGTTGCAAACTCACTCAAATATATGAGAATTGATGAAATTCGACTTGAAATGAGGAAGATAGACTTTGAAAATTTTCAATCAACACAAAGTGACAGTCGATCTCAATGGGCTTCAATGGATGTAAATCGAAGATATCTGTCCAAGATAGTTGCAAACTCACTCAAATATATAAGAATTGATGAAATTCGACTTGAAATGAGGAAGATAGACTTTGAAAATTTTCAATCAACACAAGGTGACAGTCGATCTCAATGGGCTTCAATGGATGTAAATCGAAGATATCTGACCAAGATAGTTGCAAACTCACTTAAATATATAAGAATTGATGAAATTCGACTTGAAATGAGGAAGATAGACTTTGAAAATTTTCAATCAACACAAGGTGACAGTCGATCTCAATGGGCTTCAATGGATGTAAATCGAAGATATCTGACCAAGATAGTTGCAAACTCACTTAAATATATAAGAATTGATGAAATTCGACTTGAAATGAGGAAGATAGACTTTGAAAATTTTCAATCAACATAGTGACAATCGACTCAATGGGCTTCAATGGATGTAAATCGACGATATCTGACCAAGTTAGATGTAAACTCACTCAAATATATGAGAATTGATGAAATTCGACTTCAAATAAGGAAGATAGACTTTGAAAATTTTCAATCAACACAAAGTGACAATCGACCTCAATGGGCTTTAATGGATGTAAATCGAAGATATCTGACCAAGACAGTTGCAAACTCACTTATATATATAAGAATTGATGAAATTCGACTCGAAATGAGGAAGATAGACTTTGAAAATTTTCAATCAACATAGTGACAATCGACCTCAATGGGCTTCCATGGATGTAAATCGAAGATATATGACCAAGATAGTTGCAAACTCATTTAAATATATAAGAATTGATGAAATTCGACTTGAAATGAGGAAGATAGACTTTGAAAATTTTCAATCAACACAAGGTGACAATCGACCTCAATGGGCTTCAATGGATGTGAATCGAAGATATCTGACCAAGATAGTTGCAAACTCACTTAAATATATGAGAATTGATGAAATTCGACTTGAAATGAGGAAGATAGACTTTGAAAATTTTCAATCAACACAAGGTGACAATCAACCTCAATGGGCTTCAATGGATGTAAATCGAAGATATCTGACCAAGATAGTTGCAAACTCACTTAAATATATAAGAATTGATGAAATTCGACTTGAAATGAGGAAGATAGACTTTGAAAATTTTCAATCAACACAAGGTGACAATCGACCTCAATGGGCTTCAATGGATGTAAATCGAAGATATCTGACCAAGATAGTTGCAAACTCACTTAAATATATAAGAATTGATGAAATTCGACTTGAAATGAGGAAGATAGACTTTGAAAATTTTCAATCAACATAGTGACAATCGACCTCAATGGGCTTCAATGGATGTAAATCGAAGATATCTGTCCAAGATAGTTGCAAACTCACTCAAATATATGAGAATTGATGAAATTCGACTTGAAATGAGGAAGATAGACTTTGAAAATTTTCAATCAACACAAAGTGACAATGGACCTCAATGGGCTTTAATGCATGTAAATCGAAGATATCTGACCAAGATAGTTGCAAACTCACTTAAATATATAAGAATTGATGAAATTCGACTTGAAATGAGGAAGATAGACTTTGAAAATTTTCAATCAACATAGTGACAATCGACCTCAATGGGCTTCAATGGATGTAAATCGAAGATATCTGTCCAAGATAGTTGCAAACTCACTTAAATATATAAGAATTGATGAAATTCGACTCGAAATGAGGAAGATAGACTTTGAAAATTTTCAATCAAGACAAGGTGACAATCGACCTCAATGGGCTTCCATGGATAATAATCGAAGATATCTGACCAAGATAGTTGCAAACTCACTTAAATATATAAGAATTGATGAAATTCGACTTGAAATGAGGAAGATAGACTTTGAAAATTTTCAATCAACACAAGGTGACAATCGACCTCAATGGGCTTCAATGGATGTAAATCGAAGATATCTGACCAAGATAGTTGCAAACTCACTTAAATATATGAGAATTGATGAAATTCGACTTGAAATGAGGAAGATAGACTTTGAAAATTTTCAATCAACACAAGGTGACAATCGACCTCAATGGGCTTCAATGGATGTAAATCGAAGATATCTGACCAAGATAGTTGCAAACTCACTTAAATATATAAGAATTGATGAAATTCGACTTGAAATGAGGAAGATAGACTTTGAAAATTTTCAATCAACACAAGGTGACAATCGACCTCAATGGGCTTCAATGGATGTAAATCGAAGATATCTGACCAAGATAGTTGCAAACTCACTTAAATATATGAGAATTGATGAAATTCGACTTGAAATGAGGAAGATAGACTTTGAAAATTTTCAATCAACACAAGGTGACAATCAACCTCAATGGGCTTCAATGGATGTAAATCGAAGATATCTGACCAAGATAGTTGCAAACTCACTTAAATATATAAGAATTGATGAAATTCGACTTGAAATGAGGAAGATAGACTTTGAAAATTTTCAATCAACACAAGGTGACAATCGACCTCAATGGGCTTCAATGGATGTAAATCGAAGATATCTGACCAAGATAGTTGCAAACTCACTTAAATATATAAGAATTGATGAAATTCGACTTGAAATGAGGAAGATAGACTTTGAAAATTTTCAATCAACACAAGGTGACAGTCGACCTCAATGGGCTTCAATGGATGTAAATCGAAGATATCTGACCAAGATAGTTGCAAACTCACTTAAATATATAAGAATTGATGAAATTCGACTTGAAATGAGGAAGATAGACTTTGAAAATTTTCAATCAACATAGTGACAATCGACTCAATGGGCTTCAATGGATGTAAATCGAAGATATCTGACCAAGATAGTTGCAAACTCACTTAAATATATAAGAATTGATGAAATTCGACTTGAAATGAGGAAGATAGACTTTGAAAATTTTCAATCAACACAAGGTGACAATCGACCTCAATGGGCTTCAATGGATGTAAATCGAAGATATCTGACCAAGATAGTTGCAAACTCACTTAAATATATAAGAATTGATGAAATTCGACTTGAAATGAGGAAGATAGACTTTGAAAATTTTCAATCAACATAGTGACAATCGACCTCAATGGGCTTCAATGGATGTAAATCGAAGATATCTGACCAAGATAGTTGCAAACTCACTTAAATATATAAGAATTGATGAAATTCGACTTGAAATGAGGAAGATAGACTTTGAAAATTTTCAATCAACACAAGGTGACAATCAACCTCAATGGGCTTCAATGGATGTAAATCGAAGATATCTGACCAAGATAGTTGCAAACTCACTTAAATATATAAGAATTGATGAAATTCGACTTGAAATGAGGAAGATAGACTTTGAAAATTTTCAATCAACACAAGGTGACAATCGACCTCAATGGGCTTCAATGGATGTAAATCGAAGATATCTGACCAAGATAGTTGCAAACTCACTTAAATATATAAGAATTGATGAAATTCGACTTGAAATGAGGAAGATAGACTTTGAAAATTTTCAATCAACATAGTGACAATCGACCTCAATGGGCTTCAATGGATGTAAATCGAAGATATCTGTCCAAGATAGTTGCAAACTCACTCAAATATATGAGAATTGATGAAATTCGACTTGAAATGAGGAAGATAGACTTTGAAAATTTTCAATCAACACAAAGTGACAATGGACCTCAATGGGCTTTAATGCATGTAAATCGAAGATATCTGACCAAGATAGTTGCAAACTCACTTAAATATATAAGAATTGATGAAATTCGACTTGAAATGAGGAAGATAGACTTTGAAAATTTTCAATCAACATAGTGACAATCGACCTCAATGGGCTTCAATGGATGTAAATCGAAGATATCTGTCCAAGATAGTTGCAAACTCACTTAAATATATAAGAATTGATGAAATTCGACTCGAAATGAGGAAGATAGACTTTGAAAATTTTCAATCAAGACAAGGTGACAATCGACCTCAATGGGCTTCCATGGATAATAATCGAAGATATCTGACCAAGATAGTTGCAAACTCACTTAAATATATAAGAATTGATGAAATTCGACTTGAAATGAGGAAGATAGACTTTGAAAATTTTCAATCAACACAAGGTGACAATCGACCTCAATGGGCTTCAATGGATGTAAATCGAAGATATCTGACCAAGATAGTTGCAAACTCACTTAAATATATGAGAATTGATGAAATTCGACTTGAAATGAGGAAGATAGACTTTGAAAATTTTCAATCAACACAAGGTGACAATCAACCTCAATGGGCTTCAATGGATGTAAATCGAAGATATCTGACCAAGATAGTTGCAAACTCACTTAAATATATAAGAATTGATGAAATTCGACTTGAAATGAGGAAGATAGACTTTGAAAATTTTCAATCAACACAAGGTGACAATCGACCTCAATGGGCTTCAATGGATGTAAATCGAAGATATCTGACCAAGATAGTTGCAAACTCACTTAAATATATAAGAATTGATGAAATTCGACTTGAAATGAGGAAGATAGACTTTGAAAATTTTCAATCAACACAAGGTGACAGTCGACATCAATGGGCTTCAATGGATGTAAATCGAAGATATCTGACCAAGATAGTTGCAAACTCACTTAAATATATAAGAATTGATGAAATTCGACTTGAAATGAGGAAGATAGACTTTGAAAATTTTCAATCAACATAGTGACAATCGACTCAATGGGCTTCAATGGATGTAAATCGACGATATCTGACCAAGTTAGATGTAAACTCACTCAAATATATGAGAATTGATGAAATTCGACTTCAAATAAGGAAGATAGACTTTGAAAATTTTCAATCAACACAAAGTGACAATCGACCTCAATGGGCTTTAATGGATGTAAATCGAAGATATCTGACCAAGACAGTTGCAAACTCACTTATATATATAAGAATTGATGAAATTCGACTCGAAATGAGGAAGATAGACTTTGAAAATTTTCAATCAACATAGTGACAATCGACCTCAATGGGCTTCCATGGATGTAAATCGAAGATATATGACCAAGATAGTTGCAAACTCATTTAAATATATAAGAATTGATGAAATTCGACTTGAAATGAGGAAGATAGACTTTGAAAATTTTCAATCAACACAAGGTGACAATCGACCTCAATGGGCTTCAATGGATGTGAATCGAAGATATCTGACCAAGATAGTTGCAAACTCACTTAAATATATGAGAATTGATGAAATTCGACTTGAAATGAGGAAGATAGACTTTGAAAATTTTCAATCAACACAAGGTGACAATCAACCTCAATGGGCTTCAATGGATGTAAATCGAAGATATCTGACCAAGATAGTTGCAAACTCACTTAAATATATAAGAATTGATGAAATTCGACTTGAAATGAGGAAGATAGACTTTGAAAATTTTCAATCAACACAAGGTGACAATCGACCTCAATGGGCTTCAATGGATGTAAATCGAAGATATCTGACCAAGATAGTTGCAAACTCACTTAAATATATAAGAATTGATGAAATTCGACTTGAAATGAGGAAGATAGACTTTGAAAATTTTCAATCAAGACAAGATGACAATCGACCTCAATGGGCTTCCATGGATGTAAATCGAAGATATCTGACCAAGATAGTTGCAAACTCACTTAAATATATAAGAATTGATGAAATTCGACTTGAAATGAGGAAGATAGACTTTGAAAATTTTCAATCAACACAAGGTGACAATCGACCTCAATGGGCTTCAATGGATGTAAATCGAAGATATCTGACCAAGATAGTTGCAAACTCACTTAAATATATGAGAATTGATGAAATTCGACTTGAAATGAGGAAGATAGACTTTGAAAATTTTCAATCAACACAAGGTGACAATCAACCTCAATGGGCTTCAATGGATGTAAATCGAAGATATCTGACCAAGATAGTTGCAAACTCACTTAAATATATAAGAATTGATGAAATTCGACTTGAAATGAGGAAGATAGACTTTGAAAATTTTCAATCAACACAAGGTGACAATCGACCTCAATGGGCTTCAATGGATGTAAATCGAAGATATCTGACCAAGATAGTTGCAAACTCACTTAAATATATAAGAATTGATGAAATTCGACTTGAAATGAGGAAGATAGACTTTGAAAATTTTCAATCAACATAGTGACAATCGACCTCAATGGGCTTCAATGGATGTAAATCGAAGATATCTGTCCAAGATAGTTGCAAACTCACTCAAATATATGAGAATTGATGAAATTCGACTTGAAATGAGGAAGATAGACTTTGAAAATTTTCAATCAACACAAAGTGACAATCGACCTCAATGGGCTTCAATGGATGTAAATCGAAGATATCTGACCAAGATAGTTGCAAACTCACTTAAATATATAAGAATTGATGAAATTCGACTTGAAATGAGGAAGATAGACTTTGAAAATTTTCAATCAACATAGTGACAATCGACCTCAATGGGCTTCAATGGATGTAAATCGAAGATATCTGACCAAGATAGTTGCAAACTCACTTAAATATATAAGAATTGATGAAATTCGACTTGAAATGAGGAAGATAGACTTTGAAAATTTTCAATCAACACAAGGTGACAATCGACCTCAATGGGCTTCAATGGATGTAAATCGAAGATATCTGACCAAGATAGTTGCAAACTCACTTAAATATATAAGAATTGATGAAATTCGACTTGAAATGAGGAAGATAGACTTTGAAAATTTTCAATCAACACAAGGTGACAGTCGACCTCAATGGGCTTCAATGGATGTAAATCGAAGATATCTGACCAAGATAGTTACAAACTCACTCAAATATATAAGAATTGATGAAATTCGACTTGAAATGAGGAAGATAGACTTTGAAAATTTTCAATCAACATAGTGACAATCGATCTCAATGGGCTTCCATAGATGTAAATCGAAGATATCTGACCAAGATAGTTGCAAACTCACTTAAATATATAAGAATTGATGAAATTCGACTTGAAATGAGGAAGATAGACTTTGAAAATTTTCAATCAACATAGTGACAATCGACTCAATGGGCTTCAATGGATGTAAATCGACGATATCTGACCAAGTTAGATGTAAACTCACTCAAATATATGAGAATTGATGAAATTCGACTTCAAATAAGGAAGATAGACTTTGAAAATTTTCAATCAACACAAAGTGACAATCGACCTCAATGGGCTTTAATGGATGTAAATCGAAGATATCTGACCAAGACAGTTGCAAACTCACTTATATATATAAGAATTGATGAAATTCGACTCGAAATGAGGAAGATAGACTTTGAAAATTTTCAATCAACATAGTGACAATCGACCTCAATGGGCTTCCATGGATGTAAATCGAAGATATATGACCAAGATAGTTGCAAACTCATTTAAATATATAAGAATTGATGAAATTCGACTTGAAATGAGGAAGATAGACTTTGAAAATTTTCAATCAACACAAGGTGACAATCGACCTCAATGGGCTTCAATGGATGTGAATCGAAGATATCTGACCAAGATAGTTGCAAACTCACTTAAATATATGAGAATTGATGAAATTCGACTTGAAATGAGGAAGATAGACTTTGAAAATTTTCAATCAACACAAGGTGACAATCAACCTCAATGGGCTTCAATGGATGTAAATCGAAGATATCTGACCAAGATAGTTGCAAACTCACTTAAATATATAAGAATTGATGAAATTCGACTTGAAATGAGGAAGATAGACTTTGAAAATTTTCAATCAACACAAGGTGACAATCGACCTCAATGGGCTTCAATGGATGTAAATCGAAGATATCTGACCAAGATAGTTGCAAACTCACTTAAATATATAAGAATTGATGAAATTCGACTTGAAATGAGGAAGATAGACTTTGAAAATTTTCAATCAACATAGTGACAATCGACCTCAATGGGCTTCAATGGATGTAAATCGAAGATATATGTCCAAGATAGTTGCAAACTCACTCAAATATATGAGAATTGATGAAATTCGACTTGAAATGAGGAAGATAGACTTTGAAAATTTTCAATCAACACAAAGTGACAATCGACCTCAATGGGCTTTAATGGATGTAAATCGAAGATATCTGACCAAGATAGTTGCAAACTCACTTAAATATATAAGAATTGATGAAATTCGACTTGAAATGAGGAAGATAGACTTTGAAAATTTTCAATCAACACAAAGTGACAATGGACCTCAATGGGCTTTAATGGATGTAAATCGAAGATATCTGACCAAGACAGTTGCAAACTCACTTAAATATATAAGAATTGATGAAATTCGACTCGAAATGAGGAAGATAGACTTTGAAAATTTTCAATCAAGACAAGGTGACAATCGACCTCAATGGGCTTCCATGGATGTAAATCGAAGATATCTGACCAAGATAGTTGCAAACTCACTTAAATATATAAGAATTGATGAAATTCGACTTGAAATGAGGAAGATAGACTTTGAAAATTTTCAATCAACACAAGGTGACAATCGACCTCAATGGGCTTCAATGGATGTAAATCGAAGATATCTGACCAAGATAGTTGCAAACTCACTCAAATATATGAGAATTGATGAAATTCGACTTGAAATGAGGAAGATAGACTTTGAAAATTTTCAATCAACACAAGGTGACAATCAACCTCAATGGGCTTCAATGGATGTAAATCGAAGATATCTGACCAAGATAGTTGCAAACTCACTTAAATATATAAGAATTGATGAAATTCGACTTGAAATGAGGAAGATAGACTTTGAAAATTTTCAATCAACACAAGGTGACAATCGACCTCAATGGGCTTCAATGGATGTAAATCGAAGATATCTGACCAAGATAGTTGCAAACTCACTTAAATATATAAGAATTGATGAAATTCGACTTGAAATGAGGAAGATAGACTTTGAAAATTTTCAATCAACATAGTGACAATCGACCTCAATGGGCTTCAATGGATGTAAATCGAAGATATCTGTCCAAGATAGTTGCAAACTCACTCAAATATATGAGAATTGATGAAATTCGACTTGAAATGAGGAAGATAGACTTTGAAAATTTTCAATCAACACAAAGTGACAATCGAACTCAATGGGCTTTAATGGATGTAAATCGAAGATATCTGACCAAGATAGTTGCAAACTCACTTAAATATATAAGAATTGATGAAATTCGACTTGAAATGAGGAAGATAGACTTTGAAAATTTTCAATCAACACAAGGTGACAATCGACCTCAATGGGCTTCAATGGATGTAAATCGAAGATATCTGACCAAGATAGTTGCAAACTCACTTAAATATATAAGAATTGATGAAATTCGACTTGAAATGAGGAAGATAGACTTTGAAAATTTTCAATCAACATAGTGACAATCGACCTCAATGGGCTTCAATGGATGTAAATCGAAGATATCTGACCAAGATAGTTGCAAACTCACTTAAATATATAAGAATTGATGAAATTCGACTTGAAATGAGGAAGATAGACTTTGAAAATTTTCAATCAACACAAGGTGACAATCGACCTCAATGGGCTTCAATGGATGTAAATCGAAGATATCTGACCAAGATAGTTGCAAACTCACTTAAATATATAAGAATTGATGAAATTCGACTTGAAATGAGGAAGATAGACTTTGAAAATTTTCAATCAACACAAGGTGACAGTCGACCTCAATGGGCTTCAATGGATGTAAATCGAAGATATCTGACCAAGATAGTTACAAACTCACTCAAATATATAAGAATTGATGAAATTCGACTTGAAATGAGGAAGATAGACTTTGAAAATTTTCAATCAACATAGAGACAATCGATCTCAATGGGCTTCCATAGATGTAAATCGAAGATATCTGACCAAGATAGTTGCAAACTCACTTAAATATATAAGAATTGATGAAATTCGACTTGAAATGAGGAAGATAGACTTTGAAAATTTTCAATCAACACAAGGTGACAATCGACCTCAATGGGCTTCAATGGATGTAAATCGAAGATATCTGACCAAGATAGTTGCAAACTCACTTAAATATATGAGAATTGATGAAATTCGACTTGAAATGAGGAAGATAGACTTTGAAAATTTTCAATCAACATAGTGACAATCGACCTCAATGGGCTTCAATGGATGTAAATCGAAGATATCTGTCCGAGATAGTTGCAAACTCACTCAAATATATGAGAATTGATGAAATTCGACTTGAAATGAGGAAGATAGACTTTGAAAATTTTCAATCAACACAAAGTGACAATCGACCTCAATGGGCTTTAATGGATGTAAATCGAAGATATCTGACCAAGATAGTTGCAAACTCACTTAAATATATAAGAATTGATGAAATTCGACTTGAAATGAGGAAGATAGACTTTGAAAATTTTCAATCAACACAAGGTGACAATCGACCTCAATGGGCTTCAATGGATGTAAATCGAAGATATCTGACCAAGATAGTTGCAAACTCACTTAAATATATAAGAATTGATGAAATTCGACTTGAAATGAGGAAGATAGACTTTGAAAATTTTCAATCAACACAAGGTGACAGTCGACCTCAATGGGCTTCAATGGATGTAAATCGAAGATATCTGACCAAGATAGTTACAAACTCACTCAAATATATAAGAATTGATGAAATTCGACTTGAAATGAGGAAGATAGACTTTGAAAATTTTCAATCAACATAGTGACAATCGATCTCAATGGGCTTCCATAGATGTAAATCGAAGATATCTGACCAAGATAGTTGCAAACTCACTCAAATATATAAGAATTGATGAAATTCGACTTGAAATGAGGAAGATAGACTTTGAAAATTTTCAATCAACACAAGGGGACAATCGACCTCAATGGGCTTCAATGGATGTAAATCGAAGATATCTGACCAAGATAGTTGCAAACTCACTTAAATATATGAGAATTGATGAAATTCGACTTGAAATGAGGAAGATAGACTTTGAAAATTTTCAATCAACACAAGGTGACAATCAACCTCAATGGGCTTCAATGGATGTAAATCGAAGATATCTGACCAAGTTAGATGTAAACTCACTCAAATATATGAGAATTGATGAAATTCGACTTCATATAAGGAAGATAGACTTTGAAAATTTTCAATCAACACAAAGTGACAATCGACCTCAATGGGCTTTAATGGATGTAAATCGAAGATATCTGACCAAGATAGTTGCAAACTCACTTAAATATATAAGAATTGATGAAATTCGACTTGAAATGAGGAAGATAGACTTTGAAAATTTTCAATCAACACAAGGTGACAATCGACCTCAATGGGCTTCAATGGATGTAAATCGAAGATATCTGACCAAGATAGTTGCAAACTCACTTAAATATATAAGAATTGATGAAATTCGACTTGAAATGAGGAAGATAGACTTTGAAAATTTTCAATCAACACAAGGTGACAGTCGACCTCAATGGGCTTCAATGGATGTAAATCGACGATATCTGACCAAGTTAGATGTAAACTCACTCAAATATATGAGAATTGATGAAATTCGACTTGAAATGAGGAAGATAGACTTTGAAAATTTTCAATCAACACAAGGTGACAATCGACCTCAATGGGCTTCAATGGATGTAAATCGAAGATATCTGACCAAGATAGTTGCAAACTCACCTAAATATATAAGAATTGATGAAATTCGACTTGAAATGAGGAAGATAGACTTTGAAAATTTTCAATCAACACAAGGTGACAGTCGACCTCAATGGGCTTCAATGGATGTAAATCGAAGATATCTGACCAAGATAGTTGCAAACTCACTTAAATATATGAGAATTGATGAAATTCGACTTGAAATGAGGAAGATAGACTTTGAAAATTTTCAATCAACATAGTGACAATCGACCTCAATGGGCTTCAATGGATGTAAATCGAAGATATCTGACCAAGATAGTTGCAAACTCACTCAAATATATAAGAATTGATGAAATTCGACTTGAAATGAGGAAGATAGACTTTGAAAATTTTCAATCAACATAGTGACAATCGACCTCAATGGGCTTCCATGGATGTAAATCGAAGATATCTGACCAAGATAGTTGCAAACTCACTTAAATATATAAGAATTGAAGAAATTCGACTTGAAATGAGGAAGATAGACTTTGAAAATTTTCAATCAACATAGTGACAATCGACCTCAATGAGCTTCAATGGATGTAAATCGAAGATATCTGACCAAGATAGTTGCAAACTCACTTAAATATATGAGAATTGATGAAATTCGACTTGAAATGAGGAAGATAGACTTTGAAAATTTTCAATCAACACAAGGTGACAATCAACCTCAATGGGCTTCAATGGATGTAAATCGAAGATATCTGACCAAGATAGTTGCAAACTCACTCAAATATATAAGAATTGATGAAATTCGACTTGAAATGAGGAAGATAGACTTTGAAAATTTTCAATCAACACAAGGTGACAATCGACCTCAATGGGCTTCAATGGATGTAAATCGAAGATATCTGACCAAGATAGTTGCAAACTCACTTAAATATATGAGAATTGATGAAATTCGACTTGAAATGAGGAAGATAGACTTTGAAAATTTTCAATCAACATAGTGACAATCGACCTCAATGGGCTTCAATGGATGTAAATCGAAGATATCTGACCAAGATAGTTGCAAACTCACTCAAATATATGAGAATTGATGAAATTCGACTTGAAATGAGGAAGATAGACTTTGAAAATTTTCAATCAACACAAGGTGACAATCGACCTCAATGGGCTTCAATGGATGTAAATCGAAGATATCTGACCAAGATAATTGCAAACTCACTTAAATATATAAGAATTGATGAAATTCGACTTGAAATGAGGAAGATAGACTTTGAAAATTTTCAATCAACACAAGGTGACAATCGACCTCAATGGGCTTCAATGGATGTAAATCGAAGATATCTGACCAAGATAGTTGCAAACTCACTTAAATATATGAGAATTGATGAAATTCGACTTGAAATGAGGAAGATAGACTTTGAAAATTTTCAATCAACACAAGGTGACAATCGACCTCAATGGGCTTCAATGGATGTAAATCGAAGATATCTGTCCAAGATAGTTGCAAACTCACTCAAATATATGAGAATTGATGAAATTCGACTTGAAATGAGGAAGATAGACTTTGAAAATTTTCAATCAACACAAAGTGACAATCGACCTCAATGGGCTTTAATGGATGTAAATCGAAGATATCTGACCAAGATAGTTGCAAACTCACTTAAATATATAAGAATTGATGAAATTCGACTTGAAATGAGGAAGATAGACTTTGAAAATTTTCAATCAACACAAGGTGACAATCGACCTCAATGGGCTTCAATGGATGTAAATCGAAGATATCTGACCAAGATAGTTGCAAACTCACTTAAATATATAAGAATTGATGAAATTCGACTTGAAATGAGGAAGATAGACTTTGAAAATTTTCAATCAACACAAGGTGACAGTCGACCTCAATGGGCTTCAATGGATGTAAATCGAAGATATCTGACCAAGATAGTTGCAAACTCACTCAAATATATAAGAATTGATGAAATTCGACTTGAAATGAGGAAGATAGACTTTGAAAATTTTCAATCAACATAGTGACAATCGACCTCAATGGGCTTCAATGGATGTAAATCGAAGATATCTGACCAAGATAGTTGCAAACTCACTCAAATATATGAGAATTGATGAAATTCGACTTGAAATGAGGAAGATAGACTTTGAAAATTTTCAATCAACACAAGGTGACAATCGACCTCAATGGGCTTCAATGGATGTAAATCGAAGATATCTGACCAAGATAGTTGCAAACTCACTTAAATATATAAGAATTGATGAAATTCGACTTGAAATGAGGAAGATAGACTTTGAAAATTTTCAATCAACACAAGGTGACAATCGACCTCAATGGGCTTCAATGGATGTAAATCGAAGATATCTGACCAAGATAGTTGCAAACTCACTTAAATATATAAGAATTGATGAAATTCGACTTGAAATGAGGAAGATAGACTTTGAAAATTTTCAATCAACACAAGGTGACAGTCGACCTCAATGGGCTTCAATGGATGTAAATCGAAGATATCTGACCAAGATAGTTGCAAACTCACTCAAATATATAAGAATTGATGAAATTCGACTTGAAATGAGGAAGATAGACTTTGAAAATTTTCAATCAACATAGTGACAATCGACCTCAATGGGCTTCAATGGATGTAAATCGAAGATATCTGACCAAGATAGTTGCAAACTCACTCAAATATATGAGAATTGATGAAATTCGACTTGAAATGAGGAAGATAGACTTTGAAAATTTTCAATCAACACAAGGTGACAATCGACCTCAATGGGCTTCAATGGATGTAAATCGAAGATATCTGACCAAGATAGTTGCAAACTCACTTAAATATATAAGAATTGATGAAATTCGACTTGAAATGAGGAAGATAGACTTTGAAAATTTTCAATCAACATAGTGACAATCGACCTCAATGGGCTTCCATGGATGTAAATCGAAGATATCTGACCAAGATAGTTGCAAACTCACTCAAATATATGAGAATTGATGAAATTCGACTTCAAATAAGGAAGATAGACTTTGAAAATTTTCAATCAACACAAGGTGACAATCGACCTCAATGGGCTTCAATGGATGTAAATCGAAGATATCTGACCAAGATAGTTGCAAACTCACTTAAATATATGAGAATTGATGAAATTCGACTTGAAATGAGGAAGATAGACTTTGAAAATTTTCAATCAACACAAGGTGACAATCGACCTCAATGGGCTTCAATGGATGTAAATCGAAGATATCTGACCAAGATAGTTGCAAACTCACTTAAATATATAAGAATTGATGAAATTCGACTTGAAATGAGGAAGATAGACTTTGAAAATTTTCAATCAACACAAGGTGACAGTCGACCTCAATGGGCTTCAATGGATGTAAATCGAAGATATCTGACCAAGATAGTTGCAAACTCACTTAAATATATAAGAATTGATGAAATTCGACTTGAAATGAGGAAGATAGACTTTGAAAATTTTCAATCAACACAAGGTGACAATCGACCTCAATGGGCTTCAATGGATGTAAATCGAAGATATCTGACCAAGATAGTTGCAAACTCACTTAAATATATAAGAATTGATGAAATTCGACTTAAAATGAGGAAGATAGACTTTGAAAATTTTCAATCAACACAAGGTGACAGTCGACCTCAATGGGCTTCAATGGATGTAAATCGAAGATATCTGACCAAGATAGTTGCAAACTCACTCAAATATATAAGAATTGATGAAATTCGACTTGAAATGAGGAAGATAGACTTTGAAAATTTTCAATCAACATAGTGACAATCGACCTCAATGGGCTTCCATGGATGTAAATCGAAGATATCTGACCAAGATAGTTGCAAACTCACTCAAATATATGAGAATTGATGAAATTCGACTTCAAATAAGGAAGATAGACTTTGAAAATTTTCAATCAACACAAGGTGACAATCGACCTCAATGGGCTTCAATGGATGTAAATCGAAGATATCTGACCAAGATAGTTGCAAACTCACTTAAATATATAAGAATTGATGAAATTCGACTTGAAATGAGGAAGATAGACTTTGAAAATTTTCAATCAACACAAGGTGACAATCGACCTCAATGGGCTTCAATGGATGTAAATCGAAGATATCTGACCAAGATAGTTGCAAACTCACTTAAATATATGAGAATTGATGAAATTCGACTTGAAATGAGGAAGATAGACTTTGAAAATTTTCAATCAACACAAGGTGACAATCGACCTCAATGGGCTTCAATGGATGTAAATCGAAGATATCTGACCAAGATAGTTGCAAACTCACTTAAATATATAAGAATTGATGAAATTCGACTTGAAATGAGGAAGATAGACTTTGAAAATTTTCAATCAACACAAGGTGACAGTCGACCTCAATGGGCTTCAATGGATGTAAATCGAAGATATCTGACCAAGATAGTTGCAAACTCACTTAAATATATAAGAATTGATGAAATTCGACTTGAAATGAGGAAGATAGACTTTGAAAATTTTCAATCAACATAGTGACAATCGACTCAATGGGCTTCAATGGATGTAAATCGACGATATCTGACCAAGTTAGATGTAAACTCACTCAAATATATGAGAATTGATGAAATTCGACTTCAAATAAGGAAGATAGACTTTGAAAATTTTCAATCAACACAAAGTGACAATCGACCTCAATGGGCTTTAATGGATGTAAATCGAAGATATCTGACCAAGACAGTTGCAAACTCACTTAAATATATAAGAATTGATGAAATTCGACTCGAAATGAGGAAGATAGACTTTGAAAATTTTCAATCAACACAAGGTGACAGTCGACCTCAATGGGCCTCAATGGATGTAAATCGAAGATATCTGACCAAGATAGTTGCAAACTCACTCAAATATATAAGAATTGATGAAATTCGACTTGAAATGAGGAAGATAGACTTTGAAAATTTTCAATCAACATAGTGACAATCGACCTCAATGGGCTTCCATGGATGTAAATCGAAGATATCTGACCAAGATAGTTGCAAACTCACTTAAATATATAAGAATTGATGAAATTCGACTTGAAATGAGGAAGATAGACTTTGAAAATTTTCAATCAACACAAGGTGACAATCGACCTCAATGGGCTTCAATGGATGTAAATCGAAGATATCTGACCAAGATAGTTGCAAACTCACTTAAATATATGAGAATTGATGAAATTCGACTTGAAATGAGGAAGATAGACTTTGAAAATTTTCAATCAACACAAGGTGACAATCAACCTCAATGGGCTTCAATGGATGTAAATCGAAGATATCTGACCAAGATAGTTGCAAACTCACTTAAATATATAAGAATTGATGAAATTCGACTTGAAATGAGGAAGATAGACTTTGAAAATTTTCAATCAACACAAGGTGACAATCGACCTCAATGGGCTTCAATGGATGTAAATCGAAGATATCTGACCAAGATAGTTGCAAACTCACTTAAATATATAAGAATTGATGAAATTCGACTTGAAATGAGGAAGATAGACTTTGAAAATTTTCAATCAACATAGTGACAATCGACCTCAATGGGCTTCAATGGATGTAAATCGAAGATATCTGACCAAGATAGTTGCAAACTCACTCAAATATATGAGAATTGATGAAATTCGACTTGAAATGAGGAAGATAGACTTTGAAATTTTTCAATCAACACAAAGTGACAATCGACCTCAATGGGCTTTAATGGATGTAAATCGAAGATATCTGACCAAGATAGTTGCAAACTCACTTAAATATATAAGAATTGATGAAATTCGACTTGAAATGAGGAAGATAGACTTTGAAAATTTTCAATCAACACAAGGTGACAATCGACCTCAATGGGCTTCAATGGATGTAAATCGAAGATATCTGACCAAGATAGTTGCAAACTCACTTAAATATATAAGAATTGATGAAATTCGACTTGAAATGAGGAAGATAGACTTTGATAATTTTCAATCAACACAAGGTGACAGTCGACCTCAATGGGCTTCAATGGATGTAAATCGAAGATATCTGACCAAGATAGTTGCAAACTCACTCAAATATATAAGAATTGATGAAATTCGACTTGAAATGAGGAAGATAGACTTTGAAAATTTTCAATCAACATAGTGACAATCGACCTCAATGGGCTTCCATGGATGTAAATCGAAGATATCTGACCAAGATAGTTGCAAACTCACTTAAATATATAAGAATTGATGAAATTCGACTTGAAATGAGGAAGATAGACTTTGAAAATTTTCAATCAACACAAGGTGACAATCGACCTCAATGGGCTTCAATGGATGTAAATCGACGATATCTGACCAAGTTAGATGTAAACTCACTCAAATATATGAGAATTGATGAAATTCGACTTCAAATAAGGAAGGTAGACTTTGAAAATTTTCAATCAACACAAAGTGACAATCGACCTCAATGGGCTTTAATGGATGTAAATCGAAGATATCTGACCAAGATAGTTGCAAACTCACTTAAATATATAAGAATTGATGAAATTCGACTCGAAATGAGGAAGATAGACTTTGAAAATTTTCAATCAACACAAGGTGACAATCGACCTCAATGGGCTTCAATGGATGTAAATCGAAGATATCTGACCAAGATAGTTGCAAACTCACTTAAATATATAAGAATTGATGAAATTCGACTTGAAATGAGGAAGATAGACTTTGAAAATTTTCAATCAACACAAGGTGACAGTCGACCTCAATGGGCTTCAATGGATGTAAATCGAAGATATCTGACCAAGATAGTTGCAAACTCACTCAAATATATAAGAATTGATGAAATTCGACTTGAAATGAGGAAGATAGACTTTCAAAATTTTCAATCAACATAGTGACAATCGACCTCAATGGGCTTCCATGGATGTAAATCGAAGATATCTGACCAAGATAGTTGCAAACTCACTTCAATATATAAGAATTGATGAAATTCGACTTGAAATGAGGAAGATAGACTTTGAAAATTTTCAATCAACACAAGGTGACAATCGACCTCAATGGGCTTCAATGGATGTAAATCGAAGATATCTGACCAAGATAGTTGCAAACTCACTTAAATATATGAGAATTGATGAAATTCGACTTGAAATGAGGAAGATAGACTTTGAAAATTTTCAATCAACACAAGGTGACAATCAACCTCAATGGGCTTCAATGGATGTAAATCGAAGATATCTGACCAAGATAGTTGCAAACTCACTTAAATATATAAGAATTGATGAAATTCGACTTGAAATGAGGAAGATAGACTTTGAAAATTTTCAATCAACACAAGGTGACAATCGACCTCAATGGGCTTCAATGGATGTAAATCGAAGATATCTGACCAAGATAGTTGCAAACTCACTTAAATATATAAGAATTGATGAAATTCGACTTGAAATGAGGAAGATAGACTTTGAAAATTTTCAATCAACATAGTGACAATCGACCTCAATGGGCTTCAATGGATGTAAATCGAAGATATCTGACCAAGATAGTTGCAAACTCACTCAAATATATGAGAATTGATGAAATTCGACTCGAAATGAGGAAGATAGACTTTGAAAATTTTCAATCAACACAAAGTGACAATCGACCTCAATGGGCTTTAATGGATGTAAATCGAAGATATCTGACCAAGATAGTTGCAAACTCACTTAAATATATAAGAATTGATGAAATTCGACTTGAAATGAGGAAGATAGACTTTGAAAATTTTCAATCAACACAAGGTGACAATCGACCTCAATGGGCTTCAATGGATGTAAATCGAAGATATCTGACCAAGATAGTTGCAAACTCACTTAAATATATAAGAATTGATGAAATTCGACTTGAAATGAGGAAGATAGACTTTGAAAGTTTTCAATCAACACAAGGTGACAGTCGACCTCAATGGGCTTCAATGGATGTAAATCGAAGATATCTGACCAAGATAGTTGCAAACTCACTTAAATATATAAGAATTGATGAAATTCGACTCGAAATGAGGAAGATAGACTTTGAAAATTTTCAATCAACACAAGGTGACAATCGACCTCAATGGGCTTCAATGGATGTAAATCGAAGATATCTGACCAAGATAGTTGCAAACTCACTTAAATATATAAGAATTGATGAAATTCGACTTGAAATGAGGAAGATAGACTTTGAAAATTTTCAATCAACACAAGGTGACAGTCGACCTCAATGGGCTTCAATGGATGTAAATCGAAGATATCTGACCAAGATAGTTGCAAACTCACTTAAATATATAAAAATTGATGAAATTCGACTTCAAATAAGGAAGATAGACTTTGAAAATTTTCAATCAACACAAGGTGACAGTCGACCTCAATGGGCTTCAATGGATGTAAATCGAAGATATCTGACCAAGATAGTTGCAAACTCACTCAAATATATAAGAATTGATGAAATTCGACTTGAAATGAGGAAGATAGACTTTGAAAATTTTCAATCAACACAAGGTGACAGTCGACCTCAATGGGCTTCAATGGATGTAAATCGAAGATATCTGACCAAGATAGTTGCAAACTCACTTAAATATATGAGAATTGATGAAATTCGACTTGAAATGAGGAAGATAGACTTTGAAAATTTTCAATCAACACAAGGTGACAATCGACCTCAATGGGCTTCAATGGATGTAAATCGAAGATATCTGACCAAGATAGTTGCAAACTCACTTAAATATATAAGAATTGATGAAATTCGACTTGAAATGAGGAAGATAGACTTTGATAATTTTCAATCAACACAAGGTGACAGTCGACCTCAATGGGCTTCAATGGATGTAAATCGAAGATATCTGACCAAGATAGTTGCAAACTCACTCAAATATATAAGAATTGATGAAATTCGACTTGAAATGAGGAAGATAGACTTTGAAAATTTTCAATCAACATAGTGACAATCGACCTCAATGGGCTTCCATGGATGTAAATCGAAGATATCTGACCAAGATAGTTGCAAACTCACTCAAATATATGAGAATTGATGAAATTCGACTTGAAATGAGGAAGATAGACTTTGAAAATTTTCAATCAACACAAAGTGACAATCGACCTCAATGGGCTATAATGGATGTAAATCGAAGATATCTGACCAAGATAGTTGCAAACTCACTTAAATATATAAGAATTGATGAAATTCGACTTGAAATGAGGAAGATAGACTTTGAAAATTTTCAATCAACACAAGGTGACAATCGACCTCAATGGGCTTCAATGGATGTAAATCGAAGATATCTGACCAAGATAGTTGCAAACTCACTTAAATCTATAAGAATTGATGAAATTCGACTTGAAATGAGGAAGATAGACTTTGAAAATTTTCAATCAACACAAGGTGACAATCGACCTCAATGGGCTTCAATGGATGTAAATCGAAGATATCTGACCAAGATAGTTGCAAACTCACTTAAATATATGAGAATTGATGAAATTCGACTTGAAATGAGGAAGATAGACTTTGAAAATTTTCAATCAACACAAGGTGACAATCGACCTCAATGGGCTTCAATGGATGTAAATCGAAGATATCTGACCAAGATAGTTGCAAACTCACTTAAATATATAAGAATTGATGAAATTCGACTTGAAATGAGGAAGATAGACTTTGAAAATTTTCAATCAACATAGTGACAATCGACCTCAATGGGCTTCAATGGATGTAAATCGACGATATCTGACCAAGTTAGATGTAAACTCACTCAAATATATGAGAATTGATGAAATTCGACTTCAAATAAGGAAGATAGACTTTGAAAATTTTCAATCAACACAAAGTGACAATCGACCTCAATGGGCTTTAATGGATGTAAATCGAAGATATCTGACCAAGATAGTTGCAAACTCACTTAAATATATAAGAATTGATGAAATTCGACTTGAAATGAGGAAGATAGACTTTGAAAATTTTCAATCAACACAAGGTGACAGTCGACCTCAATGGGCTTTAATGGATGTAAATCGAAGATATCTGACCAAGATAGTTGCAAACTCACTTAAATATATAAGAATTGATGAAATTCGACTTGAAATGAGGAAGATAGACTTTGAAAATTTTCAATCAACATAGTGACAATCGACCTCAATGGGCTTCAATGGATGTAAATCGACGATATCTGACCAAGTTAGATGTAAACTCACTTAAATATATAAGAATTGATGAAATTCGACTTGAAATGAAGAAGATAGACTTTGAAAATTTTCAATCAACACAAGGTGACAGTCGACCTCAATGGGCTTCAATGGATGTAAATCGAAGATATCTGACCAAGATAGTTGCAAACTCACTTAAATATATAAGAATTGATGAAATTCGACTTGAAATGAGGAGGATAGACTTCAAAAATTTTCAATCAACATAGTGACAATCGACCTCAATGGGCTTCAATGGATGTAAATCGAAGATATCTGACCAAGATAGTTGCAAACTCACTCAAATATATAAGAATTGATGAAATTCGACTTGAAATGAGGAGGATAGACTTCAAAAATTTTCAATCAACATAGTGACAATCGACCTCAATGGGCTTCAATGGATGTAAATCGAAGATATCTGACCAAGATAGTTGCAAACTCACTTAAATATATAAGAATTGATGAAATTCGACTTGAAATGAGGAAGATAGACTTTGAAAATTTTCAATCAACATAGTGACAATCGACCTCAATGGGCTTCAATGGATGTAAATCGACGATATCTGACCAAGTTAGATGTAAACTCACTTAAATATATAAGAATTGATGAAATTCGACTTCAAATAAGGAAGATAGACTTTGAAAATTTTCAATCAACACAAGGTGACAATCGACCTCAATGGGCTTTAATGGATGTAAATCGAAGATATCTGACCAAGATAGTTGCAAACTCACTTAAATATATAAGAATTGATGAAATTCGACTTGAAATGAGGAAGATAGACTTTGAAAATTTTCAATCAACACAAGGTGACAGTCGACCTCAATGGGCTTTAATGGATGTAAATCGAAGATATCTGACCAAGATAGTTGCAAACTCACTTAAATATATAAGAATTGATGAAATTCGACTTGAAATGAGGAAGATAGACTTTGAAAATTTTCAATCAACATAGTGACAATCGACCTCAATGGGCTTCAATGGATGTAAATCGACGATATCTGACCAAGTTAGATGTAAACTCACTTAAATATATAAGAATTGATGAAATTCGACTTCAAATGAGGAAGATAGACTTTGAAAATTTTCAATCAACACAAGGTGACAATCGACCTCAATGGGCTTCAATGGATGTAAATCGAAGATATCTGACCAAGATAGTTGCAAACTCACTTAAATATATAAGAATTGATGAAATTCGACTTGAAATGAGGAAGATAGACTTTGAAAATTTTCAATCAACACAAGGTGACAGTCGACCTCAATGGGCTTTAATGGATGTAAATCGAAGATATCTGACCAAGATAGTTGCAAACTCACTTAAATATATAAGAATTGATGAAATTCGACTTGAAATGAGGAAGATAGACTTTGAAAATTTTCAATCAACATAGTGACAATCGACCTCAATGGGCTTCAATGGATGTAAATCGACGATATCTGACCAAGTTAGATGTAAACTCACTTAAATATATAAGAATTGATGAAATTCGACTTGAAATGAAGAAGATAGACTTTGAAAATTTTCAATCAACACAAGGTGACAGTCGACCTCAATGGGCTTCAATGGATGTAAATCGAAGATATCTGACCAAGATAGTTGCAAACTCACTTAAATATATAAGAATTGATGAAATTCGACTTGAAATGAGGAGGATAGACTTCAAAAATTTTCAATCAACATAGTGACAATCGACCTCAATGGGCTTCAATGGATGTAAATCGAAGATATCTGACCAAGATAGTTGCAAACTCACTCAAATATATAAGAATTGATGAAATTCGACTTGAAATGAGGAGGATAGACTTCAAAAATTTTCAATCAACATAGTGACAATCGACCTCAATGGGCTTCAATGGATGTAAAACGAAGATATCTGACCAAGATAGTTGCAAACTCACTTAAATATATAAGAATTGATGAAATTCGACTTGAAATGAGGAAGATAGACTTTGCAAATTTTCATTCAACACAAGGTGACAATCGACCTCAATGGGCTTCAATGGATGTAAATCGAAGATATCTGACCAAGATAGTTGCAAACTCACTTAAATATATAAGAATTGATGAAATCGACTTGAAATGAAGAAGATAGACTTTGAAAATTTTCAATCAACACAAGGTGACAGTCGACCTCAATGGGCTTCATTGGATGTAAATCGAAGATATCTGACCAAGATAGTTGCAAACTCACTTAAATATATAAGAATTGATGAAATTCGACTTGAAATGAGGAAGATAGACTTTGAAAATTTTCAATCAACATAGTGACAATCGACCTCAATGGGCTTCAATGGATGTAAATCGACGATATCTGACCAAGTTAGATGTAAACTCACTCAAATATATGAGAATTGATGAAATTCGACTTCAAATAAGGAAGATAGACTTTGAAAATTTTCAATCAACACAAAGTGACAATCGACCTCAATGGGCTTTAATGGATGTAAATCGAAGATATCTGACAAAGATAGTTGCAAACTCACTTAAATATATAAGAATTGATGAAATTCGACTTGAAATGAGGAAGATAGACTTTGAAAATTTTCAATCAACACAAGGTGACAGTCGACCTCAATGGGCTTTAATGGATGTAAATCGAAGATATCTGACCAAGATAGTTGCAAACTCACTTAAATATATAAGAATTGATGAAATTCGACTTGAAATGAGGAAGATAGACTTTGAAAATTTTCAATCAACACAAGGTGACAGTCGACCTCAATGGGCTTCAATGGATGTAAATCGAAGATATCTGACCAAGATAGTTGCAAACTCACTTAAATATATAAGAATTGATGAAATTCGACTTGAAATGAGGAAGATAGACTTTGAAAATTTTCAATCAACACAAGGTGACAATCGACCTCAATGGGCTTCAATGGATGTAAATCGAAGATATCTGACCAAGATAGTTGCAAACTCACTTAAATATATAAAAATTGATGGAATTCGACTTCAAATAAGGAAGATAGACTTTGAAAATTTTCAATCAACACAAAGTGACAATCGACCTCAATGGGCTTTAATGGATGTAAATCGAAGATATCTGACCAAGATAGTTGCAAACTCACTTAAATATATAAGAATTGATGAAATTCGACTTGAAATGAGGAGGATAGACTTTGAAAATTCTCAATCAACATAGTGACAATCGACCTCAATGGGCTTCAATGGATGTAAATCGACGATATCTGACCAAGTTAGATGTAAACTCACTCAAATATATGAGAATTGATGAAATTCGACTTCAAATAAGGAAGATAGACTTTGAAAATTTTCAATCAACACAAGGTGACAATCGACCTCAATGGGCTTCAATGGATGTAAAACGAAGATATCTGACCAAGATAGTTGCAAACTCACTTAAATATATAAGAATTGATGAAATTCGGCTTGAAATGAGGAAGATAGACTTTGAAAATTTTCAATCAACACAAGGTGACAATCGACCTCAATGGGCTTCAATGGATGTAAATCGAAGATATCTGACCAAGATAGTTGCAAACTCACTTAAATATATAAGAATTGATGAAATTCGACTCGAAATGAGGAAGATAGACTTTGAAAATTTTCAATCAACACAAGGTGACAATCGACCTCAATGGGCTTCAATGGATGTAAATCGAAGATATCTGACCAAGATAGTTGCAAACTCACTAAAATATATAAAAATTGATGAAATTCGACTTGAAATGAGGAAGATAGACTTTGAAAATTTTCAATCAACACAAGGTGACAGTCGACCTCAATGGGCTTCAATGGATGTAAATCGAAGATATCTGACCAAGATAGTTGCAAACTCACTTAAATATATAAGAATTGATGAAATTCGACTTGAAATGAGGAAGATAGACTTTGAAAATTTTCAATCAACATAGTGACAATCGACCTCAATGGGCTTCAATGGATGTAAATCGACGATATCTGACCAAGTTAGATGTAAACTCACTCAAATATATGAGAATTGATGAAATTCGACTTCAAATAAGGAAGATAGACTTTGAAAATTTTCAATCAACACAAAGTGACAATCGACCTCAATGGGCTTTAATGGATGTAAATCGAAGATATCTGACCAAGATAGTTGCAAACTCACTTGAATATATAAGAATTGATGAAATTCGACTTGAAATGAGGAAGATAGACTTTGAAAATTTTCAATCAACACAAGGTGACAATCGACCTCAATGGGCTTCAATGGATGTAAAACGAAGATATCTGACCAAGATAGTTGCAAACTCACTTAAATATATAAGAATTGATGAAATTCGGCTTGAAATGAGGAAGATAGACTTTGAAAATTTTCAATCAACACAAGGTGACAATCGACCTCAATGGGCTTCAATGGATGTAAATCGAAGATATCTGAACAAGATAGTTGCAAACTCACTTAAATATATAAGAATTGATGAAATTCGACTCGAAATGAGGAAGATAGACTTTGAAAATTTTCAATCAACACAAGGTGACAATCGACCTCAATGGGCTTCAATGGATGTAAATCGAAGATATCTGACCAAGATAGTTGCAAACTCACTAAAATATATAAAAATTGATGAAATTCGACTTGAAATGAGGAAGATAGACTTTGAAAATTTTCAATCAACACAAGGTGACAGTCGACCTCAATGGGCTTCAATGGATGTAAATCGAAGATATCTGACCAAGATAGTTGCAAACTCACTAAAATATATAAAAATTGATGAAATTCGACTTGAAATGAGGAAGATAGACTTTGAAAATTTTCAATCAACATAGTGACAATCGACCTCAATGGGCTTCAATGGATGTAAATCGACGATATCTGACCAAGTTAGATGTAAACTCACTCAAATATATGAGAATTGATGAAATTCGACTTCAAATAAGGAAGATAGACTTTGAAAATTTTCAATCAACACAAAGTGACAATCGACCTCAATGGGCTTTAATGGATGTAAATCGAAGATATCTGACCAAGATAGTTGCAAACTCACTTGAATATATAAGAATTGATGAAATTCGACTTGAAATGAGGAAGATAGACTTTGAAAATTTTCAATCAACACAAGGTGACAGTCGACCTCAATGGGCTTTTAATGGATGTAAATCGAAGATATCTGACCAAGATAGTTGCAAACTCACTTAAATATATAAGAATTGATGAAATTCGACTTGAAATGAGGAAGATAGACTTTGAAAATTTTCAATCAACACAAGGTGACAGTCGACCTCAATGGGCTTCAATGGATGTAAATCGAAGATATCTGACCAAGATAGTTGCAAACTCACTTAAATATATAAGAATTGATGAAATTCGACTTGAAATGAGGAAGATAGACTTTGAAAATTTTCAATCAACACAAGGTGACAATCGACCTCAATGGGCTTCAATTGATGTAAATCGAAGATATCTGACCAAGATAGTTGCAAACTCACTTAAATATATAAGAATTGATGAAATCGACTTGAAATGAAGAAGATAGACTTTGAAAATTTTCAATCAACACAAAGTGACAATCGACCTCAATGGGCTTTAATGGATGTAAATCGAAGATATCTGACCAAGATAGTTGCAAACTCACTTAAATATATAAGAATTGATGAAATTCGACTTGAAATGAGGAGGATAGACTTTGAAAATTCTCAATCAACATAGTGATAATCGACCTCAATGGGCTTCAATGGATGTAAATCGACGATATCTGACCAAGTTAGATGTAAACTCACTCAAATATATGAGAATTGATGAAATTCGACTTCAAATAAGGAAGATAGACTTTGAAAATTTTCAATCAACACAAAGTGACAATCGACCTCAATGGGCTTCAATGGATGTAAATCGAAGATATCTGACCAAGATAGTTGCAAACTCACTTAAATATATAAGAATTAATGAAATTCGACTTGAAATGAGGAAGATAGACTTTGAAAATTTTCAATCAACACAAGGTGACAATCGACCTCAATGGGCTTCAATGGATGTAAATCGAAGATATCTGACCAAGATAGTTGCAAACTCACTTAAATATATAAGAATTGATGAAATTCGACTCGAAATGAGGAAGATAGACTTTGAAAATTTTCAATCAACACAAGGTGACAATCGACCTCAATGGGCTTCAATGGATGTAAATCGAAGATATCTGACCAAGATAGTTGCAAACTCACTTAAATATATAAGAATTGATGAAATTCGACTTGAAATGAGGAGGATAGACTTCAAAAATTTTCAATCAACATAGTGACAATCGACCTCAATGGGCTTCAATGGATGTAAATCGAAGATATCTGACCAAGATAGTTGCAAACTCACTCAAATATATAAGAATTGATGAAATTCGACTTGAAATGAGGAGGATAGACTTCAAAAATTTTCAATCAACACAAGGTGACAATCGACCTCAATGGGCTTCAATGGTTGTAAATCGAAGATATCTGACCAAGATAGTTGCAAACTCACTTAAATATATAAAAATTGATGAAATTCGACTTCAAATAAGGAAGATAGACTTTGAAAATTTTCAATCAACACAAAGTGACAATCGACCTCAATGGGCTTTAATGGATGTAAATCGAAGATATCTGACCAAGATAGTTGCAAACTCACTTAAATATATAAGAATTGATGAAATTCGACTTGAAATGAGGAGGATAGACTTTGAAAATTTTCAATCAACATAGTGACAATCGACCTCAATGGGCTTCAATGGATGTAAATCGACGATATCTGACCAAGTTAGATGTAAACTCACTCAAATATATGAGAATTGATGAAATTCGACTTCAAATAAGGAAGATAGACTTTGAAAATTTTCAATCAACACAAAGTGACAATCGACCTCAATGGGCTTTAATGGATGTAAATCGAAGATATCTGACCAAGATAGTTGCAAACTCACTTAAATATATAAGAATTGATGAAATTCGACTTGAAATGAGGAAGATAGACTTTGAAAATTTTCAATCAACACAAGGTGACAATCGACCTCAATGGGCTTCAATGGATGTAAATCGAAGATATCTGACCAAGATAGTTGCAAACTCACTTAAATATATAAGAATTGATGAAATTCGACTCGAAATGAGGAAGATAGACTTTGAAAATTTTCAATCAACACAAGGTGACAATCGACCTCAATGGGCTTCAATGGATGTAAATCGAAGATATCTGACCAAGATAGTTGCAAACTCACTTAAATATATAAAAATTGATGGAATTCGACTTCAAATAAGGAAGATAGACTTTGAAAATTTTTAATCAACACAAAGTGACAATCGACCTCAATGGGCTTTAATGGATGTAAATCGAAGATATCTGACCAAGATAGTTGCAAACTCACTTAAATATATAAGAATTGATGAAATTCGACTTGAAATGAGGAGGATAGACTTTGAAAATTTTCAATCAACATAGTGACAATCGACCTCAATGGGCTTCAATGGATGTAAATCGACGATATCTGACCAAGTTAGATGTAAACTCACTCAAATATATGAGAATTGATGAAATTCGACTTCAAATAAGGAAGATAGACTTTGAAAATTTTCAATCAACACAAAGTGACAATCGACCTCAATGGGCTTTAATGGATGTAAATCGAAGATATCTGACCAAGATAGTTGCAAACTCACTTAAATATATAAGAATTGATGAAATTCGACTTGAAATGAGGAAGATAGACTTTGAAAATTTTCAATCAACACAAGGTGACAATCGACCTCAATGGGCTTCAATGGATGTAAATCGAAGATATCTGACCAAGATAGTTGCAAACTCACTTAAATATATAAAAATTGATGAAATTCGACTTCAAATAAGGAAGATAGACTTTGAAAATTTTCAATCAACACAAAGTGACAATCGACCTCAATGGGCTTTAATGGATGTAAATCGAAGATATCTGACCAAGATAGTTGCAAACTCACTTAAATATATAAGAATTGATGAAATTCGACTTGAAATGAGGAGGATAGACTTTGAAAATTTTCAATCAACATAGTGACAATCGACCTCAATGGGCTTCAATGGATGTAAATCGAAGATATCTGACCAAGTTAGATGTAAACTCACTCAAATATATGAGAATTGATGAAATTCGACTTCAAATAAGGAAGATAGACTTTGAAAATTTTCAATCAACACAAGGTGACAATCGACCTCAATGGGCTTCAATGGATGTAAAACGAAGATATCTGACCAAGATAGTTGCAAACTCACTTAAATATATAAGAATTGATGAAATTCGACTTGAAATGAGGAAGATAGACTTTGAAAATTTTCAATCAACACAAGGTGACAATCGACCTCAATGGGCTTCAATGGATGTAAATCGAAGATATCTGACCAAGATAGTTGCAAACTCACTTAAATATATAAGAATTGATGAAATCGACTTGAAATGAAGAAGATAGACTTTGAAAATTTTCAATCAACACAAAGTGACAATCGACCTCAATGGGCTTTAATGGATGTAAATCGAAGATATCTGACCAAGATAGTTGCAAACTCACTTAAATATATAAGAATTGATGAAATTCGACTTGAAATGAGGAGGATAGACTTTGAAAATTCTCAATCAACATAGTGACAATCGACCTCAATGGGCTTCAATGGATGTAAATCGACGATATCTGACCAAGTTAGATGTAAACTCACTCAAATATATGAGAATTGATGAAATTCGACTTCAAATAAGGAAGATAGACTTTGAAAATTTTCAATCAACACAAGGTGACAATCGACCTCAATGGGCTTCAATGGATGTAAAACGAAGATATCTGACCAAGATAGTTGCAAACTCACTTAAATATATAAGAATTGATGAAATTCGACTTGAAATGAGGAAGATAGACTTTGAAAATTTTCAATCAACACAAGGTGACAATCGACCTCAATGGGCTTCAATGGATGTAAATCGAAGATATCTGACCAAGATAGTTGCAAACTCACTTAAATATATAAGAATTGATGAAATTCGACTCGAAATGAGGAAGATAGACTTTGAAAATTTTCAATCAACACAAGGTGACAATCGACCTCAATGGGCTTCAATGGTTGTAAATCGAAGATATCTGACCAAGATAGTTGCAAACTCACTTAAATATATAAAAATTGATGAAATTCGACTTCAAATAAGGAAGATAGACTTTGAAAATTTTCAATCAACACAAAGTGACAATCGACCTCAATGGGCTTTAATGGATGTAAATCGAAGATATCTGACCAAGATAGTTGCAAACTCACTTAAATATATAAGAATTGATGAAATTCGACTTGAAATGAGGAGGATAGACTTTGAAAATTTTCAATCAACATAGTGACAATCGACCTCAATGGGCTTCAATGGATGTAAATCGACGATATCTGACCAAGTTAGATGTAAACTCACTCAAATATATGAGAATTGATGAAATTCGACTTCAAATAAGGAAGATAGACTTTGAAAATTTTCAATCAACACAAAGTGACAATCGACCTCAATGGGCTTTAATGGATGTAAATCGAAGATATCTGACCAAGATAGTTGCAAACTCACTTAAATATATAAGAATTGATGAAATTCGACTTGAAATGAGGAAGATAGACTTTGAAAATTTTCAATCAACATAGTGACAATCGACCTCAATGGGCTTCAATGGATGTAAATCGACGATATCTGACCAAGTTAGATGTAAACTCACTCAAATATATGAGAATTGATGAAATTCGACTTCAAATAAGGAAGATAGACTTTGAAAATTTTCAATCAACACAAAGTGACAATCGACCTCAATGGGCTTTAATGGATGTAAATCGAAGATATCTGACCAAGATAGTTGCAAACTCACTTAAATATATAAGAATTGATGAAATTCGACTTGAAATGAGGAAGATAGACTTTGAAAATTTTCAATCAACACAAGGTGACAATCGACCTCAATGGGCATCAATGGATGTAAATCGAAGATATCTGACCAAGATAGTTGCAAACTCACTTAAATATATAAGAATTGATGAAATTCGACTTGAAATGAGGAGGATAGACTTTGAAAATTTTCAATCAACATAGTGACAATCGACCTCAATGGGCTTCAATGGATGTAAATCGACGATATCTGACCAAGTTAGATGTAAACTCACTCAAATATATGAGAATTGATGAAATTCGACTTCAAATAAGGAAGATAGACTTTGAAAATTTTCAATCAACACAAAGTGACAATCGACCTCAATGGGCTTTAATGGATGTAAATCGAAGATATCTGACCAAGATAGTTGCAAACTCACTTAAATATATAAGGATTGATGAAATTCGACTTGAAATGAGGAAGATAGACTTTGAAAATTTTCAATCAACACAAGGTGACAATCGACCTCAATGGGCATCAATGGATGTAAATCGAAGATATCTGACCAAGATAGTTGCAAACTCACTTAAATATATAAAAATTGATGAAATTCGACTTCAAATAAGGAAGATAGACTTTGAAAATTTTCAATCAACACAAAGTGACAATCGACCTCAATGGGCTTTAATGGATGTAAATCGAAGATATCTGACCAAGATAGTTGCAAACTCACTTAAATATATAAGAATTGATGAAATTCGACTTGAAATGAGGAGGATAGACTTTGAAAATTTTCAATCAACATAGTGACAATCGACCTCAATGGGCTTCAATGGATGTAAATCGACGATATCTGACCAAGTTAGATGTAAACTCACTCAAATATATGAGAATTGATGAAATTCGACTTCAAATAAGGAAGATAGACTTTGAAAATTTTCAATCAACACAAGGTGACAATCGACCTCAATGGGCTTCAATGGATGTAAAACGAAGATATCTGACCAAGATAGTTGCAAACTCACTTAAATATATAAGAATTGATGAAATTCGACTTGAAATGAGGAAGATAGACTTTGAAAATTTTCAATCAACACAAGGTGACAATCGACCTCAATGGGCTTCAATGGATGTAAATCGAAGATATCTGACCAAGATAGTTGCAAACTCACTTAAATATATAAGAATTGATGAAATCGACTTGAAATGAAGAAGATAGACTTTGAAAATTTTCAATCAACACAAAGTGACAATCGACCTCAATGGGCTTTAATGGATGTAAATCGAAGATATCTGACCAAGATAGTTGCAAACTCACTTAAATATATAAGAATTGATGAAATCGACTTGAAATGAAGGAGATAGACTTTGAAAATTTTCAATCAACACAAAGTGACAATCGACCTCAATGGGCTTTAATGGATGTAAATCGAAGATATCTGACCAAGATAGTTGCAAACTCACTTAAATATATAAGAATTGATGAAATCGACTTGAAATGAAGAAGATAGACTTTGAAAATTTTCAATCAACACAAAGTGACAATCGACCTCAATGGGCTTTAATGGATGTAAATCGAAGATATCTGACCAAGATAGTTGCAAACTCACTTAAATATATAAGAATTGATGAAATTCGACTTGAAATGAGGAAGATAGACTTTGAAAATTTTCAATCAACATAGTGACAATCGACATCAATGGGCTTCAATGGATGTAAATCGACGATATCTGACCAAGTTAGATGTAAACTCACTCAAATATATGAGAATTGATGAAATTCGACTTGAAATGAGGAAGATAGACTTTGAAAATTTTCAATCAACACAAAGTGACAATCGACCTCAATGGGCTTTAATGGATGTAAATCGAAGATATCTGACCAAGATAGTTGCAAACTCACTTAAATATATAAGAATTGATGAAATTCGACTTGAAATGAGGAAGATAGACTTTGAAAATTTTCAATCAACACAAGGTGACAATCGACCTCAATGGGCTTCAATGGATGTAAATCGAAGATATCTGACCAAGATAGTTGCAAACTCACTTAAATATATAAGAATTGATGAAATTCGACTTGAAATGAGGAAGATAGACTTTGAAAATTTTCAATCAACATAGTGACAATCGACCTCAATGGGCTTCAATGGATGTAAATCGACGATATCTGACCAAGTTAGATGTAAACTCACTCAAATATATGAGAATTGATGAAATTCGACTTCAAATAAGGAAGATAGACTTTGAAAATTTTCAATCAACACAAAGTGACAATCGACCTCAATGGGCTTTAATGGATGTAAATCGAAGATATCTGACCTAGATAGTTGCAAACTCACTTAAATATATAAGAATTGATGAAATTCGACTTGAAATGAGGAAGATAGACTTTGAAAATTTTCAATCAACACAAGGTGACAATCGACCTCAATGGGCTTCAATGGATGTAAATCGAAGATATCTGACCAAGATAGTTGCAAACTCACTTAAATATATAAGAATTGATGAAATTCGACTTGAAATGAGGAAGATAGACTTTGAAAATTTTCAATCAACACAAGGTGACAGTCGACCTCAATGGGCTTCAATGGATGTAAATCGAAGATATCTGACCAAGATAGTTGCAAACTCACCTAAATATATAAGAATTGATGAAATTCGACTTGAAATGAGGAAGATAGACTTTGAAAATTTTCAATCAACATAGTGACAATCGACCTCAATGGGCTTCAATGGATGTAAATCGACGATATCTGACCAAGTTAGATGTAAACTCACTCAAATATATGAGAATTGATGAAATTCGACTTCAAATAAGGAAGATAGACTTTGAAAATTTTCAATCAACACAAAGTGACAATCGACCTCAATGGGCTTTAATGGATGTAAATCGAAGATATCTGACCAAGATAGTTGCAAACTCACTTAAATATATAAGAATTGATGAAATTCGACTTGAAATGAGGAAGATAGACTTTGAAAATTTTCAATCAACATAGTGACAATCGACCTCAATGGGCTTCAATGGATGTAAATCGACGATATCTGACCAAGATAGTTGCAAACTCACTTAAATATATAAGAATTGATGAAATTCGACTTCAAATAAGGAAGATAGACTTTGAAAATTTTCAATCAACACAAAGTGACAATCGACCTCAATGGGCTTTAATGGATGTAAATCGAAGATATCTGACCAAGATAGTTGCAAACTCACTTAAATATATAAGAATTGATGAAATTCGACTTGAAATGAGGAAGATAGACTTTGAAAATTTTCAATCAACACAAGGTGACAATCGACCTCAATGGGCTTCAATGGATGTAAATCGAAGATATCTGACCAAGATAGTTGCAAACTCACTTAAATATATAAAAATTGATGAAATTCGACTTCAAATAAGGAAGATAGACTTTGAAAATTTTCAATCAACACAAGGTGACAGTCGACCTCAATGGGCTTCAATGGATGTAAATCGAAGATATCTGACCAAGATAGTTGCAAACTCACTCAAATATATAAGAATTGATGAAATTCGACTTGAAATGAGGAAGATAGACTTTGAAAATTTTCAATCAACATAGTGACAATCGACCTCAATGGGCTTCAATGGATGTAAATCGACGATATCTGACCAAGTTAGATGTAAACTCACTCAAATATATGAGAATTGATGAAATTCGACTTCAAATAAGGAAGATAGACTTTGAAAATTTTCAATCAACACAAAGTGACAATCGACCTCAATGGGCTTTAATGGATGTAAATCGAAGATATCTGACCAAGATAGTTGCAAACTCACTTAAATATATAAGAATTGATGAAATTCGACTTGAAATGAGGAAGATAGACTTTGAAAATTTTCAATCAACACAAGGTGACAATCGACCTCAATGGGCTTCAATGGATGTAAATCGAAGATATCTGACCAAGATAGTTGCAAACTCACTTAAATATATAAGAATTGATGAAATTCGACTTGAAATGAGGAGGATAGACTTTGAAAATTTTCAATCAACATAGTGACAATCGACCTCAATGGGCTTCAATGGATGTAAATCGACGATATCTGACCAAGTTAGATGTAAACTCACTCAAATATATGAGAATTGATGAAATTCGACTTCAAATAAGGAAGATAGACTTTGAAAATTTTCAATCAACACAAGGTGACAATCGACCTCAATGGGCTTCAATGGATGTAAAACGAAGATATCTGACCAAGATAGTTGCAAACTCACTTAAATATATAAGAATTGATGAAATTCGACTTGAAATGAGGAAGATAGACTTTGAAAATTTTCAATCAACACAAGGTGACAATCGACCTCAATGGGCTTCAATGGATGTAAATCGAAGATATCTGACCAAGATAGTTGCAAACTCACTTAAATATATAATAATTGATGAAATCGACTTGAAATGAAGAAGATAGACTTTGAAAATTTTCAATCAACACAAGGTGATAATCGACCTCAATGGGCTTCAATGGATGTAAATCGAAGATATCTGACCAAGATAGTTGCAAACTCACTCAAATATATGAGAATTGATGAAATTCGACTTCAAATAAGGAAGATAGACTTTGAAAATTTTCAATCAACACAAAGTGACAATCGACCTCAATGGGCTTTAATGGATGTAAATCGAAGATATCTGACCAAGATAGTTGCAAACTCACTTAAATATATAAGATTTGATGAAATTCGACTTGAAATGAGGAAGATAGACTTTGAAAATTTTCAATCAACACAAAGTGACAATCGACCTCAATGGGCTTTAATGGATGTAAATCGAAGATATCTGACCAAGATAGTTGCAAACTCACTTAAATATATAAGAATTGATGAAATTCGACTTGAAATGAGGAAGATAGACTTTGAAAATTTTCAATCAACATAGTGACAATCGACATCAATGGGCTTCAATGGATGTAAATCGACGATATCTGACCAAGTTAGATGTAAACTCACTCAAATATATGAGAATTGATGAAATTCGACTTCAAATAAGGAAGATAGACTTTGAAAATTTTCAATCAACACAAAGTGACAATCGACCTCAATGGGCTTCAATGGATGTAAATCGAAGATATCTGACCAAGATAGTTGCAAACTCACTTAAATATATAAGAATTAATGAAATTCGATTTGAAATGAGGAAGATAGACTTTGAAAATTTTCAATCAACACAAGGTGACAATCGACCTCAATGGGCTTCAATGGATGTAAATCGAAGATATCTGACCAAGATAGTTGCAAACTCACTTAAATATATAAGAATTGATGAAATTCGACTTGAAATGAGGAAGATAGACTTTGAAAATTTTCAATCAACATAGTGACAATCGACCTCAATGGGCTTCAATGGATGTAAATCGACGATATCTGACCAAGTTAGATGTAAACTCACTCAAATATATGAGAATTGATGAAATTCGACTTGAAATGAGGAAGATAGACTTTGAAAATTTTCAATCAACACAAAGTGACAATCGACCTCAATGGGCTTTAATGGATGTAAATCGAAGATATCTGACCAAGATAGTTGCAAACTCACTTAAATATATAAGAATTGCTGAAATTCGACTTGAAATGTGGAAGATAGACTTTGAAAATTTTCAATGAACACAAGGTGACAATCGACCTCAATGGGCTTCAATGGATGTAAATCGAAGATATCTGACCAAGATAGTTGCAAACTCACTTAAATATATAAGAATTGATGAAATTCGACTTGAAATGAGGAAGATAGACTTTGAAAATTTTCAATCAACATAGTGACAATCGACCTCAATGGGCTTCAATGGATGTAAATCGACGATATCTGACCAAGTTAGATGTAAACTCACTTAAATATATAAGAATTGATGAAATTCGACTTGAAATGTGGAAGATAGACTTTGAAAATTTTCAATCAACACAAAGTGACAATCGACCTCAATGGGCTTCAATGGATGTAAATCGAAGATATCTGACCAAGATAGTTGCAAACTCACTTAAATATATAAGAATTAATGAAATTCGATTTGAAATGAGGAAGATAGACTTTGAAAATTTTCAATCAACACAAGGTGACAATCGACCTCAATGGGCTTCAATGGATGTAAATCGAAGATATCTGACCAAGATAGTTGCAAACTCACTTAAATATATAAGAATTGATGGAATTCGACTTGAAATGAGGAAGATAGACTTTGAAAATTTTCAATCAACATAGTGACAATCGACCTCAATGGGCTTCAATGGATGTAAATCGACGATATCTGACCAAGTTAGATGTAAACTCACTCAAATATATGAGAATTGATGAAATTCGACTTCAAATAAGGAAGATAGACTTTGAAAATTTTCAATCAACACAAAGTGACAATCGACCTCAATGGGCTTTAATGGATGTAAATCGAAGATATCTGACCAAGATAGTTGCAAACTCACTTAAATATATAAGAATTGATGAAATTCGACTTGAAATGAGGAAGATAGACTTTGAAAATTTTCAATGAACACAAGGTGACAATCGACCTCAATGGGCTTCAATGGATGTAAATCGAAGATATCTGACCAAGATAGTTGCAAACTCACTTAAATATATAAGAATTGATGAAATTCGACTTGAAATGAGGAAGATAGACTTTGAAAATTTTCAATCAACATAGTGACAATCGACCTCAATGGGCTTCAATGGATGTAAATCGACGATATCTGACCAAGTTAGATGTAAACTCACTCAAATATATGAGAATTGATGAAATTCGACTTCAAATAAGGAAGATAGACTTTGAAAATTTTCAATCAACACAAAGTGACAATCGACCTCAATGGGCTTTAATGGATGTGAATCGAAGATATCTGACCAAGATAGTTGCAAACTCACTTAAATATATAAGAATTGATGAAATTCGACTTGAAATGAGGAAGATAGACTTTGAAAATTTTCAATCAACACAAGGTGACAATCGACCTCAATGGGCTTCAATGGATGTAAATAGAAGATATCTGACCAAGATAGTTGCAAACTCACTTAAATATATAAGAATTGATGAAATTCGACTTGAAATGAGGAAGATAGACTTTGAAAATTTTCAATCAACACAAAGTGACAATCGACCTCAATGGGCTTTAATGGATGTAAATCGAAGATATCTGACCAAGATAGTTGCAAACTCACTTAAATATATAAGAATTGATGAAATTCGATATGAAATGAGGAAGATAGACTTTGAAAATTTTCAATCAACATAGTGACAATCGACCTCAATGGGCTTCAATGGATGTAAATCGACGATATCTGACCAAGTTAGATGTAAACTCACTCAAATATATGAGAATTGATGAAATTCGACTTGAAATGAGGAAGATATACTTTGAAAATTTTCAATCAACACAAAGTGACAATCGACCTCAATGGGCTTTAATGGATGTAAATCGAAGATATCTGACCAAGATAGTTGCAAACTCACTTAAATATATAAGAATTGATGAAATTCGACTTGAAATGAGGAAGATAGACTTTGAAAATTTTCAATCAACATAGTGACAATCGACCTCAATGGGCTTCAATGGATGTAAATCGACGATATCTGACCAAGTTAGATGTAAACTCACCCAAATATATGAGAATTGATGAAATTCGATTTGAAATGAGGAAGATAGACTTTGAAAATTTTCAATCAACATAGTGACAATCGACCTCAATGGGCTTCAATGGATGTAAATCGACGATATCTGACCAAGTTAGATGTAAACTCACTCAAATATATGAGAATTGATGAAATTCGACTTCAAATAAGGAAGATAGACTTTGAAAATTTTCAATCAACACAAAGTGACAATCGACCTCAATGGGCTTTAATGGATGTGAATCGAAGATATCTGACCAAGATAGTTGCAAACTCACTTAAATATATAAGAATTGATGAAATTCGACTTGAAATGAGGAAGATAGACTTTGAAAATTTTCAATCAACACAAGGTGACAATCGACCTCAATGGGCTTCAATGGATGTAAATAGAAGATATCTGACCAAGATAGTTGCAAACTCACTTAAATATATAAGAATTGATGAAATTCGACTTGAAATGAGGAAGATAGACTTTGAAAATTTTCAATCAACACAAAGTGACAATCGACCTCAATGGGCTTTAATGGATGTAAATCGAAGATATCTGACCAAGATAGTTGCAAACTCACTTAAATATATAAGAATTGATGAAATTCGACATGAAATGAGGAAGATAGACTTTGAAAATTTTCAATCAACATAGTGACAATCGACCTCAATGGGCTTCAATGGATGTAAATCGACGATATCTGACCAAGTTAGATGTAAACTCACTCAAATATATGAGAATTGATGAAATTCGACTTGAAATGAGGAAGATATACTTTGAAAATTTTCAATCAACACAAAGTGACAATCGACCTCAATGGGCTTTAATGGATGTAAATCGAAGATATCTGACCAAGATAGTTGCAAACTCACTTAAATATATAAGAATTGATGAAATTCGACTTGAAATGAGGAAGATAGACTTTGAAAATTTTCAATCAACATAGTGACAATCGACCTCAATGGGCTTCAATGGATGTAAATCGACGATATCTGACCAAGTTAGATGTAAACTCACCCAAATATATGAGAATTGATGAAATTCGATTTGAAATGAGGAAGATAGACTTTGAAAATTTTCAATCAACACAAAGTGACAATCGACCTCAATGGGCTTTAATGGATGTAAATCGAAGATATCTGACCAAGATAGTTGCAAACTCACTTAAATATATAAGAATTGATGAAATTCGACTTGAAATGAGGAAGATAGACTTTGAAAATTTTCAATCAACACAAAGTGACAATCGACCTCAATGGGCTTTAATGGATGTAAATAGAAGATATCTGACCAAGATAGTTGCAAACTCACTTAAATATATAAGAATTGATGAAATTCGACTTGAAATGAGGAAGATAGACTTTGAAAATTTTCAATCAACACAAGGTGACAATCGACCTCAATGGGCTTCAATGGATGTAAATCGAAGATATCTGACCAAGATAGTTGCAAACTCACTTAAATATATAAGAATTGATGAAATTCGACTTGAAATGAGGAAGATAGACTTTAAAAATTGTCAATCATCACAAGGTGACAATCGACCTCAATGGGCTTCAATGGATGTAAATCGAAGATATCTGACCAAGATAGTTGCAAACTCACTTAAATATATAAGAATTGATGAAATTCGACTTGAAATGAGGAAGATAGACTTTGAAAATTTTCAATCAACACAAGGTGACAATCGACCTCAATGGGCTTCAATGGATGTAAATCGAAGATATCTGACCAAGATAGTTGCAAACTCACTTAAATATATAAGAATTGATGAAATTCAACTTGAAATGAGGAAGATAGACTTTGAAAATTTTCAATCAACACAAGGTGACAATCGACCTCAATGGGCTTCCATGGATGTAAATCGACGATATCTGACCAAGTTAGATGTAAACTCACTCAAATATATGAGAATTGATGAAATTCGACTTCAAATAAGGAAGATAGACTTTGAAAATTTTCAATCAACACAAAGTGACAATCGACCTCAATGGGCTTTAATGGATGTAAATCGAAGATATCTGACCAAGATAGTTGCAAACTCACTTAAATATATAAGAATTGATGAAATTCGACATGAAATGAGGAAGATAGACTTTGAAAATTTTCAATCAACACAAGGTGACAATCGACCTCAATGGGCTTCAATGGATGTAATTCGAAGATATCTGACCAAGATAGTTGTAAACTCACTTAAATATATAAGAATTGATGAAATTCGACTTGAAATGAGGAAGATAGACTTTGAAAATTTTCAATCAACATAGTGACAATCGACCTCAATGGGCTTTAATGGATGTAAATCGAAGATATCTGACCAAGATAGTTGCAAACTCACTCAAATATATAAGAATTGATGAAATCCGACTTGAAATGAGGAAGATAGACTTTGAAAATTTTCAATCAACACAAGGTGACAATCGACCTCAATGGGCTTCAATGGATGTAAATCGAAGATATCTATCGAAGTTAGTTGCGATCTCACTCAAATATATGAGAATTGATGAGACTTGACTTCAAATAAGGCAGATAGACTTTGAAAATTTTGAATCAACACAAAGTGACAATCGACCTCAATGGGCTTTATTGGATGTAAATCGAAGATATCTGACCAAGATAGTTGCAAACTCACTTAAATATATAAGAATTGATGAAATTCGACTTGAAATGAGGAAGATAGACTTTGAAAATTTTCAATCAACACAAGGTGACAATCGACCTCAATGGGCTTCAATGGATGTAAATAGAAGATATCTGACCAAGATAGTTGCAAACTCACTTAAATATATAAGAATTGATGAAATTCGACTTGAAATGAGGAAGATAGACTTTGAAAATTTTCAATCAACACAAAGTGACAATCGACCTCAATGGGCTTTAATGGATGTAAATCGAAGATATCTGACCAAGATAGTTGCAAACTCACTTAAATATATAAGAATTGATGAAATTCGACATGAAATGAGGAAGATAGACTTTGAAATATTTCAATCAACACAAGGTGACAATCGACCTCAATGGGCTTCAATGGATGTAATTCGAAGATATCTGACCAAGATAGTTGTAAACTCACTTAAATATATAAGAATTGATGAAATTTGACTTGAAATGAGGAAGATAGACTTTGAAAATTTCCAATCAACATAGTGACAATCGACCTCAATGGGCTTCCATGGATGTAAATCGACGATATCTGACCAAGTTAGATGTAAACTCACTCAAATATATGAGAATTGATGAAATTCGACTTGAAATGAGGAAGATAGACTTTGAAAATTTTCAATCAACACAAAGTGACAATCGACCTCAATGGGCTTTAATGGATGTAAATCGAAGATATCTGACCAAGATAGTTGCAAACTCACTTAAATATATAAGAATTGATGAAATTCGACTTGAAATGAGGAAGATAGACTTTGAAAATTTTCAATCAACATAGTGACAATCGACCTCAATGGGCTTCAATGGATGTAAATCGACGATATCTGACCAAGTTAGATGTAAACTCACTCAAATATATGAGAATTGATGAAATTCGATTTGAAATGAGGAAGATAGACTTTGAAAATTTTCAATCAACACAAAGTGACAATCGACCTCAATGGGCTTTAATGGATGTACATCGAAGATATCTGACCAAGATAGTTGCAAACTCAAATATATAAGAATTGATGAAATTCGACTTGAAATGAGGAAGATAGACTTTGAAAATTTTCAATCAACACAAAGTGACAATCGACCTCAATGGGCTTTAATGGATGTAAATAGAAGATATCTGACCAAGATAGTTGCAAACTCACTTAAATATATAAGAATTGATGAAATTCGACTTGAAATGAGGAAGATAGACTTTGAAAATTTTCAATCAACACAAGGTGACAATCGACCTCAATGGGCTTCAATGGATGTAAATCGAAGATATCTGACCAAGATAGTTGCAAACTCACTTAAATATATAAGAATTGATGAAATTCGACTTGAAATGAGGAAGATAGACTTTAAAAATTGTCAATCATCACAAGGTGACAATCGACCTCAATTGGCTTCAATGGATGTAAATCGAAGATATCTGACCAAGATAGTTGCAAACTCACTTAAATATATAAGAATTGATGAAATTCGACTTGAAATGAGGAAGATAGACTTTGAAAATTTTCAATCAACACAAGGTGACAATCGACCTCAATGGGCTTCAATGGATGTAAATCGAAGATATCTGACCAAGATAGTTGCAAACTCACTTAAATATATAAGAATTGATGAAATTCAACTTGAAATGAGGAAGATAGACTTTGAAAATTTTCAATCAACACAAGGTGACAATCGACCTCAATGGGCTTCCATGGATGTAAATCGACGATATCTGACCAAGTTAGATGTAAACTCACTCAAATATATGAGAATTGATGAAATTCGACTTCAAATAAGGAAGATAGACTTTGAAAATTTTCAATCAACACAAAGTGACAATCGACCTCAATGGGCTTTAATGGATGTAAATCGAAGATATCTGACCAAGATAGTTGCAAACTCACTTAAATATATAAGAATTGATGAAATTCGACATGAAATGAGGAAGATAGACTTTGAAAATTTTCAATCAACACAAGGTGACAATCGACCTCAATGGGCTTCAATGGATGTAATTCGAAGATATCTGACCAAGATAGTTGTAAACTCATTTAAATATATAAGAATTGATGAAATTCGACTTGAAATGAGGAAGATAGACTTTGAAAATTTTCAATCAACATAGTGACAATCGACCTCAATGGGCTTTAATGGATGTAAATCGAAGATATCTGACCAAGATAGTTGCAAACTCACTTAAATATATAAGAATTGATGAAATCCGACTTGAAATGAGGAAGATAGACTTTGAAAATTTTCAATCAACACAAGGTGACAATCGACCTCAATGGGCTTCAATGGATGTAAATCGAAGATATCTATCGAAGTTAGTTGCGATCTCACTCAAATATATGAGAATTGATGAGACTTGACTTCAAATAAGGCAGATAGACTTTGAAAATTTTGAATCAACACAAAGTGACAATCGACCTCAATGGGCTTTATTGGATGTAAATCGAAGATATCTGACCAAGATAGTTGCAAACTCACTTAAATATATAAGAATTCATGAAATTCGACTTGAAATGAGGAAGATAGACTTTGAAAATTTTCAATCAACACAAGGTGACAATCGACCTCAATGGGCTTCAATGGATGTAAATCGGAGATATCTGACCAAGATAGTTGCAAACTCACTTAAATATATAAGAATTGATGAAATCCGACTTGAAATGAGGAAGATAGACTTTGAAAATTTTCAATCAACACAAGGTGACAATCGACCTCAATGGGCTTCAATGGATGTAAATCGAAGATATCTATCGAAGTTAGTTGCGATCTCACTAAAATATATGAGAATTGATGAGACTTGACTTCAAATAAGGCAGATAGACTTTGAAAATTTTGAATCAACACAAAGTGACAATCGACCTCAATGGGCTTTATTGGATGTAAATCGAAGATATCTGACCAAGATAGTTGCAAACTCACTTAAATATATAAGAATTGATGAAATTCGATTTGAAATGAGGAAGATAGACTTTGAAAATTTTCAATCAACACAAGGTGACAATCAACCTCAATGGGCTTCAATGGATGTAAATCGAAGATATCTGACCAAGATAGTTGCAAACTCACTTAAATATATAAGAATTGATGAAATTCGACATGAAATGAGGAAGATAGACTTTGAAAATTTTGAATCAACACAAAGTGACAATCGACCTCAATGGGCTTTAATGGATGTAAATCGAAGATATCTGACCAAGATAGTTGCAAACTCACGTAAATATATAAGAATTGATGAAATTCGACTTGAAATGAGGAAGATAGACTTTGAAAATTTTCAATCAACACAAGGTGACAATCGACCTCAATGGACTTCAATGGATGTAAATCGAAGATATCTGACCAAGATAGTTGCAAACTCACTTAAATATATAAGAATTGATGAAATTCAACTTGAAATGAGGAAGATAGACTTTGAAAATTTTCAATCAACACAAGGTGACAATCGACCTCAATGGGCTTCCATGGATGTAAATCGACGATATCTGACCAAGTTAGATGTAAACTCACTCAAATATATGAGAATTGATGAAATTCGACTTCAAATAAGGAAGATAGACTTTGAAAATTTTCAATCAACACAAAGTGACAATCGACCTCAATGGGCTTTAATGGATGTAAATCGAAGATATCTGACCAAGATAGTTGCAAACTCACTTAAATATATAAGAATTGATGAAATTCGACATGAAATGAGGAAGATAGACTTTGAAAATTTTCAATCAACACAAGGTGACAATCGACCTCAATGGGCTTCAATGGATGTAATTCGAAGATATCTGACCAAGATAGTTGTAAACTCACTTAAATATATAAGAATTGATGAAATTCGACTTGAAATGAGGAAGATAGACTTTGAAAATTTTCAATCAACATAGTGACAATCGACCTCCATGAGCTTTAATGGATGTAAATCGAAGATATCTGACCAAGATAGTTGCAAACTCACTTAAATATATAAGAATTGATGAAATCCGACTTGAAATGAGGAAGATAGACTTTGAAAATTTTCAATCAACACAAAGTGACAATCGACCTCAATGGGCTTTAATGGATGTAAATCGAAGATATCTGACCAAGATAGTTGCAAACTCACTTAAATATATAAGAATTGATGAAATTCGACTTGAAATGAGGAAGATAGACTTTGAAAATTTTCAATCAACACAAAGTGACAATCGACCTCAATGGGCTTCAATGGATGTAAATCGAAGATATCTGACCAAGATAGTTGCAAACTCACTTAAATATATAAGAATTGATGAAATTCGACTTGAAATGAGGAAGATAGACTTTGAAAATTTTCAATCAAGACAAGGTGACAATCGACCTCAATGGGCTTCAATGGATGTAAATCGACGATATCTGACCAAGTTAGATGTAAACTCACTCAAATATATGAGAATTGATGAAATTCGACTTCAAATAAGGAAGATAGACTTTGAAAATTTTCAATCAACACAAAGTGACAATCGACCTCAATGGGCTTCAATGGATGTAAATCGACGATATCTGTCGAAGTTAAATGCGAACTCGCTCAAATATATAAGAATTGATGAGACTCGACTTCAACTTAGGAAGATAGACTTTGAAAATTTTCAATCAACACATAGTGACAATCGACCTCAATCTGCTTCAATGGATGTAAATCGACGATATCTGACCAAGATATTGCAAACTCACTCAAATATATAAGAATTGATGAAATTCGACTTGAAATGAGGAAGATAGACTTTGAAAATTTTCAATCAACACAAGGTGACAATCGACCTCAATGGGCTTCAATGGATGTAAATCGAAGATATCTGACCAAGATAGTTGCAAACTCACTTAAATATATAAGAATTGATGAAATTCAACTTGAAATGAGGAAGATAGACTTTGAAAATATTCAATCAACATAGTGACAATCGACCTCAATGGGCTTCCATGGATGTAAATCGACGATATCTGACCAAGTTAGATGTAAACTCACTCAAATATATGAGAATTGATGAAATTCGACTTCAAATAAGGAAGATATACTTTGAAAATTTTCAATCAACACAAAGTGACAATCGACCTCAATGGGCTTTAATGGATGTAATTCGAAAATATCTGACCAAGATAGTTGTAAACTCACTTAAATATATAAGAATTGATGAAATTCGACTTGAAATGAGGAAGATAGACTTTGAAAATTTTCAATCAACATAGTGACAATCGACCTCAATGGGCTTTAATGGATGTAAATCGAAGATATCTGACCAAGATAGTTGCAAACTCACTTAAATATATAAGAATTGATGAAATCCGACTTGAAATGAGGAAGATAGACTTTGAAAATTTTCAATCAACACAAGGTGACAATCGACCTCAATGGGCTTCAATGGATGTAAATCGACGATATCTATCGAAGTTAGTTGCGATCTCACTCAAATATATGAGAATTGATGAGACTTGACTTCAAATAAGGCAGATAGACTTTGAAAATTTTGAATCAACACAAAGTGACAATCGACCTCAATGGGCTTTAATGGATGTAAATCGAAGATATCTGACCAAGATAGTTGCAAACTCACTTAAATATATAAGAATTGATGAAATTCGACTTGAAATGAGGAAGATAGACTTTGAAAATTTTCAATCAACACAAGGTGACAATCGACCTCAATGGGCTTCAATGGATGTAAATCGAAGATATCTGACCAAGATAGTTGCAAACTCACTTAAATATATAAGAATTGATGAAATCCGACTTGAAATGAGGAAGATAGACTTTGAAAATTTTCAATCAACACAAGGTGACAATCGACCTCAATGGGCTTCCATGGATGTAAATCGACGATATCTGACCAAGTTAGATGTAAACTCACTCAAATATATGAGAATTGATGAAATTCGACTTCAAATAAGGAAGATAGACTTTGAAAATTTTCAATCAACACAAAGTGACAATCGACCTCAATGGGCTTTAATGGATGTAAATCGAAGATATCTGACCAAGATAGTTGCAAACTCACTTAAATATATAAGAATTGATGAAATTCGACTTGAAATGAGGAAGATAGACTTTGAAAATTTTCAATCAACATAGTGACAATCGACCTCCATGAGCTTTAATGGATGTAAATCGAAGATATCTGACCAAGATAGTTGCAAACTCACTTAAATATATAAGAATTGATGAAATCCGACTTGAAATGAGGAAGATAGACTTTGAAAATTTTCAATCAACACAAAGTGACAATCGACCTCAATGGGCTTTAATGGATGTAAATCGAAGATATCTGACCAAGATAGTTGCAAACTCACTTAAATATATAAGAATTGATGAAATTCGACTTGAAATGAGGAAGATAGACTTTGAAAATTTTCAATCAACACAAAGTGACAATCGACCTCAATGGGCTTCAATGGATGTAAATCGAAGATATCTGACCAAGATAGTTGCAAACTCACTTAAATATATAAGAATTGATGAAATTCGACTTGAAATGAGGAAGATAGACTTTGAAAATTTTCAATCAAGACAAGGTGACAATCGACCTCAATGGGCTTCAATGGATGTAAATCGACGATATCTGACCAAGTTAGATGTAAACTCACTCAAATATATGAGAATTGATGAAATTCGACTTCAAATAAGGAAGATAGACTTTGAAAATTTTCAATCAACACAAAGTGACAATCGACCTCAATGGGCTTCAATGGATGTAAATCGACGATATCTGTCGAAGTTAAATGCGAACTCGCTCAAATATATAAGAATTGATGAGACTCGACTTCAACTTAGGAAGATAGACTTTGAAAATTTTCAATCAACACATAGTGACAATCGACCTCAATCTGCTTCAATGGATGTAAATCGACGATATCTGACCAAGATATTGCAAACTCACTCAAATATATAAGAATTGATGAAATTCGACTTGAAATGAGGAAGATAGACTTTGAAAATTTTCAATCAACACAAGGTGACAATCGACCTCAATGGGCTTCAATGGATGTAAATCGAAGATATCTGACCAAGATAGTTGCAAACTCACTTAAATATATAAGAATTGATGAAATTCAACTTGAAATGAGGAAGATAGACTTTGAAAATATTCAATCAACATAGTGACAATCGACCTCAATGGGCTTCCATGGATGTAAATCGACGATATCTGACCAAGTTAGATGTAAACTCACTCAAATATATGAGAATTGATGAAATTCGACTTCAAATAAGGAAGATATACTTTGAAAATTTTCAATCAACACAAAGTGACAATCGACCTCAATGGGCTTTAATGGATGTAATTCGAAAATATCTGACCAAGATAGTTGTAAACTCACTTAAATATATAAGAATTGATGAAATTCGACTTGAAATGAGGAAGATAGACTTTGAAAATTTTCAATCAACATAGTGACAATCGACCTCAATGGGCTTTAATGGATGTAAATCGAAGATATCTGACCAAGATAGTTGCAAACTCACTTAAATATATAAGAATTGATGAAATCCGACTTGAAATGAGGAAGATAGACTTTGAAAATTTTCAATCAACACAAGGTGACAATCGACCTCAATGGGCTTCAATGGATGTAAATCGACGATATCTATCGAAGTTAGTTGCGATCTCACTCAAATATATGAGAATTGATGAGACTTGACTTCAAATAAGGCAGATAGACTTTGAAAATTTTGAATCAACACAAAGTGACAATCGACCTCAATGGGCTTTAATGGATGTAAATCGAAGATATCTGACCAAGATAGTTGCAAACTCACTTAAATATATAAGAATTGATGAAATTCGACTTGAAATGAGGAAGATAGACTTTGAAAATTTTCAATCAACACAAGGTGACAATCGACCTCAATGGGCTTCAATGGATGTAAATCGAAGATATCTGACCAAGATAGTTGCAAACTCACTTAAATATATAAGAATTGATGAAATTCGACTTGAAATGAGGAAGATAGACTTTGAAAATTTTCAATCAACATAGTGACAATCGACCTCGATGGGCTTCAATGGATGTAAATCGACGATATCTGACCAAGTTAGATGTAAACTCACTCAAATATATGAGAATTGATGAAATTCGACTTCAAATAAGGAAGATAGACTTTGAAAATTTTCAATCAACACAAAGTGACAATCGACCTCAATGGGCTTTAATGGATGTAAATCGAAGATATCTGACCAAGATAGTTGCAAACTCACTTAAATATATAAGAATTGATGAAATTCGACTTGAAATGAGGAAGATAGACTTTGAAAATTTTCAATCAACACAAGGTGACAATCGACCTCAATGGGCTTCAATGGATGTAAATCGAAGATATCTGACCAAGATAGTTGCAAACTCACTTAAATATATAAGAATTGATGAAATTCGACTTGAAATGAGGAAGATAGACTTTGAAAATTTTCAATCAAGACAAGGTGACAATCGACCTCAATGGGCTTCAATGGATGTAAATCGACGATATCTATCGAAGTTAGTTGCGAACTCACTCAAATATATGAGAATTGATGAGACTTGACTTCAAGTAAGGCAGATAGACTTTGAAAATTTTCAATCAACACAAAGTGACAATCGACCTCAATGGGCTTCAATGGATGTAAATCGACGATATCTGTCGAAGTTAAATGCGAACTCGCTCAAATATATAAGAATTGATGAGACTCGACTTCAACTTAGGAAGATAGACTTTAAAAATTATCAATCAACACAAAGTGACAATCGACCTCAATCTGCTTCAATGGATGTAAATCGACGATATCTGACCAAGATATTGCAAACTCACTCAAATTTATAAGAATTGATGAGATTCGACTTCAACTTAGGAAGATAGACTTTAAAAATTATCAATCAACACAAAGTGACAATCGACCTCAATCTGCTTCAATGGATGTAAATCGACGATATATGACCAAGATGTTGCAAACTCACTTAAATATATAAGAATTGATGAAATTCAACTTGAAATGAGGAAGATAGACTTTGAAAATTTTCAATCAACATAGTGACAATCGACCTCAATGGGCTTCCATGGATATAAATCGACGATATCTGACCAAGTTAGATGTAAACTCACTCAAATATATGAGAATTGATGAAATTCGACTTCAAATAAGGAAGATAGACTTTGAAAATTTTCAATCAACACAAAGTGACAATCGACCTCAATGGGCTTTAATGGATGTAAATCGAAGATATCTGACCAAGATAGTTGCAAACTCACTTAAATATATAAGAATTGATGAAATTCGACATGAAATGAGGAAGATAGACTTTGAAAATTTTCAATCAACACAAGGTGACAATCGACCTCAATGGGCTTCAATGGATGTAATTCGAAGATATCTGACCAAGATAGTTGTAAACTCACTTAAATATATAAGAATTGATGAAATTCGACTTGAAATGAGGAAGATAGACTTTGAAAATTTTCAATCAACATAGTGACAATCGACCTCAATGGGCTTTAATGGATGTAAATCGAAGATATCTGAACAAGATAGTTGCAAACTCACTTAAATATATAAGAATTGATGAAATTCGACTTGAAATGAGGAAGATAGACTTTGAAAATTTTCAATCAACACAAGGTGACAATCGACCTCAATGGGCTTCAATGGATGTAAATCGAAGATATCTGACCACGATAGTTGCAAACTCACTTAAATATATAAGAATTGATGAAATTCGACTTGAAATGAGGAAGATAGACTTTGAAAATTTTCAATCAACATAGTGACAATCGACCTCAATGGGCTTCAATGGATGTAAATCGACGATATCTGACCAAGTTAGATGTAAATTCACTCAAATATATGAGAATTGATGAAATTCGACTTCAAATAAGGAAGATAGACTTTGAAAATTTTCAATCAACATAAAGTGACAATCGAACTCAATGGGCTTTAATGGATGTAAATCGAAGATATCTGACCAAGATAGTTGCAAACTCACTTAAATATATAAGAATTGATGAAATTCGACTTGAAATGAGGAAGATAGACTTTGAAATTTTCAATCAACACAAGGTGACAATCGACCTCAATGGGCTTCAATGGATGTAAATCGAAGATATCTGACCAAGATAGTTGCAAACTCACTTAAATATATAAGAATTGATAAAATTCGACTTGAAATGAGGAAGATAGACTTTGAAAATTTTCAATCAAGACAAGGTGACAATCGACCTCAATGGGCTTCATTGGATGTAAATCGACGATATCTGACCAAGTTAGATGTAAACTCACTCAAATATATGAGAATTGATGAAATTCGACTTCAAATAAGGAAGATAGACTTTGAAAATTTTCAATCAACACAAAGTGACAATCGACCTCAATGGGCTTTAATGGATGTAAATCGAAGATATCTGACCAAGATAGTTGCAAACTCACTTAAATATATAAGAATTGATGAAGTCCGACTTGAAATGAGGAAGATAGACTTTAAAAATTTTCAGTCAACACAAGGTGACAATCGACCTCAATGGGCTTCAATGGATGTAATTCGAAGATATCTGACCAAGATAGTTGTAAACTCACTTAAATATATAAGAATTGATGAAATTCGACTTGAAATGAGGAAGATAGACTTTGAAAATTTTCAATCAACATAGTGACAATCGACCTCAATGGGCTTTAATGGATGTAAATCGAAGATATCTGAACAAGATAGTTGCAAACTCACTTAAATATATAAGAATTGATGAAATTCGACTTGAAATGAGGAAGATAGACTTTGAAAATTTTCAATCAACACAAGGTGACAATCGACCTCAATGGGCTTCAATGGATGTAAATCGAAGATATCTGACCACGATAGTTGCAAACTCACTTAAATATATAAGAATTGATGAAATTCGACTTGAAATGAGGAAGATAGACTTTGAAAATTTTCAATCAACATAGTGACAATCGACCTCAATGGGCTTCAATGGATGTAAATCGACGATATCTGACCAAGTTAGATGTAAATTCACTCAAATATATGAGAATTGATGAAATTCGACTTCAAATAAGGAAGATAGACTTTGAAAATTTTCAATCAACATAAAGTGACAATCGAACTCAATGGGCTTTAATGGATGTAAATCGAAGATATCTGACCAAGATAGTTGCAAACTCACTTAAATATATAAGAATTGATGAAATTCGACTTGAAATGAGGAAGATAGACTTTGAAATTTTCAATCAACACAAGGTGACAATCGACCTCAATGGGCTTCAATGGATGTAAATCGAAGATATCTGACCAAGATAGTTGCAAACTCACTTAAATATATAAGAATTGATAAAATTCGACTTGAAATGAGGAAGATAGACTTTGAAAATTTTCAATCAAGACAAGGTGACAATCGACCTCAATGGGCTTCATTGGATGTAAATCGACGATATCTGACCAAGTTAGATGTAAACTCACTCAAATATATGAGAATTGATGAAATTCGACTTCAAATAAGGAAGATAGACTTTGAAAATTTTCAATCAACACAAAGTGACAATCGACCTCAATGGGCTTTAATGGATGTAAATCGAAGATATCTGACCAAGATAGTTGCAAACTCACTTAAATATATAAGAATTGATGAAGTCCGACTTGAAATGAGGAAGATAGACTTTAAAAATTTTCAGTCAACACAAGGTGACAATCGACCTCAATGGGCTTCAATGGATGTAAATCGACGATATCTATCGAAGTTAGTTGCGAACTCACTCAAATATATGAGAATTGATGAGACTTGACTTCAAGTAAGGCAGATAGACTTTGAAAATTTTCAATCAACACAAAGTGACAATCGACCTCAATGGGCTTCAATGGATGTAAATCGACGATATCTGACCAAGATATTGCAAACTCACTCAAATTTATAAGAATTGATGAGATTCGACTTCAACTTAGGAAGATAGACTTTAAAAATTATCAATCAACACAAAGTGACAATCGACCTCAATCTGCTTCAATGGATGTAAATCGACGATATCTGACCAAGATATTGCAAACTCACTCAAATCTATAAGAATTGATGAGATTCGACTTCAACTTAGGAAGATAGACTTTATAAATTATCAATCAACACAAAGTGACAATCGACCTCAATCTGCTCCAATAGATTTAAATCGACGATATCTGACCAAGATATTGCAAACTCACTCAAATATATAACAATTGATGAGATTCGTCTTCAAATTAGGAAGATAGACTTTAAAAATTATCAATCAACACAAAGTGACAATCGACCTCAATCTGCTTCAATGGATGTAAATCGACGATATATGACCAAGATGTTGCAAACTCACTCAAATATATAAGAATTTATGAGATTCGACTTCAACTTAGGAAGATAGACTTTGAAAATTTTCAATCAACACATAGTGACAATCGACCTCAATCTGCTTCAATGGATGTAAATCGACGATATCTGACCAAGATATTGCAAACTCACTCAAATTTATAAGAATTGATGAGATTCGACTTCAACTTAGGAAGATAGACTTTAAAAATTATCAATCAACACAAAGTGACAATCGACCTCAATCTGCTTCAATGGATGTAAATCGACGATATCTGACCAAGATATTGCAAACTCACTCAAATTTATAAAAATTGATGAGATTCGACTTCATCTTAGGAATATAGACTTTAAAAATTATCAATCAACACAAAGTGACAATCGACCTCAATCTGCTTCAATGGATTTAAATCGACGATATCTGACCAAGATATTGCAAACTCACTCAAATATATAACAATTGATGAGATTCGTCTTCAAATTAGGAAGATAGACTTTGAAAATTTTCAATGAACACAAAGTGACAATCGACCTCAATCGGCTCCAATGGATGTAAATCGACGATATCTGACCAAGTTAGTTGCAAACTAACTCAAATATATAAAAATTGATGAGATTCGACTTCAAATTAGGAAGATGGACTTTGAAAATTTTCAATGAACACAAAGTGACAATCGACCTCAGTCGCCTTCAATGGATGTAAATCGACGATATCTGACCAATTTAGTTGCAAACTAACTCAAATATATAAAAATTGATGAGATTCGACTTCAAATTAGGAAGATGGACTTTGAAAATTTTCAATGAACACAAAGTGACAATCGACCTCAATCGGCTTCAATGGATGTAAATCGACGACATCTGACCAAGTTAGTTGCAAACTAACTCAAATATATGAAAATTGATGAGATTCGACTTCAAATTAGGAAGATGGACTTTGAAAATTTTCAATAAACACAATGTGACAATTGACCTCAATGGGCTTCAATGGATGTAAATCGACGATATCTGACCATGTTAATTGCAAACTAACTCAAATATATAAAAATTGATGAGATTCGACTTCAAATTAGGAAGATAGACTTTGAAAATTTTCAATCAACACAAAGTGACAATCGACCTCAATCTGCTTCAATGGATGTAAATCGACGATAGCTGAACAAGTTATTTGCAAACTCACTCAAATATATGAAAATTGATGAGATTCGACTTCAAATTAGGAAGATAGACTTTGGAAATTTTTAATGAACACAAAGTGACAATCGACCTCAATCGGCTTCAATGGATGTAAATCGACGATATCTGACCAAGTTAGTTGCAAACTAACTCAAATATATAAAAATTGATGAGATTCGACAAAAATTAGGAAGATGGACTTTGAAAATTTTCAATCAACACAATGTGACAATTGACCTCAATGGGCTTCAATGGATGTAAATCGACGATATATAACCAAGATGTTGCAAACTCACTCAAATATATAACAATTGATGAGATTCGACTTCAAATTAGGAAGATAGACTTTGAAAATTTTCAATCAACACAAAGTGACAATCGACCTCAATGGGCTTCAATGGATGTAAATCGACGATATCTGACCATGTTAATTGCAAACTAACTCAAATATATAAAAATTGATGAGATTCGACTTCAAATTAGGACGATAGACTTTGAAAATTTTCAATCAACACAAAGTGACAATCGACCTTAATCGGCTTCAATGGCTGGAAATCGACGATATCTGAACAAGTTATTTGCAAACTCACTCAAATATATAAAAATTGATGAGATTCGACTTCAAATTAGGAAGATAGACTTTGAAAATTTTCAATCAACACAAAGTGACAATCGACCTCAAACTGCTTCAATGGATGTAAATCGACGATATCTGACCAAGATGTTGCAAACTCACTCAAATATATAAGAATTGATGAGACTCGACTTCAAATTAGGAAGATAGAATTTGAAAATTTTCAATCAACACAAAGTGACAATCGACCTCAATCGGCTTCAATGGCTGTAAATCGACGATATCTGAACAAGTTATTTGCAAACTCATTCAAATATATAAGAATTTATGAGATTCGACGTCAAATTATGAAGATAGACTTTGAAAATTTTCAATCAACACAAAGTGACAATCGACCTCAATCGGCTTCAATGGCTGTAAATCGACGATAGCTGAACAAGTTATTTGCAAACTCATTCAAATATATAAAAATTGATGAGATTCGACTTCAAATTAAGAAGATAGACTTTGAAAATTTTCAATCAACACAAAGTGGAAATCGACCTCAATCTGCTTCAATGGATATAAATCGACGATATCTGACCAAGTTAGTTGCAAACTAACTCAAATATATAAAAATTGATGAGATTCGACTTCAAATTAGGAAGATAGAATTTGAAAATTTTCAATCAACACAAAGTGACAATCGACCTCAATCGGCTTCAATGGCTGTAAATCGACGATAGCTGAACAAGTTATTTGCAAACTCATTCAAATATATAAAAATTGATGAGATTCGACTTCAAATTAAGAAGATAGACTTTGAAAATTTTCAATCAACACAAAGTGACAATCGACCTCAATCTGCTTCAATGGATGTAAATCGACGATATCTTACCAAGATGTTGCAAACTCACTTAAATATATGAGAATTGATGAGATTCGCCTCCAAATTAGGAAGAGGGACTTTGAAAATTTTCAATCAACACAAAGTGACAATCGACCTCAATGGGCTTCAATCGACGATATCTGACCAAGATGTTGCAAACTCACTCAAATATATAAGAATTTATGAGATTCGACTCCAAATTAGGAAGATAGACTTTGAAAATTTTCAATCAGCACAAAGTGACAATCGACCTCAATAGGCTTCAATGGATGTAAATCGACGATATCTTTCGAAGTTAAATGCGAACTCACTCAAGTATATAAGAATTGATGAGACTCGACTTCAACTTAGGAAGATAGACTTTGAAAATTTTCAATGAACACAAAGTGACAATCGACCTCAATCTGCTTCAATGGATGTAAATCGACGATATCTTACCAAGATGTTGCAAACTCACTCAAATATATAAGAATTGATGAGATTCGACTTCAAATTAGGAAGATGGACTTTAAAAATTATCAATCAACACAAAGTGACAATCGACCTCAATCTGCTTCAATGGATTCAAATCGACGATATCTGACCAAGATGTTGCAAACTCACTCAAATATATAAGAATTTATGAGATTCGACTTCAAATTATGAAGATAGACTTTGAAAATTGTCAATCAACACAAAGTGACAATCGACCTCAATATGCTTCAATGGATGTAAATCGACGATATCTGACCAAGTTAGGTGCAAACTAACTCAAATATATAAAAATTGATGAGATTCGACTTCAAATTAGGAAGATGGACTTTGAAAATTTTCAATCAACACAAAATGATAATCAACCTCAATGGACTTCAATGGATGTAAATCGACGATATCTGACCAATATGTTGCAATCTCACTCAAATATATAACAATTGATGAGATTCGACTTCAAATTAGGAAGATAGAATTTAGAAATTTTTAATGAACACAAATTGATAATCGTCCTCAATGGGCTTCAATGGATGTAAATCGACGATATCTGTCGAAGTTAAATGCGAACTCACTCAAATATATTAGAATTGATAAGACTCGACTTCAACTTAGGAAAATAGACTTTGAAAATTTTCAATCAACACAAAGTGACAATCGACCTCAATCTGCTTCAATGGATATAAATCGACGATATCTGACCAAGTTAGTTGCAAACTAACTCAAATATATAAGAATTGATGAGATTCGACTTCAAATTAGGAAGATAGAATTTGAAAATTTTCAATCAACACAAAGTGAAAATCGACCTCAATCGGCTTCAATGGCTGTAAATCGACGATAGCTGAACAAGTTATTTGCAAACTCATTCAAATATATAAAAATTGATGAGATTCGACTTCAAATTAAGAAGATAGACTGAAAATTTTCAATCAACACAAAGTGACAATCGACCTCAATCTGCTTCAATGGATATAAATCGACGATATCTGACCAAGTTAGTTGCAAACTAACTCAAATATATAAAAATTGATGAGATTCGACTTCAAATTAGGAAGTTAGAATTTGAAAATTTTCAATCAACACAAAGTGACAATCGACCTCAATCGGCTTCAATGGCTGTAAATCGACGATAGCTGAACAAGTTATTTGCAAACTCATTCAAATATATAAAAATTGATGAGATTCGACTTCAAATTAAGAAGATAGACTTTGAAAATTTTCAATCAACACAAAGTGACAATCGACCTCAATCTGCTTCAATGGATGTAAATCGACGATATCTTACCAAGATAATGCAAACTCACTTAAATATATGAGAATTGATGAGATTCGCCTCCAAATTAGGAAGAGGGACTTTGAAAATTTTCAATCAACACAAAGTGACAATCGACCTCAATGGGCTTCAATCGACGATATCTGACCAAGATGTTGCAAACTCACTCAAATATATAAGAATTTATGAGATTCGACTCCAAATTAGGAAGATAGACTTTGAAAATTTCCAATGAACACAAAGTGACAATCGACCTCAATCTGCTTCAATGGATGTAAATCGACGATATCTGACCAAGATGTTGCAAACTCACTCAAATATATAAAAATTGATGAGATTCGACTTCAAATTAGGAAGATAGACTTTGAAAATTTTCAATCAACACAAAGTGACAATCGACCTTAATCGGCTTCAATGGCTGGAAATCGACGATATCTGAACAAGTTATTTGCAAACTCACTCAAATTTATAAAAATTGATGAGATTCGACTTCAAATTAGGAAGATAGACTTTGAAAATTTTCAATCAACACAAAGTGACAATCGACCTCAATCTGCTTCAATGGATGTAAATCGACGATCTCTGACCAAGATGTTGCAAACTCACTCAAATATATAAGAATTGATGAGACTCGACTTCAAATTAGGAAGATAGAATTTGAAAATTTTCAATCAACACAAAATGACAATCGACCTCAAACGGCTACAATGGCTGTAAATCGACGATAGCTGAACAAGTTATTTGCAAACTCACTCAAATATATAAAAATTGATGAGAATCGACTTCAAGTTAGGAAGATAGACTTTGGAAATTTTTAATGAACACAAATTGACAATCGTCCTCAATGGGCTTCAATGGATGTATATCGACGATATCTGTCGAAGTTTAATGCGAACTCACTCAAATATATAAGAATTGATGAGACTCGACTTCAAATTAGGAAGATAGAATTTGAAAATTTTCAATCAACACAAAGTGACAATCGACCTCAATCTGCTTCAATGGATGTAAATCGACGATATCTGACCAAGATGTTGCAAACTCACTCAAATATATAAGAATTGATGAGACTCGACTTCAAATTAGGAAGATAGAATTTGAAAATTTTCAATCAACACAAAATGACAATCGACCTCAAACGGCTACAATGGCTGTAAATCGACGATAGCTGAACAAGTTATTTGCAAACTCACTCAAATATATAAAAATTGATGAGAATCGACTTCAAATTAGGAAGATAGACTTTGGAAATTTTTAATGAACACAAATTGACAATCGTCCTCAATGGGCTTCAATGGATGTATATCGACGATATCTGTCAAAGTTTAATGCGAACCACTCAAATATATAAGAATTGATGAGACTCGACTTCAAATTAGGAAGATAGAATTTGAAAATTTTCAATCAACACAAAGTGACAATCGACCTCAATCGGCTTCAATGGATGTAATTCGACGATATCTGACCAAGTTAGTTGCAAACTAACTCAAATATATGAAAATTGACGAGATTCGACTTCAAATTAGGAAGATGGACTTTGAAAATTTTCAATCAACACAATGTGACAATTGACCTCAATGGGCTTCAATGGATGTAAATCGACGATATCTGACCAAGATGTTGCAAACTCACTCAAATATATAAAAATTGATGATATTCGACTTCAAATTAGGAAGATAGACTTTGAAAATTTTCAATCAACACAAAGTGACAATCGACCTTAATCGGCTTCAATGGCTGGAAATCGACGATATCTGAACAACTTATTTGCAAACTCACTCAAATTTATAAAAATTGATGAGATTCGACTTCAAATTAGGAAGATAGACTTTGAAAATTTCCAATCAACACAAAGTGACAATCGACCTCAATCTGCTTCAATGGATGTAAATCGACGATATCTGACCAAGATGTTGCAAACTCACTCAAATATATAAGAATTGATGAGACTCGACTTCAAATTAGGAAGATAGAATTTGAAAATTTTCAATCAACACAAAGTGACAATCGACCTCAATGGGCTTCAATCGACGATATCTGACCAAGATGTTGCAAACTCACTCAAATATATAAGAATTTATGAGATTCGACTCCAAATTAGGAAGATAGACTTTGAAAATTTTCAATCAGCACAAAGTGACAATCGACCTCAATGGGCTTCAATGGATGTAAATCGACGATATCTTTCGAAGTTAAATGCGAACTCACTCAAATATATAAGAATTTATGAGATTCGACTCCAAATTAGGAAGATAGACTTTGAAAATTCTCAATCAAAACAAAGTGACAATCGACCTCAAGCGGCTTCAATGGCTGGAAATCGACGATATCTGACCAAGATGTTGCAAACTCACTCAAATATATAACAATTGATGAGATTCGACTTCAAATTAGGAAGATAGACTTTGGAAATTTTTAATGAACACAAAGTGACAATCGACCTCAATATGCTTCAATGGATGTAAATCGACGATATTTGATCAAGATGTTGCAAACTCACTCAAATATATAACAATTGATGAGAATCGACTTCAAATTAGGAAGATAGACTTTGAAAATTTTCAATCAACACAAAGTGACAATCGACCTCAATCTGCTTCAATGGATTTAAATCGACGATATCTGACCAAAATATTGCAAACTCACTCAAATATATAACATTTGATGAGATTCGACTTCAAATTAGGAAGATAGACTTTGAAAATTCTCTATCAAAACAAAGTGACAATCGACCTCAAGCGACTTCAATGGATGTAAATCGACGATATCTGACCAAGTTAGTTGCGAACTCACTCAAATATATAGAAATTCATGAGACTCGACTTCAAATTAGGATGATGGACTTTGAAAATTTTCAATCAACACAAAGTGACAATCGACCTCTATATGCTTCAATGGATGTAAATCGACTATATCTGACCAAGTTAGTTGCAAACTAACTCAAATATATAAAAATTGATGAGATTCGACTTCAAATAAGGAAGATGGACTTTGAAAATTTTGAATCAACACAAAGTGACAATCGACCTCAATGGGCTTCAATGGATGTAAATCGACGATATCTGTCGAAGTTAGTTGCAAACTAACTCAAATATATAAAAATTGATGAGATTCGACTTCAAATTAGGAAGATGGACTTTGAAAATTTTCAATCAACACAAAGTGATAATCAACCTCAATCGGCTTCAATGGCTGTAAATCGACGATAGCTGAACAAGTTAGTTGCGAACTCACTCAAATATATAAAAGAATTGATAAGACTCGACTTCAACTTAGGAAAATAGACTTTGAAAATTTTCAATCAACACAAAGTGACAATCGACCTCAATCTGCTTCAATGGATGTAAATCGACGATATCTGACCAAGTTAGTTGCAAAATTACTCAAATATATAAAAATTGATGAGATTCGACTTCAAATTAGGAAGATGGACTTTGGAAATTTTTAATGAACACAAAGTGACAATCGACCTCAATCGGCTTCAATGGCTGTAAATCGACGATATCTGAACAAGTTATTTGCAAACTAACTCAAATATATAAAAATTGATAAGACTCGACTTCAACTTAGGAAAATAGACTTTGAAAATTTTCAATCAACACAAAGTGACAATCGACCTCAATCTGCTTCAATGGATGTAAATCGACGATATCTGACCAAGTTAGTTGCAAAATAACTCAAATATATAAAAATTGATGAGATTCGACTTCAAATTAGGAAGATGGACTTTGGAAATTTTTAATGAACACAAAGTGACAATCGACCTCAATATGCTTCAATGGATGTAAATCGACGATATTTGATCAAGATGTTGCAAACTCACTCAAATATATAACAATTGATGAGAATCGACTTCAAATTAGGAAGATAGACTTTGAAAATTTTCAATCAACACAAAGTGACAATCGACCTCAATCTGCTTCAATGGATTTAAATCGACGATATCTGACCAAAATATTGCAAACTCACTCAAATATATAACATTTGATGAGATTCGACTTCAAATTAGGAAGATAGACTTTGAAAATTCTCTATCAAAACAAAGTGACAATCGACCTCAAGCGACTTCAATGGATGTAAATCGACGATATCTGACCAAGTTAGTTGCGAACTCACTCAAATATATAGAAATTCATGAGACTCGACTTCAAATTAGGATGATGGACTTTGAAAATTTTCAATCAACACAAAGTGACAATCGACCTCTATATGCTTCAATGGATGTAAATCGACGATATCTGACCAAGTTAGTTGCAAACTAACTCAAATATATAAAAATTGATGAGATTCGACTTCAAATAAGGAAGATGGACTTTGAAAATTTTGAATCAACACAAAGTGACAATCGACCTCAATGGGCTTCAATGGATGTAAATCGACGATATCTGTCGAAGTTAGTTGCAAACTAACTCAAATATATAAAAATTGATGAGATTCGACTTCAAATTAGGAAGATGGACTTTGAAAATTTTCAATCAACACAAAGTGATAATCAACCTCAATCGGCTTCAATGGCTGTAAATCGACGATAGCTGAACAAGTTAGTTGCGAACTCACTCAAATATATAAAAGAATTGATAAGACTCGACTTCAACTTAGGAAAATAGACTTTGAAAATTTTCAATCAACACAAAGTGACAATCGACCTCAATCTGCTTCAATGGATGTAAATCGACGATATCTGACCAAGTTAGTTGCAAAATTACTCAAATATATAAAAATTGATGAGATTCGACTTCAAATTAGGAAGATGGACTTTGGAAATTTTTAATGAACACAAAGTGACAATCGACCTCAATCGGCTTCAATGGCTGTAAATCGACGATATCTGAACAAGTTATTTGCAAACTAACTCAAATATATAAAAATTGATAAGACTCGACTTCAACTTAGGAAAATAGACTTTGAAAATTTTCAATCAACACAAAGTGACAATCGACCTCAATCTGCTTCAATGGATGTAAATCGACGATATCTGACCAAGTTAGTTGCAAAATAACTCAAATATATAAAAATTGATGAGATTCGACTTCAAATTAGGAAGATGGACTTTGGAAATTTTTAATGAACACAAAGTGACAATCGACCTCAATCGGCTTCAATGGCTGTAAATCGACGATATCTGAACAAGTTATTTGCAAACTCACTCAAATATATAAAAATTGATGAGATTCGACTTCAAATTAGGAAGATAGACTTTGGAAATTTTTAATGAACACAAATTGACAATCGTCCTCAATGGGCTTCAATAGATGTATATCGACGATATCTGTCGAAGTTTAATGCGAACTCACTCAAATATATAAGAATTGATGAGATTCGACTTCAAATTAGGAAGATGGACTTTGGAAATTTTTAATGAACACAAAGTGACAATCGACCTCAATCGGCTTCAATGGCTGTAAATCGACGATATCTGAACAAGTTATTTGCAAACTAACTCAAATATATAAAAATTGATGAGATTCGACTTCAAATTAGGAAGATAGACTTAGGAAATTTTTAATGAACACAAATTGATAATCGTCCTCAATGGGCTTCAATGGATGTAAATCGACGATATCTGAACAAGTTATTTGCAAACTCACTCAAATATATAAAAATTGATGAGATTCGACTTCAAATTAGGAAGATGGACTTTGGAAATTTTTAATGAACACAAAGTGACAATCGACCTCAATCGGCTTCAATGGCTGTAAATCGACGATATCTGAACAAGTTATTTGCAAACTCATTCAAATATATAAAAATTGATGAGATTCGACTTCAAATTAGGAAGATGGACTTTGGAAATTTTTAATGAACACAAAGTGACAATCGACCTCAATCTGCTTCAATGGATGTAAATCGACGATATCTGAACAAGTTATTTGCAAACTCACTCAAATATATAAAAATTGATGAGATTCGACTTCAAATTAGGAAGATAGACTTTGGAAATTTTTAATGAACACAAATTGACAATCGTCCTCAATGGGCTTCAATAGATGTATATCGACGATATCTGTCAAGGTTTAATGCGAACTCACTCAAATATATAAGAATTGATGAGACTCGACTTCAAATTAGGAAGATAGACTTTGAAAATTTTCAATCAACACAAAGTGATAATCAACCTCAATGGGCTTCAATGGATGTAAGTCGACGATATCTGTCAAAGTTAGTTGAGAACTCACTCAAATATATAAAAATTGATGAGAATCGACTTCAAATTAGGCAGATAGACTTTGAAAGTTTTCCATCAACACAAAGTGATAATCAACCTCAATGGGCTTCAATGGATGTATATCGACGATATTTGTCGAAGTTAAATGCGAACTCACTCAAATATATAAGAATTGATGAGACTCGACTTCAAATTAGGAAGATAGAATTTGAAAATTTTTAATCAACACAAAGTGACAATCGACCTCAATCGGCTTTAAAGGCTGTAAATCGACGATAGCTGAACAAGTTATTTGCAAACTCACTCAAATATATAAAAATTGATGAGATTCGACTTCAAATTAAGAAGGTAGACTTTGAAAATTTTCAATCAACACAAAGTGACAATCGACCTCAATCTGCTTCAATGGATGTAAATCGACGATATCTGACCAAGATGTTGCAAACTCACTCAAATATATAAGAATTGATGAGACTCGACTTCAAATTAGGAAGATGGACTTTGGAAATTTTTAATGAACACAAAGTGACAATCGACCTCAATCGGCTTCAATGGCTGTAAATCGACGATATATGAACAAGTTATTTGCAAACTCACTCAAATATATAAAAATTGATGAGATTCGACTTCAAATTAGGAAGATAGACTTTGGAAATTTTTAATGAACACAAATTGACAATCGTCCTCAATGGGCTTCAATAGATGTATATCGACGATATCTGTTGAAGTTTAATGCGAACTCACTCAGATATATAAGAATTGATGAGATTCGACTTCAAATTAGGAAGATGGACTTTGGAAATTTTTAATGAACACAAAGTGACAATCGACCTCAATCGGCTTCAATGGCTTTAAATCGACGATATCTGAACAAGTTATTTGCAAACTAACTCAAATATATAAAAATTGATGAGATTCGACTTCAAATTAGGAAGATAGACTTAGGAAATTTTTAATGAACACAAATTGATAATCGTCCTCAATGGGCTTCAATGGATGTAAATCGACGATATCTGAACAAGTTATTTGCAAACTCACTCAAATATATAAAAATTGATGAGATTCGACTTCAAATTAGGAAGATGGACTTTGGAAATTTTTAATGAACACAAAGTGACAATCGACCTCAATCGGCTTCAATGGCTGTAAATCGACGATATCTGAACAAGTTATTTGCAAACTCACTCAAATATATAAAAATTGATGAGATTCGACTTCAAATTAGGAAGATAGACTTTGGAAATTTTTAATGAACACAAATTGACAATCGTCCTCAATGGGCTTCAATAGATGTATATCGACGATATCTGTCGAAGTTTAATGCGAACTCACTCAAATATATAAGAATTGATGAGATTCGACTTCAAATTAGGAAGATGGACTTTGGAAATTTTTAATGAACACAAAGTGACAATCGACCTCAATCGGCTTCAATGGCTGTAAATCGACGATATCTGAACAAGTTATTTGCAAACTCACTCAAATATATGAAAATTGAGGAGATTCGACTTCAAATTAGGAAGATAGACTTTGGAAATTTTTAATGAACACAAATTGGCAATCGTCCTCAATGGGCTTCAATAGATGTATATCGACGATATCTGTCGAAGTTTAATGCGAACTCACTCAAATATATAAGAATTGATGAGATTCGACTTCAAATTAGGAAGATGGACTTTGGAAATTTTTAATGAACACAAAGTGACAATCGACCTCAATCGGCTTCAATGGCTGTAAATCGACGATATCTGAACAAGTTATTTGCAAACTCACTCAAATATATAAAAATTGATGAGATTCGACTTCAAATTAGGCAGATAGACTTTGAAAGTTTTCCATCAACACAAAGTGATAATCAACCTCAATGGGCTTCAATGGATGTAAATCGACGATATCTGTCGAAGTTAGTTGAGAACTCACTCAAATATATAAGAATTGATGAGACTGGACTTCAAATTAGGCAGATAGACTTTGAAAATTTTCAATCAACACAAAGTGACAATCGACCTCAATGGGCTTCAATCGACGATATCTGACCAAGATGTTGCAAACTCACTCAAATATATAAGAATTTATGAGATTCGACTCCAAATTAGGAAGATAGACTTTGAAAATTTTCAATCAGCACAAAGTGACAATCGACCTCAATCTGCTTCAATGGATGTAAATCGACGATATCTCACCAAGATGTTGCAAACTCACTCAAATATATAAGAATTGATGAGACTCGACTTCAAATTAGGAAGATAGACTTTGGAAATTTTCAATGAACACAAATTGACAATCGTCCTCAATGGGCTTCAATGGATGTATATCGACGATATCTGAACAAGTTATTTGCAAACTCACTCAAATATATAAAAATTGATGAGATTCGACTTCAAATTAGGAAGATGGACTTTGGAAATTTTCAATGAACACAAATTGACAATCGTCCTCAATGGGCTTCAATGGATGTATATCGACGATATCTGAACAAGTTATTTGCAAACTCACTCAAATATATAAAAATTGATGAGTTTCGACTTCAAATTAGGAAGATGGACTTTGGAAATTTTTAATGAACACAAAGTGACAATCGACCTCAATCGGCTTCAATGGCTGTATATCGACGATATCTGTCGAAGTTTAATGCGAACTCACTCAAATATATAAGAATTGATGAGACTCGACTTCAAATTAGGAAGATAGACTTTGAAAATTTTCAATCAACACAAAGTGACAATTGACCTCAATGGGCTTCAATGGATGTAAATCGACGATATCTGTCGAAGTTAGTTGAGAACTCACTCAAATATATAAGAATTGATGAGACTCGTTTCCAAATTAGGAAGATAGACTTTGGAAATTTTCAATGAACACAAATTGACAATCATCCTCAATGGGCTTCAATGGATGTATATCGACGATATTTGTCGAAGTTAAATGCGAACTCACTCAAATATATAAGAATTGATAAGACTCGACTTCAACTTAGGAAAATAGACTTTAAAAATTTTCAATCAACACAAAGTGACAATCGACCTCAATCTGCTTCAATGGATGTAAATCGACGATATCTGTCGAAGTTAAATGCGAACTCACTCAAATATATAAGAATTGATAAGACTCGACTTCAACTTAGGAAAATAGACTTTAAAAATTTTCAATCAACACAAAGTGACAATCGACCTCAATCTGCTTCAATGGATGTAAATCGACGATATCTCACCAAGATGTTGCAAACTCACTCAAATATATAAGAATTGATGAGATTCGCCTCCAAATTAGGAAGATAGACTTTGAAAATTTTCAATCAACACAAAGTGACAATCGACCTCAATGGGCTTCAATGGATGTGAATCAACGATATCTGACCATGTTAGTTGCGAACTCACTCAAATATATAAGAATTGATGAGATTCGCCTCCAAATTAGGAAGATAGACTTTGAAAATTTTCAATCAACACAAAGTGATAATCAACCTCAATGGGCTTCAATGGATGTAAGTCGACGATATCTGTCGAAGTTAGTTGAGAACTCACTCAAATATATAAGAATTGATGAGACTCGACTTCAAATTAGGAAGATAGACTTTGGAAATTTTCAATGAACACAAATTGACAATCATCCTCAATGGGCTTCAATGGATGTATATCGACGATATTTGTCGAAGTTAAATGCGAACTCACTCAAATATATAAGAATTGATAAGACTCGACTTCAACTTAGGAAAATAGACTTTAAAAATTTTCAATCAACACAAAGTGACAATCGACCTCAATCTGCTTCAATGGATGTAAATCGACGATATCTCACCAAGATGTTGCAAACTCACTCAAATATATAAGAATTGATGAGATTCGCCTCCAAATTAGGAAGATAGACTTTGAAAATTTTCAATCAACACAAAGTGACAATCGACCTCAATGGGCTTCAATGGATGTAAATCAACGATATCTGACCATGTTAGTTGCGAATTCACTCAAATATATAAGAATTGATGAGATTCGCCTCCAAATTAGGAAGATAGACTTTGAAAATTTTCAATCTACACAAAGTGACAATCGACCTCAATGGGCTTCAATGGATGTAAATCAACGATATCTGACCATGTTAGTTGCGAATTCACTCAAATATATAAGAATTGATGAGATTCGCCTCCAAATTAGGAAGATAGACTTTGAAAATTTTCAATCAACACAAAGTGACAATCGACCTCAATGGGCTTCAATGGATGTAAATCAACGATATCTAACCATGTTAGTTGCGAACTCACTCAAATATATAAGAATTGATGAGATTCGCCTCCAAATTAGGAAGATAGACTTTGAAAAGTTTCAATCAACACAAAGTGAAAATCGACCTCAATGGGCTTCAATGGATGTAAATCAACGATATCTGACCCTGTTAGTTGCGAACTCACTCAAATATATGAAAGAATTGATAAGACTCGACTTCAACTTAGGAAAATAGACTTTGAAAATTTTCAATCAACACAAAGTGACAATCGACCTCAATCGGCGTCAATGGATGTAAATCGACGATATCTGACCAGGATGTTGCGAACTCACTCAAATATATAATAATTTATGAGATTCGACTCCAAATTAGGAAGATAGACTTTGAAAATTTTCAATCAGCACAAAGTGACAATCGACCTCAATATGCTTCAATGGATGTGACTCGACGATATCTGACCAGGATGTTGCAAACTCACTCAAATATATAAGAATTTATGAGAATCGACTCCAAATTAGGAAGATAGACTATGAAAATTTTCAATCAGCACAAAGTGACAATCGACCTCAATATGCTTCAATGGATGCAAATCGACGATATCTGACCAAGATGTTGCAGACTAACTCAAATATATAAAAATTGATGAGATTCGCCACCAAATTAGGAAGATAGACTTTGAGAATTTTCAATCAACACAAAGTGACAATCGACCTCAATGGGCTTCAATCGACGATATCTGACCAAGATGTTGCAAACTCCCTCAAATATATAAGAATTTATGAGATTCGACTCCAAATTAGGAAGATAGACTTTGAAAATTTTCAATCAGCACAAAGTGACAATCGACCTCAATATGCTTCAATGGATGTAAATCGACGATATCTGTCGAAGTTTAATGCGAACTCACTCAAATATATAAGAATTGATGAGACTCGACTTCAAATTAGGAAGATAGACTTTGAAAATTTTCAATGAACACAAAGTGACAATCGACCTCAATCGGCTTCAATGGCCGTAATTCGACGATATCTGAACAAGTTATTTGCAAACTCACTCAAATATATAAAAATTTATGAGATTCGACTACAAATTAGGAAAATAGACTTTGAAAATTTTCAATCAACACAAAGTGACAATCGACCTCAATGGGGTTCAATGGCTGTAAATCGACGATATCAGAACAAGTTATTTGCAAACTCACTCAAATATATAAAAATTGATGAGATTCGACTTCAAATTAGGAAGATGGACTTTGGAAATTTTTAATGAACACAAAGTGACAATCGACCTCAATCGGCTTCAATGGCCGTAATTCGACGATATCTGAACAAGTTATTTGCAAACTCACTCAAATATATAAAAATTGATGAGATTCGACTACAAATTAGGAAAATAGACTTTGAAAATTTTCAATCAACACAAAGTGACAATCGACCTCAATGGGGTTCAATGGATGTAAATCGACGATATCTTTCGAAGTTAAATGCGAACTCACTCAAATATATAAGAATTGATGAGACTCGACTTCAACTTAGGAAGATAGACTTTGGAAATTTTCAATGAACACAAAGTGACAATCGACCTCAATCGGCTTCAATGGCTGTAAATCGACGATATCTGAACAAGTTATTTGCAAACTCATTCAAATATATAAAAATTGATGAGATTCGACTTCAAATTAGGAAGATGGACTTTGGAAATTTTTAATGAACACAAAGTGACAATCGACCTCAATCTGCTTCAATGGATGTAAATCGACGATATCTGAACAAGTTATTTGCAAACTCACTCAAATATATAAAAATTGATGAGATTCGACTTCAAATTAGGAAGATAGACTTTGGAAATTTTTAATGAACACAAATTGACAATCGTCCTCAATGGGCTTCAATAGATGTATATCGACGATATCTGTCAAGGTTTAATGCGAACTCACTCAAATATATAAGAATTGATGAGACTCGACTTCAAATTAGGAAGATAGACTTTGAAAATTTTCAATCAACACAAAGTGATAATCAACCTCAATGGGCTTCAATGGATGTAAGTCGACGATATCTGTCGAAGTTAGTTGAGAACTCACTCAAATATATAAAAATTGATGAGATTCGACTTCAAATTAGGCAGATAGACTTTGAAAGTTTTCCATCAACACAAAGTGATAATCAACCTCAATGGGCTTCAATGGATGTATATCGACGATATTTGTCGAAGTTAAATGCGAACTCACTCAAATATATAAGAATTGATGAGACTCGACTTCAAATTAGGAAGATAGAATTTGAAAATTTTTAATCAACACAAAGTGACAATCGACCTCAATCGGCTTTAAAGGCTGTAAATCGACGATAGCTGAACAAGTTATTTGCAAACTCACTCAAATATATAAAAATTGATGAGATTCGACTTCAAATTAAGAAGGTAGACTTTGAAAATTTTCAATCAACACAAAGTGACAATCGACCTCAATCTGCTTCAATGGATGTAAATCGACGATATCTGACCAAGATGTTGCAAACTCACTCAAATATATAAGAATTGATGAGACTCGACTTCAAATTAGGAAGATGGACTTTGGAAATTTTTAATGAACACAAAGTGACAATCGACCTCAATCGGCTTCAATGGCTGTAAATCGACGATATCTGAACAAGTTATTTGCAAACTAACTCAAATATATAAAAATTGATGAGATTCGACTTCAAATTAGGAAGATAGACTTAGGAAATTTTTAATGAACACAAATTGATAATCGTCCTCAATGGGCTTCAATGGATGTAAATCGACGATATCTGAACAAGTTATTTGCAAACTCACTCAAATATATAAAAATTGATGAGATTCGACTTCAAATTAGGAAGATGGACTTTGGAAATTTTTAATGAACACAAAGTGACAATCGACCTCAATCGGCTTCAATGGCTGTAAATCGACGATATCTGAACAAGTTATTTGCAAACTCACTCAAATATATAAAAATTGATGAGATTCGACTTCAAATTAGGAAGATAGACTTTGGAAATTTTTAATGAACACAAATTGACAATCGTCCTCAATGGGCTTCAATAGATGTATATCGACGATATCTGTCGAAGTTTAATGCGAACTCACTCAAATATATAAGAATTGATGAGATTCGACTTCAAATTAGGAAGATGGACTTTGGAAATTTTTAATGAACACAAAGTGACAATCGACCTCAATCGGCTTCAATGGCTGTAAATCGACGATATCTGAACAAGTTATTTGCAAACTCACTCAAATATATGAAAATTGAGGAGATTCGACTTCAAATTAGGAAGATAGACTTTGGAAATTTTTAATGAACACAAATTGGCAATCGTCCTCAATGGGCTTCAATAGATGTATATCGACGATATCTGTCGAAGTTTAATGCGAACTCACTCAAATATATAAGAATTGATGAGATTCGACTTCAAATTAGGAAGATGGACTTTGGAAATTTTTAATGAACACAAAGTGACAATCGACCTCAATCGGCTTCAATGGCTGTAAATCGACGATATCTGAACAAGTTATTTGCAAACTCACTCAAATATATAAAAATTGATGAGATTCGACTTCAAATTAGGCAGATAGACTTTGAAAGTTTTCCATCAACACAAAGTGATAATCAACCTCAATGGGCTTCAATGGATGTAAATCGACGATATCTGTCGAAGTTAGTTGAGAACTCACTCAAATATATAAGAATTGATGAGACTGGACTTCAAATTAGGCAGATAGACTTTGAAAATTTTCAATCAACACAAAGTGACAATCGACCTCAATGGGCTTCAATCGACGATATCTGACCAAGATGTTGCAAACTCACTCAAATATATAAGAATTTATGAGATTCGACTCCAAATTAGGAAGATAGACTTTGAAAATTTTCAATCAGCACAAAGTGACAATCGACCTCAATCTGCTTCAATGGATGTAAATCGACGATATCTCACCAAGATGTTGCAAACTCACTCAAATATATAAGAATTGATGAGACTCGACTTCAAATTAGGAAGATAGACTTTGGAAATTTTCAATGAACACAAATTGACAATCGTCCTCAATGGGCTTCAATGGATGTATATCGACGATATCTGAACAAGTTATTTGCAAACTCACTCAAATATATAAAAATTGATGAGATTCGACTTCAAATTAGGAAGATGGACTTTGGAAATTTTCAATGAACACAAATTGACAATCGTCCTCAATGGGCTTCAATGGATGTATATCGACGATATCTGAACAAGTTATTTGCAAACTCACTCAAATATATAAAAATTGATGAGTTTCGACTTCAAATTAGGAAGATGGACTTTGAAAATTTTCAATCAACACAAAGTGATAATCAACCTCAATGGGCTTCAATGGATGTAAGTCGACGATATCTGTCGAAGTTAGTTGAGAACTCACTCAAATATATAAGAATTGATGAGACTCGACTTCAAATTAGGAAGATAGACTTTGAAAATTTTCAATCAATACAAAGTGACAATTGACCTCAATGGGCTTCAATGGATGTAAATCGACGATATCTGTCGAAGTTAATTGAGAACTCACTCAAATATATAAGAATTGATGAGACTCGTTTCCAAATTAGGAAGATAGACTTTGGAAATTTTCAATGAACACAAATTGACAATCATCCTCAATGGGCTTCAATGGATGTATATCGACGATATTTGTCGAAGTTAAATGCGAACTCACTCAAATATATAAGAATTGATAAGACTCGACTTCAAATTAGGAAGATGGACTTTGGAAATTTTCAATCAACACAAAGTGACAATCGACCTCAATGGGCTTCAATGGATGTGAATCAACGATATCTGACCATGTTAGTTGCGAACTCACTCAAATATATAAGAATTGATGAGATTCGCCTCCAAATTAGGAAGATAGACTTTGAAAATTTTCAATCAACACAAAGTGATAATCAACCTCAATGGGCTTCAATGGATGTAAGTCGACGATATCTGTCGAAGTTAGTTGAGAACTCACTCAAATATATAAGAATTGATGAGACTCGACTTCAAATTAGGAAGATAGACTTTGAAAATTTTCAATCAACACAAAGTGACAATTGACCTCAATGGGCTTCAATGGATGTAAATCGACGATATCTGTCGAAGTTAGTTGAGAACTCACTCAAATATATAAGAATTGATGAGACTCGACTTCAAATTAGGAAGATAGACTTTGGAAATTTTCAATGAACACAAATTGACAATCATCCTCAATGGGCTTCAATGGATGTATATCGACGATATTTGTCGAAGTTAAATGCGAACTCACTCAAATATATAAGAATTGATAAGACTCGACTTCAACTTAGGAAAATAGACTTTAAAAATTTTCAATCAACACAAAGTGACAATCGACCTCAATCTGCTTCAATGGATGTAAATCGACGATATCTCACCAAGATGTTGCAAACTCACTCAAATATATAAGAATTGATGAGATTCGCCTCCAAATTAGGAAGATAGACTTTGAAAATTTTCAATCAACACAAAGTGACAATCGACCTCAATGGGCTTCAATGGATGTAAATCAACGATATCTGACCATGTTAGTTGCGAATTCACTCAAATATATAAGAATTGATGAGATTCGCCTCCAAATTAGGAAGATAGACTTTGAAAATTTTCAATCTACACAAAGTGACAATCGACCTCAATGGGCTTCAATGGATGTAAATCAACGATATCTGACCATGTTAGTTGCGAATTCACTCAAATATATAAGAATTGATGAGATTCGCCTCCAAATTAGGAAGATAGACTTTGAAAATTTTCAATCAACACAAAGTGACAATCGACCTCAATGGGCTTCAATGGATGTAAATCAACGATATCTAACCATGTTAGTTGCGAACTCACTCAAATATATAAGAATTGATGAGATTCGCCTCCAAATTAGGAAGATAGACTTTGAAAAGTTTCAATCAACACAAAGTGAAAATCGACCTCAATGGGCTTCAATGGATGTAAATCAACGATATCTGACCCTGTTAGTTGCGAACTCACTCAAATATATGAAAGAATTGATAAGACTCGACTTCAACTTAGGAAAATAGACTTTGAAAATTTTCAATCAACACAAAGTGACAATCGACCTCAATCGGCGTCAATGGATGTAAATCGACGATATCTGACCAGGATGTTGCGAACTCACTCAAATATATAATAATTTATGAGATTCGACTCCAAATTAGGAAGATAGACTTTGAAAATTTTCAATCAGCACAAAGTGACAATCGACCTCAATATGCTTCAATGGATGTGACTCGACGATATCTGACCAGGATGTTGCAAACTCACTCAAATATATAAGAATTTATGAGAATCGACTCCAAATTAGGAAGATAGACTATGAAAATTTTCAATCAGCACAAAGTGACAATCGACCTCAATATGCTTCAATGGATGCAAATCGACGATATCTGACCAAGATGTTGCAGACTAACTCAAATATATAAAAATTGATGAGATTCGCCTCCAAATTAGGAAGATAGACTTTGAGAATTTTCAATCAACACAAAGTGACAATCGACCTCAATGGGCTTCAATCGACGATATCTGACCAAGATGTTGCAAACTCCCTCAAATATATAAGAATTTATGAGATTCGACTCCAAATTAGGAAGATAGACTTTGAAAATTTTCAATCAGCACAAAGTGACAATCGACCTCAATATGCTTCAATGGATGTAAATCGACGATATCTGTCGAAGTTTAATGCGAACTCACTCAAATATATAAGAATTGATGAGACTCGACTTCAAATTAGGAAGATAGACTTTGAAAATTTTCAATGAACACAAAGTGACAATCGACCTCAATCGGCTTCAATGGCTGTAAATCGACGATATCAGAACAAGTTATTTGCAAACTCACTCAAATATATAAAAATTGATGAGATTCGACTTCAAATTAGGAAGATGGACTTTGGAAATTTTTAATGAACACAAAGTGACAATCGACCTCAATCGGCTTCAATGGCCGTAATTCGACGATATCTGAACAAGTTATTTGCAAACTCACTCAAATATATAAAAATTGATGAGATTCGACTACAAATTAGGAAAATAGACTTTGAAAATTTTCAATCAACACAAAGTGACAATCGACCTCAATGGGGTTCAATGGATGTAAATCGACGATATCTTTCGAAGTTAAATGCGAACTCACTCAAATATATAAGAATTGATGAGACTCGACTTCAACTTAGGAAGATAGACTTTGGAAATTTTCAATGAACACAAATTGACAATCGTCCTCAATCTGCTTCAATGGATGTAAATCGACGATATCTGACTAAGATGTTGCAAACTCACTCAAATATATAAGAATTGATGAGATTCGACTCCAAATTAGGAAGATAGACTTTGAAAATTTTCAATCAACTCAAATTGAAAATCGTCCTCAATGGGCTTCAATGGATGTATATCGACGATATCTGTCGAAGTTAAATGCGAACTCACTCAAATATATAAGAATTGATAAGATTCGACTTCAACTTAGGAAAATAGACTTTGAAAATTTTCAATCAACACAAAGTGACAATCGACCTCAATCTGCTTCAATGGATGTAAATCGACGATATCTCACCAAGATGTTGCAAACTCACTCAAATATATAAGAATTGATGAGATTCGCCTCCAAATTAGGAAGATAGACTTAGAAAATTTTCAATCAACACAAAGTGACAATCGACCTCAATGGGCTTCAATGGATGTAAATCAACGATATCTGACCATGTTAGTTGCGAACTCACTCAAATATATAAGAATTGATGAGACTCGACTTCAAATTAGGAAAATAGACTTTGAAAATTTTCAATCAACACAAAGTGACAATCGACCTCAATGGGCTTCAATGGATGTAAATCAACGATATCTGACCATGTTAGTTGCGAATTCACTCAAATATATAAGAATTGATGAGATTCGCCTCCAAATTAGGAAGATGGACTTTGGAAATTTTTAATGAACACAAATTGATAATCGTCCTCAATGGGCTTCAATGGATGTAAATCGACGATATCTGTCAAAGTTTAATGCAAACTCACTCAAATATATAAGAATTGATGAGATTCGACTTCAAATTAGGAAGATGGATTTTGGAAATTTTTAATGAACACAAAGTGACAATCGACCTCAATCGGCTTCAATGGCTGTAAATCGACGATATCTGAACAAGTTATTTGCAAACTCACTCAAATATATAAAAATTGATGAGATTCGACTACAAATTAGGAAAATAGACTTTGAAAATTTTCAATCAACACAAAGTGACAATCGACCTCAATCTGCTTCAATGGATGTAAATCGACGATATCTCACCAAGATGTTGCAAACTCACTCAAATATATAAGAATTGATGAGATTCGCCTCCAAATTAGGAAGATAGACTTAGAAAATTTTCAATCAACACAAAGTGACAATCGACCTCAATGGGCTTCAATCGACGATATCTGACCAAGATGTTGCAAACTCACTCAAATATATAAGAATTGATGAGATTCGACTCCAAATTAGGAAGATAGACTTTGAAAATTTTCAATCAACTCAAATTGACAATCGTCCTCAATGGGCTTCAATGGATGTATATCGACGATATCTGTCGAAGTCAAATGCGAACTCACTCAAATATATAAGAATTGATGAGACTCGACTTCAACTTAGGAAGATAGACTTTGAAAATTTTCAATGAACACAAAGTGACAATCGACCTCAATCTGCTTCAATGGATGTAAATCGACGATATCTGACCAAGATGTTGCAAACTCACTCAAATATATGTAAAGAAAAATATAATTTTCTTTTGCGTGTTATTTTGCCGTACGTCACATAAAGTCCGTTTGTGTCAGATGATCTGTCACTGTCATCGATGGGAAGCAGGGCATAACCTCGAATGTCGTGTTGTGTGATTGTGTGCTGGAAAACAATTTCATTTTTAAGTTTATTTTAATTTGTGATTTTGGAACAGACATTGTTAATAATAACATTAAATGTCGTTTCTTTTCTTACAGGTATGAAATATTTGTTTAGTACTAAATAGGTGCATACTTTTGTTTCATGTAATTTTTAGTTTACATGTTAATAACAATAAATCTCTTTTCTTACAGAGAAACACAATTGTGTTTGATTGACTGTGTCACCAAAACCACAGATATATTGGAAATTGTCTTATAAAACGACATTTATTGTTAACAAAATGGAAAAGTTGAAGTTTACTTTTCAAGTGAAACCAACAACAGACGGAAAGTCAAACTATATCGCCATAACCGCAATTGTGACTGAAGATGAAAAATATTTCCTCATTCCTGAAGAATTCCAAGCTATTTCACAGCACACATATATTCAAACTTCGAAAACTTTTATCACAGTGAAAAATACATTAAAAAAAAGACATCAAACTAGAAGTGTTTGGATAAAAACAACAGAGGATATATTAAAAACATATGTTGATGAGGATGGCAATATGATTTTTCAGAACCAATTTCTAGAGGAAACTACCAAAGAACAATTGACTGTCACAAGCAAAACGTGTTCAGAAGATCCTATAGCCAAAATTTTAGAGAAATTAATAGAAAACCAGGAGAAAAAAGAAAAACAAAGCATAAAGAAGCTAGCTGACAAGTTTGTAATTGAAAAATTTGATGGAAAGAGTTCAAATGCAAATCAGTGGATGGAAGTATTTGAAAAAGAATGTGAAAGGTTCAATGTATTAAAAGACGAAGAAAGAATTGAAATCTTTAGATTATTTCTTGAAAAATCGTGCACTGATTGGTATTCTTCCATGATAATCAAACTTACCTTACATTCCGAGTGGTTACAATGGAAATCGAGCTTTATACAGACTTATGCAAATAAAGGTTGGACTACTAGCAAGTATGCTTTATCGTTCAAATATCAATATGGATCTTTATTAGAATATGCAGTTAAAAAAGAAAAACTTTTACTAGAAGTAAGAAAAACAATAGATGAAGGGACACTTATTGATATAATTGCCGCCGGCTTACCAGATTTTATAACTGATCGAATCAACAAGGAAGAAATTTTACATACTAAAGACTTGTTTAGTGAACTTGGAAAATTAGAACATTTGGTTGCAAAGAAAAAAAATATTAAGAAAAAAGACGATACCAAGCAAGTAAAAGAAAAATGTAGTATTTGTGAAAAATTAAAAAAGGGTGTACGCTATCATTCAGAAGATTCCTGTTGGTTTAGAACAAAATCAGATACAGAAAAGGATAAAAAGCAAATAAAGCTCGTTAACAATTCAGAATTGGAATGTGAATTGCAGTGTGAAGATCAAAAAAACTAATAGTGCCGCCATTGATCAAAGTCAAATTAGTACTCAATAAGAATGTTGAAGTTTTTGGTATCTATGACTCAGGCTCTAATGTCTCATTGATAAATTCAAGATTGTTAAAAATAAATAATAAGGAAACCAGTCACTACAACAATACTAATTTGAAAACGATTAATGGCGTTAAAAAGGCAAATGGCATAATTACAATAGATATAGCCATTTTTGATGTGGAAAAGAAAATGAATGTTTTTGTAATAGACAAGGAAAATTTCGATTATGACTTCTTAGTGGGACTAGATTGTATAAAAGAGTTTTACCTAGTTCAAAATGCAAACTTAGAAATTAGTCAGAAAATACCCATACAAAGAAGTGGAACAGTTTCTAAGGAAACAGATTCAGATATAATTTCTATAAAAATAAAATCTGATAATTTAATAAACTTCAATGAAGACATATGTGGAAAAGACTTTCAAATTTGTATTAATCATCTAGACTTTGAAAAACAGGCATTGATTGATGAATTAATATCAAAAAATAAGTCAGTATTTGCAAAGGACAAATTTGACATAGGAAAGGTAACGGATTATGAAGCACACATAGACCTGTTAACAGAAAAATATTGTAGTAAACGTCCATATCGTTGCACAATTGAAGACAAGAAAGAAATTGAGAATCAAATTGCAAAATTATTGGAAAAAAATATAATAGAAGAATCATATAGCCCATTCGCAGCACCGGTCACATTAGCATATAAAAGAGAAGAAGATAAAAAATCAAGATTGTGCATTGATTTTCGAGACTTAAATAAAATAGTTGTGCCTCAGTCACAGCCACCCCCTCTTATTGAAGACCTAATATTAAAGACAAGGGACTGCAAGTTTTTCTCAATACTAGACCTAAATTCAGCGTTTTGGTCTATACCTTTGCGTGTAACTGACAGATACAAAACTGCATTTGTGACACAGGAGGGGCACTACCAATGGACCTGCTTACCATTTGGATTAAAAACATCTCCAGCTATATTCCAGAGAATAATGTGCAATATCATACGGAAGCACAAGCTGGAAGAGTTTACGGTATGTTTTATCGATGATATTTTGCTATTTTCAAAATCATTTTCGGATCATGTAAGACATCTAGAACAACTCTTTCAAGCAATTAAAAATGAAGGTTTGAAACTAAAATTCTCTAAATGCACATTTGCAGCGGATACAGTCAAATACTTGGGTCATGTGATACAAAATAATTCAGTTAGACCGTTGAAAGACAATTTAATATCAATAAAAAACTTCCCGATTCCAAAGAATCAGAAAAATGTGAGGCAATTCCTGGGAAAGATAAACTTTTATCATAAGTATGTGCCAAATATAGCAATAAAGTTGGAACCATTACATAACCTTTTAAGAAAAGGACAAACCTTTAACTGGACCGAAGCATGCCAAGAGTCATTTGATGAAATGAAACAAATATTATGTTCTCAACCGGTATTGACAATCTTTGATCCAAACCTACCTATTCACATATACACAGATGCCAGTATACTAGGAGTAGGAGCAATACTAAAACAGCCACAAGGAAATAATGAAGAAAAACCAGTAGCATATTTTTCTAAAAAGTTAAATGAAGTCCAAAAAAGAAAGAAAGCTATATATCTGGAATGCCTGGCAGTCAAAGAATGTGTAAAGTATTGGCAACATCTATTAATGGGTAGGAAATTCATTGTCTTTTCAGATCACAAGCCATTAGAGAACATGAACATAAGGTCTAGAACTGACGAAGAACTAGGCGATTTAACATATTACTTATCACAATATGATTTCCAAATTAAATATTCTCCAGGAAGATACAACACTGAAGCTGATTGCCTGAGCAGGAACCCAGTGCTTGATCCAAATGAAAACCTAGAGGATCAGTTGAAAGTAGTGAATACAATAACACTAGAAGATATCTTAAAAGATCAAATTAAAAATGAATATATACAATGCAGAAAAGGAAAGTTAGTAAAAAGAAATAATGTTTACTACAAGCAAGTAAAGAAAAAGGAAAAAATCATTATATCAGAGGAATTGAGCATAGAACTCATGAAAAATGTACATACAGATCTAGGCCACATAGAAATTAAACAGATGCAGAAAATGATTAGCTCAGTGTATGCAGCAGAAAATATGACTAAAAACATAAAATTAATCTGTGAGGGTTGTATAGTATGTTTAAAGAATAAATCAAGAGGACATAATAAATATGGACTGATGTCTCATTTGGGTCCTGCTACAAAACCTTTTCAGATATGCTCTATTGACACCATAGGAGGTTTCGGAGGTTCCAGATCAACGAAGAGATATTTACACCTTTTATCAGATAATTTCACCCGATATGCATATATTCTAACATCAAGTACCCAAAATGCAAATGACTTCATAAAGCTGATAAAGAATTGTGCAGAGAGTGATAACATTGAATTGATATTATCAGACCAATACCCAGGTATCAACTCTAAGGAATTCAAGAGATTCTTGGATGAAAATAATATTCCCATAATTTTTACAGCAGTGAACTCTCCTTTCTCAAACGGCTTAAACGAGAGATTAAATCAAACATTGGTCAATAAAATAAGGTGCAGGATGAACGAACATGACAAGAAAAAAGCATGGACATCTGTAGCTCACAGTTGTGTACAAAAATACAATGAAACGGAACACACTGTTACTGGATATGCTCCAAAGTACCTTCTTTATGGCACAGATGTCACGATTTTGCCAAATGAGCTGAAACAAAAGAAGTCTGACTACTATTTAATACAGGCCAGAGAAAAGGCACTAAAAAATACAATCAAATCACATAATTACAACAAGACAATTTATGACAAAAACAGAAAAAATATAGACTTCAAAGTTGGTGATACTGTTTTTGTAGAAAATGGAAACAAACTCAATAGGAAGAAGCTAGATGAATTGAGACTTGGACCCTACAAAATCATAGAAAAAATTTCAAACTCAATCTTCAAGATAAGCACTGACCATAGAAGATCAGAGTCAAACTTTTTCCACATCTCGAAGCTAACGCCAGCTCCTGCCTACTTTTGAAGACATGCATGTGAAAATATAGTCTCCTATCTTCGCTGGGAGGGGAGATGTAAAGAAAAATATAATTTTCTTTTGCGTGTTATTTTGCCGTACGTCACATAAAGTCCGTTTGTGACAGATGATCTGTCACTGTCATCGATGGGAAGCAGGGCATAACCTCGAATGTCGTGTTGTGTGATTGTGTGCTGGAAAACAATTTCATTTTTAAGTTTATTTTAATTTGTGATTTTGGAACAGACATTGTTAATAATAACATTAAATGTCGTTTCTTTTCTTACAGGTATGAAATATTTGTTTAGTACTAAATAGGTGCATACTTTTGTTTCATGTAATTTTTAGTTTACATGTTAATAACAATAAATCTCTTTTCTTACAGAGAAACACAATTGTGTTTGATTGACTGTGTCACCAAAACCACAGATATATTGGAAATTGTCTTATATATATAACAATTGATGAGATTCGACTTCAAATTAGGAAGATAGACTTTGAAAATCTTCAATCAACACAAAGTGACAAACGACCTCAATCGGCTTCAATGGATGTAAATCGACGATATCTGACCAAGATGTTCCAAACTCATTCAAATATATAAGAATTGATGAGATTCGACTCCAAATTAGAAAGAAAGACTTTGAAAATTTTCAATCAGCACAAAGTGACAATCGACCTCAATGGGCTTCAATGGATGTAAATCGACGATATCTGACCAAGATGTTCCAAACTCATTCAAATATATAAGAATTGATGAGATTCGACTCCAAATTAGAAAGATAGACTTTGAAAATTTTCAATGAACACAAAGTGACAATCGACATCAATCTGCTTCAATGGATGTAAATCGACGATATCTGACCAAGATGTTGCAAACTCACTCAAATATATAACAATTGATGAGATTCGACTTCAAATTAGGAAGATAGACTTTGAAAATTTTCAATAAACACAAAGTAACAATCGACCTCAATCTGCTTCAATGGATGTAAATCGACGATATCTGACCAAGATGTTGCAAACTCACTCAAATATATAAGAATTGATGAGATTCGCCTCCAAATTAGGAAGATAGACTTTGGAAATTTTCAATCAGCACAAAGTGACAATCGTCCTCAATATGCTTCAATGGATGTAAATCGACGATATCTGACCAAGATGTTGCAAACTCACTCAAATATATAAGAATTTTTGATATTCGACCCCAAATTAGGAAGTTAGACTTTGAAAATTTTCAATCAACATAGAGTGACAATCGACCTCAATCTGCTTCAATGGATGTAAATCGACGATATCTGACCAAGATGTTGCAAACTCACTCAAATATATAAGAATTGATGAGAATCGACTTCAACTTAGGAAGATAGACTTTGAAAATTTTCAATCAACACATAGCGACAATCGACCTCAATCTGCTTCAATGGATGTAAATCGACGATATCTGACCAAGATGTTGCAAACGAACTCAAATATATATGAATTGATGAGAGTCGACTTCAACTTAGGAAGATAGACTTTGAAAATTTTCAATCAATCTGCTTCAATGGATGTAATCGACGATATCTTACCAAGATGTTGCAAACTCACTCAAATATATAAGAATTGATGAGATTCGCCTCCAAATTAGGAAGATAGACTTTGAAAATTTTGAATCAACTCAAATTGACAATCGTCCTCAATGGGCTTCAATGGATGTATATCGACGATATCTGTCGAAGTCAAATGCGAACTCACTCAAATATATAAGAATTGATGAGACTCGACTTCAACTTAGGAAGATAGACTTTGAAAATTTTCAATGAACACAAAGTGACAATCGACCTCAATCTGCTTCAATGGATGTAAATCGACGATCTCTGACCAAGATGTTGCAAACTCACTCAAATATATAACAATTGATGAGATTCGACTTCAAATTAGGAAGATAGACTTTGAAATTTTTCAATGAACACAAAGTGACAATCGACCTCAATATGCTTCAATGGATGTAAATCGACGATATCTGACCAAGATGTTGCAAACTCACTCAAATATATAAGAATTGATGAGATTCGACTACAAATTAGGAAGATAGACTTTGAAAATCTTCAATCAACACAAGGTGACAATCGACCTCAATGGGCTTCAATGGATGTAAATCGACGATATCTGACCAAGATGTTCCAAACTCATTCAAATATATAAGAATTGATGAGATTCGACTCCAAATTAGAAAGATAGACTTTGAAAATTTTCAATCAGCACAAAGTGACAATCGACCTCAATGGGCTTCAATGGATGTAAATCGACGATATCTGACCAAGATGTTCCAAACTCATTCAAATATATAAGAATTGATGATATTCGACTCCAAATTGGGAAGATAGACTTTGAAAATTTTCAATCAACACAAAGTGACAATCGACCTCAATCTGCTTCAATGGATGTAATTCGACGATATCTGACCAAGATGTTGCAAACTCACTCAAATATATAATAATTTATGATATTCGGCTCCAAATTGGGAAGATAGACTTTGAAAATTTTCAATCAACACAAAGTGACAATCGACCTCAATGGGCTTCAATGGATGTAAATCGACGATATCTGACCAAGATGTTGCAAACTCACTCAAATATATAAGAATTTTTGATATTCGACCCCAAATTAGGAAGTTAGACTTTGAAAATTTTCAATCAACACATAGCGACAATCGACCTCAATCTGCTTCAATGGATGTAAATCGACGATATCTGACCAAGATGTTGCAAACTCACTCAAATATATAAGAATTTATGATATTCGGCTCCAAATTGGGAAGATAGACTTTGAAAATTTTCAATCAACACAAAGTGACAATCGACCTCAATGGGCTTCAATGGATGTAAATCGACGATATCTGACCAAGATGTTCCAAACTCATTCAAATATATAAGAATTGATGATATTCGACTCCAAATTGGGAAGATAGACTTTGAAAATTTTCAATCAACACAAAGTGACAATCGACCTCAATCTGCTTCAATGAATGTAATTCGACGATATCTGACCAAGATGTTGCAAACTCACTCAAATATATAAGAATTTATGATATTCGGCTCCAAATTGGGAAGATAGACTTTGAAAATTTTCAATCAACACAAAGTGACAATCGACCTCAATGGGCTTCAATGGATGTAAATCGACGATATCTGACCAAGATGTTGCAAACTCACTCAAATATATAAGAATTTTTGATATTCGACCCCAAATTAGGAAGTTAGACTTTGAAAATTTTCAATCAACATAGAGTGACAATCGACCTCAATCTGCTTCAATGGATGTAAATCGACGATATCTGACCAAGATGTTGCAAACTCACTCAAATATATAAGAATTGATGAGAATCGACTTCAACTTAGGAAGATAGACTTTGAAAATTTTCAATCAACACATAGCGACAATCGACCTCAATCTGCTTCAATGGATGTAAATCGACGATATCTGACCAAGATGTTGCAAACGAACTCAAATATATATGAATTGATGAGAGTCGACTTCAACTTAGGAAGATAGACTTTGAAAATTTTCAATCAACACATAGCGACAATCGACCTCAATCTGCTTCAATGGATGTAAATCGACGATATCTGACCAAGATGTTGCAAACTCACTCAAATATATAACAATTGATGAGATTCGACTCCAAATTAGGAAGATAGACTTTGAAATTTTTCAATGAACACAAAGTGACAATCGACCTCAATATGCTTCAATGGATGTAAATCGACGATATCTGGCCAAGATGTTGCAAACTCACTCAAATATATAACAATTGATGAGATTCGACTTCAAATTAGGAAGATAGACTTTGAAATTTTTCAATGAACACAAAGTGACAATCGACCTCAATCGGCTTCAATGGATGTAAATCGACGATATCTGACCAAGATGTTCCAAGATGTTGCAAACTCACTCAAATATATAACAATTGATGAGATTCGACACCAAATTAGGAAGATAGACTTTGAAATTTTTCAATGAACACAAAGTGACAATCGACCTCAATATGCTTCAATGGATGTAAATCGACGATATCTGGCCAAGATGTTGCAAACTCACTCAAATATATAACAATTGATGAGATTCGACTTCAAATTAGGAAGATAGACTTTGAAATTTTTCAATGAACACAAAGTGACAATCGACCTCAATATGCTTCAATGGATGTAAATCGACGATATCTGGCCAAGATGTTGCAATCTCACTCAAATATATAACAATTAATGAGATTCGACTTCAAATTAGGAAGATAGACTTTGAAAATCTTCAATCAACACAAAGTGACAAACGACCTCAATCGGCTTCAATGGATGTAAATCGACGATATCTGACCAAGATGTTCCAAACTGATTCAAATATATAAGAATTGATGAGATTCGACTCCAAATTAGAAAGATAGACTTTGAAAATTTTCAATGAACACAAAGTGACAATCGATATCAATCTGCTTCAATGGATGTAAATCGACGATATCGGACCAAGTTAGTTGCAAACTAACTCAAATGTATAAAAATAGATGAGATTCGACTTCAAATGAGGAAGATAGACTTTGAAAATCTTCAACCAACACAAAGTGACAATCGACCTCAATGGGCTTCAATGGATGTAAATCGACGATATCTGACCAAGATGTTGCAAACTCACTCAAATATATAACAATTGATGAGATTCGACTTCAAATTAGGAAGATAGACTTTGAAATTTTTCAATGAACACAAAGTGACAATCGACCTCAATATGCTTCAATGGATGTAAATCGACGATATCTGACCAAGATGTTGCAAACTCACTCAAATATATAAGAATTGATGAGATTCGACTTCAAATTAGGAAGATAGACTTTGAAAATCTTCAATCAACACAAAGTGACAAACGACCTCAATCGGCTTCAATGGATGTAAATCGACGATATCTGACCAAGATGTTGCAAACTCACTCAAATATATAAGAATTTATGATATTCGGCTCCAAATTGGGAAGATAGACTTTGAAAATCTTCAATCAACACAAAGTGACAAACGACCTCAATCGGCTTGAATGGATGTAAATCGACGATATCTGACCAAGATGTTGCAAACTCACTCAAATATATAAGAATTTATGATATTCGGCTCCAAATTGGGAAGATAGACTTTGAAAATTTTCAATCAACACAAAGTGACAATCGACCTCAATGGGCTTCAATGGATGTAAATCGACGATATCTGACCAAGATGTTGCAAACTCACTCAAATATATAAGAATTGATGAGATTCGACTCCAAATTAGGAAGATAGACTTTGAAAATCTTCAATCAACACAAGGTGACAATCGACCTCAATGGGCTTCAATGGATGTAAATCGACGATATCTGACCAAGATGTTCCAAACTCATTCAAATATATAAGAATTGATGAGATTCGACTCCAAATTAGAAAGATAGACTTTGAAAATTTTCAATCAGCACAAAGTGACAATCGACCTCAATGGGCTTCAATGGATGTATATCGACGATATCTGTCGAAGTCAAATGCGAACTCACTCAAATATATAAGAATTGATGAGACTCGACTTCAACTTAGGAAGATAGACTTTGAAAATTTTCAATGAACACAAAGTGACAATCGACCTCAATCTGCTTCAATGGATGTAAATCGACGATATCTGACCTATATGTTGCAAACTCACTCAAATATATAACAATTGATGAGATTCGACTTCAAATTAGGAAGATAGACTTTGAAATTTTTCAATGAACACAAAGTGACAATCGACCTCAATATGCTTCAATGGATGTAAATCGACGATATCTGACCAAGATGTTGCAAACTCACTCAAATATATAAGAATTGATGAGATTCGACTTCAAATTAGGAAGATAGACTTTGAAAATCTTCAATCAACACAAGGTGACAATCGACCTCAATGGGCTTCAATGGATGTAAATCGACGATATCTGACCAAGATGTTCCAAACTCATTCAAATATATAAGAATTGATGAGATTCGACTCCAAATTAGAAAGATAGACTTTGAAAATTTTCAATCAGCACAAAGTGACAATCGACCTCAATGGGCTTCAATGGATGTAAATCGACGATATCTGACCAAGATGTTCCAAACTCATTCAAATATATAAGAATTGATGATATTCGACTCCAAATTGGGAAGATAGACTTTGAAAATTTTCAATCAACACAAAGTGACAATCGACCTCAATCTGCTTCAATGGATGTAATTCGACGATATCTGACCAAGATGTTGCAAACTCACTCAAATATATAAGAATTTATGATATTCGGCTCCAAATTGGGAAGATAGAATTTGAAAATTTTCAATCAACACAAAGTGACAATCGACCTCAATGGGCTTCAATGGATGTAAATCGACGATATCTGACCAAGATGTTGCAAACTCACTCAAATATATAAGAATTGATGAGAATCGACTTCAACTTAGGAAGATAGACTTTGAAAATTTTCAATCAACACATAGCGACAATCGACCTCAATCTGCTTCAATGGATGTAAATCGACGATATCTGACCAAGATGTTGCAAACTCACTCAAATATATAAGAATTGATGAGAATCGACTTCAACTTAGGAAGATAGACTTTGAAAATTTTCAATCAACACATAGCGACAATCGATCTCAATCTGCTTCAATGGATGTAAATCGACGATATCTGACCAAGATGTTGCAAACTCACTCAAATATATAAGAATTGATGAGATTCGACTTCAAATTAGGAAGATAGACTTTGAAAATCTTCAATCAACACAAAGTGACAAACGACCTCAATCGGCTTCAATGGATGTAAATCGACGATATCTGACCAAGATGTTGCAAACTCACTCAAATATATAAGAATTTATGATATTCGGCTCCAAATTGGGAAGATAGACTTTGAAAATCTTCAATCAACACAAAGTGACAAACGACCTCAATCGGCTTCAATGGATGTAAATCGACGATATCTGACCAAGATGTTGCAAACGAACTCAAATATATATGAATTGATGAGAGTCGACTTCAACTTAGGAAGATAGACTTTGAAAATTTTCAATCAACACATAGCGACAATCGACCTCAATCTGCTTCAATGGATGTAAATCGACGATATCTGACCAAGATGTTGCAAACTCACTCAAATATATAACAATTGATGAGAATCGACTTCAACTTAGGAAGATAGACTTTGAAAATTTTCAATCAACACATAGCGACAATCGACCTCAATCTGCTTCAATGGATGTAAATCGACGATATCTGACCAAGATGTTGCAAACTCACTCAAATATATAATAATTGATGAGAATCGACTTCAACTTAGGAAGATAGACTTTGAAAATTTTCAATCAACATAGAGTGACAATCGACCTCAATCTGCTTCAATGGATGTAAATCGACGATATCTGACCAAGATGTTGCAAACTCACTCAAATATATAAGAATTGATGAGATTCGACTTCAAATTAGGAAGATAGACTTTGAAAATCTTCAATCAACACAAAGTGACAAACGACCTCAATCGGCTTCAATGGATGTAAATCGACGATATCTGACCAAGATGTTGCAAACTCACTCAAATATATAAGAATTGATGAGATTCGACTCCAAATTAGGAAGATAGACTTTGAAAATCTTCAATCAACACAAAGTGACAAACGACCTCAATCGGCTTCAATGGATGTAAATCGACGATATCTGACCAAGATGTTGCAAACTCACTCAAATATATAACAATTGATGAGATTCGACTCCAAATTAGGAAGATAGACTTTGAAATTTTTCAATCAACACATAGCGACAATCGACCTCAATCTGCTTCAATGGATGTAAATCGACGATATCTGACCAAGATGTTGCAAACGAACTCAAATATATATGAATTGATGAGAGTCGACTTCAACTTAGGAAGATAGACTTTGAAAATTTTCAATCAACACATAGCGACAATCGACCTCAATCTGCTTCAATGGATGTAAATCGACGATATCTGACCAAGATGTTGCAAACTCACTCAAATATATAACAATTGATGAGATTCGACTCCAAATTAGGAAGATAGACTTTGAAATTTTTCAATGAACGCAAAGTGACAATCGACCTCAATATGCTTCAATGGTTGTAAATCGACGATATCTGGCCAAGATGTTGCAAACTCACTCAAATATATAACAATTGATGAGATTCGACTTCAAATTAGGAAGATAGACTTTGAAATTTTTCAATGAACACAAAGTGACAATCGACCTCAATATGCTTCAATGGATGTAAATCGACGATATCTGGCCAAGATGTTGCAAACTCACTCAAATATATAACAATTGATGAGATTCGACTTCAAATTAGGAAGATAGACTTTGAAAATCTTCAATCAACACAAAGTGACAAACGACCTCAATCGGCTTCAATGGATGTAAATCGACGATATCTGACCAAGATGTTCCAAACTCATTCAAATATATAAGAATTGATGAGATTCGACTCCAAATTAGAAAGATAGACTTTGAAAATTTTCAATGAACACAAAGTGACAATCGATATCAATCTGCTTCAATGGATGTAAATCGACGATATCGGACCAAGTTAGTTGCAAACTAACTCAAATGTATAAAAATAGATGAGATTCGACTTCAAATTAGGAAGATAGACTTTGAAATTTTTCAATGAACACAAAGTGACAATCGACCTCAATATGCTTCAATGGATGTAAATCGACGATATCTGACCAAGATGTTGCAAACTCACTCAAATATATAAGAATTGATGAGATTCGACTTCAAATTAGGAAGATAGACTTTGAAAATCTTCAATCAACACAAAGTGACAAACGACCTCAATCGGCTTCAATGGATGTAAATCGACGATATCTGACCAAGATGTTGCAAACTCACTCAAATATATAAGAATTTATGATATTCGGCTCCAAATTGGGAAGATAGACTTTAAAAATTTTCAATCAACACAAAGTGACAATCGACCTCAATGGGCTTCAATGGATGTAAATCGACGATATCTGACCAAGATGTTGCAAACTCACTCAAATATATAAGAAATTTTGATATTCGACCCCAAATTAGGAAGTTAGACTTTGAAAATTTTCAATCAACATAGAGTGACAATCGACCTCAATCTGCTTCAATGGATGTAAATCGACGATATCTGACCATGATGTTGCAAACTCACTCAAATATATAACAATTGATGAGAATCGACTTCAACTTAGGAAGATAGACTTTGAAAATTTTCAATCAACACATAGCGACAATCGACCTCAATCTGCTTCAATGGATGTAAATCGACGATATCTGACCAAGATGTTGCAAACTCACTCAAATATATAATAATTGATGAGAATCGACTTCAACTTAGGAAGATAGACTTTGAAAATTTTCAATCAACATAGAGTGACAATCGACCTCAATCTGCTTCAATGGATGTAAATCGACGATATCTGACCAAGATGTTGCAAACTCACTCAAATATATAAGAATTGATGAGATTCGACTTCAAATTAGGAAGATAGACTTTGAAAATCTTCAATCAACACAAAGTGACAAACGACCTCAATCGGCTTCAATGGATGTAAATCGACGATATCTGACCAAGATGTTGCAAACTCACTCAAATATATAAGAATTGATGAGATTCGACTCCAAATTAGGAAGATAGACTTTGAAAATCTTCAATCAACACAAAGTGACAAACGACCTCAATATGCTTCAATGGATGTAAATCGACGATATCTGGCCAAGATGTTGCAAACTCACTCAAATATATAAGAATTGATGAGATTCGACTCCAAATTAGGAAGATAGACTTTGAAAATCTTCAATCAACACAAAGTGACAAACGACCTCAATATGCTTCAATGGATGTAAATCGACGATATCTGGCCAAGATGTTGCAAACTCACTCAAATATATAAGAATTGATGAGATTCGACTTCAAATTAGGAAGATAGACTTTGAAAATCTTCAATCAACACAAAGTGACAAACGACCTCAATCGGCTGCAATGGATGTAAATCGACGACAACTGACCAAGATGTTCCAAACTCATTCAAATATATAAGAATTGATGAGATTCGACTCCAAATTAGAAAGATAGACTTTGAAAATTTTCAATGAACACAAAGTGACAATCGACCTCAATATGCTTCAATGGATGTAAATCGACGATATCTGACCAAGTTAGTTGCAAACTAACTCAAATGTATAAAAATAGATGAGATTCGACTTCAAATTAGGAAGATAGACTTTGAAAATCTTCAACCAACACAAAGTGACAATCGACCTCAATGGGCTTCAATGGATGTAAATCGACGATATCTGACCAAGATGTTGCAAACTCACTCAAATATATAACAATTGATGAGATTCGACTTCAAATTAGGAAGATAGACTTTGAAATTTTTCAATGAACACAAAGTGACAATCGACCTCAATATGCTTCAATGGATGTAAATCGACGATATCTGACCAAGATGTTGCAAACTCACTCAAATATATAAGAATTGATGAGATTCGACTTCAAATTAGGAAGATAGACTTTGAAAATCTTCAATCAACACAAAGTGACAAACGACCTCAATCGGCTTCAATGGATGTAAATCGACGATATCTGACCAAGATGTTGCAAACTCACTCAAATATATAAGAATTTATGATATTCGGCTCCAAATTGGGAAGATAGACTTTGAAAATTTTCAATCAACACAAAGTGACAATCGACCTCAATGGGCTTCAATGGATGTAAATCGACGATATCTGACCAAGATGTTGCAAACTCACTCAAATATATAAGAAATTTTGATATTCGACCCCAAATTAGGAAGTTAGACTTTGAAAATTTTCAATCAACATAGAGTGACAATCGACCTCAATCTGCTTCAATGGATGTAAATCGACGATATCTGACCATGATGTTGCAAACTCACTCAAATATATAAGAATTGATGAGAATCGACTTCAACTTAGGAAGATAGACTTTGAAAATTTTCAATCAACACATAGCGACAATCGACCTCAATCTGCTTCAATGGATGTAAATCGACGATATCTGACCAAGATGTTGCAAACGAACTCAAATATATATGAATTGATGAGAGTCGACTTCAACTTAGGAAGATAGACTTTGAAAATTTTCAATCAACACATAGCGACAATCGACCTTAATCTGCTTCAATGGATGTAAATCGACGATATCTGACCAAGATGTTGCAAACTCACTCAAATATATAACAATTGATGAGATTCGACTCCAAATTAGGAAGATAGACTTTGAAATTTTTCAATGAACACAAAGTGACAATCGACCTCAAAATGTTTCAATGGATGTAAATCGACGATATCTGGCCAAGATGTTGCAAACTCACTCAAATATATAACAATTGATGAGATTCGACTTCAAATTAGGAAGATAGACTTTGAAATTTTTCAATGAACACAAAGTGACAATCGACCTCAATATGCTTCAATGGATGTAAATCGACGATATCTGGCCAAGATGTTGCAAACTCACTCAAATATATAACAATTGATGAGATTCGACTTCAAATTAGGAAGATAGACTTTGAAAATCTTCAATCAACACAAAGTGACAAACGACCTCAATCGGCTGCAATGGATGTAAATCGACGACATCTGACCAAGATGTTCCAAACTCATTCAAATATATAAGAATTGATGAGATTCGACTCCAAATTAGAAAGATAGACTTTGAAAATTTTCAATGAACACAAAGTGACAATCGACCTCAATATGCTTCAATGGATGTAAATCGACGATATCTGACCAAGTTAGTTGCAAACTAACTCAAATGTATAAAAATAGATGAGATTCGACTTCAAATTAGGAAGATAGACTTTGAAAATCTTCAACCAACACAAAGTGACAATCGACCTCAATGGGCTTCAATGGATGTAAATCGACGATATCTGACCAAGATGTTGCAAACTCACTCAAATATATAACAATTGATGAGATTCGACTTCAAATTAGGAAGATAGACTTTGAAATTTTTCAATGAACACAAAGTGACAATCGACCTCAATATGCTTCAATGGATGTAAATCGACGATATCTGACCAAGCTGTTGCAAACTCACTCAAATATATAAGAATTGATGAGATTCGACTTCAAATTAGGAAGATAGACTTTGAAAATCTTCAATCAACACAAAGTGACAAACGACCTCAATCGGCTTCAATGGATGTAAATCGTCGATATCTGACCAAGATGTTCCAAACTCATTCAAATATATAAGAATTGATGAGATTCGACTCCAAATTAGAAAGATAGACTTTGAAAATTTTCAATGAACACAAAGTGACAATTGATATCAATCTGCTTCAATGGATGTAAATCGACGATATCTGACCAAGTTAGTTGCAAACTTACTCAAATGTATAAAAATTGATGAGATTCGACTTCAAATTAGGAAGATAGACTTTGAAAATCTTCAACCAACACAAAGTGACAATCGACCTCAATGGGCTTCAATGGATGTAAATCGACGATATCTGACCAAGATGTTGCAAACTTACTCAAATGTATAAAAATTGATGAGATTCGACTTCAAATTAGAAAGATAGACTTTGAAAATTTTCAATGAACACAAAGTGACAATCGACCTCAATCTGCTTCAATGGATGTAAATCGACGATATCTGACCATGATGTTGCAAACTCGCTCAAATATATAAGAATTTATGAGATTCGACTCCAAATTAAGAAGATAGACTTTGAAAATTTTTAGTCAACACAAAGTGACAAGCGACCTCAATCGGCATCAATGGATGTAAATCGACGATATCTGTTGAAGTTAGTTGCGAACTCACTCAAATATATAAGAATTGATGAGATTCGCCTCCAAATTAGGAAGACAAACTTTGAAAATTTTCAATCAACACAAAGTGACAATCGACCTCAATGGGCTTCAATCGACGATATCTGACCAAGATGTTGCAAACTCACTCAAATATATAAGAATTGATGAGATTCGACTCCAAATTAGGAAGATAGACTTTGAAAATTTTCAATCAACTCAAATTGACAATCGTCCTCAATGGGCTTCAATGGATGTATAACGACGATATCTGTCGAAGTCAAATGCGAACTCACTCAAATATATAAGAATTGATGAGACTCGACTTCAACTTAGGAAGATAGACTTTGAAAATTTTCAATGAACACAAAGTGACAATCGACCTCAATCTGCTTCAATGGATGTAAATCGACGATATCTGACCAAGATGTTGCAAACTCACTCAAATATATAAGAATTGATGAGAATCGACTTCAAATTAGCAAGATAGACTTTGAAAATCTTCAATCAACACAAAGTGACAATCGACCTCAATCTGCTTCAATGGATGTAAATCGACGATATCTTTCGAAGTTAAATGCGAACTCACTCAAATATATAAGAATTGATGAGACTCGACTTCAACTTAGGAAGATAGACTTTGAAAATTTTCAATGAACACAAAGTGACAATCGACCTCAATCTGCTTCAATGGATGTAAATCGACGATATCTGACCAAGATGTTGCAAACTCACTCAAATATATAAGAATTGATGAGATTCGCCTCCAAATTAGGAAGATAGACTTTGAAAATTTTCAATCAGCACAAAGTGACAATCGACCTCAATATGCTTCAATGGATGTAAATCGACGATATCTGACCAAGATGTTGCAAACTCACTCAAATATATAAGAATTGATGAGAATCGACTTCAAATTAGGAAGATAGACTTTAAAAATTTTCAATGAACACAAAGTGACAATCGACCTCAATCTGCTTCAATGGATGTAAATCGACGATATCTGACCAAGATGTTGCAAACTCACTCAAATATATAAGAATTGATGAGAATCGACTTCAAATTAGGAAGATAGACTTTGAAAATCTTCAATCAACACAAAGTGACAATCGACCTCAATCTGCTTCAATGGATGTAAATCGACGATATCTGACCAAGATGTTGCAAACTCACTCAAATATATAAGAATTGATGAGATTCGACTCCAAATTAGGAAGATAGACTTTGAAAATTTTCAATCAGCACAAAGTGACAATCGACCTCAATCTGCTTCAATGGATGTAATCGACGATATCTTACCAAGATGTTGCAATCTCACTCAAATATATAAGAATTGATGAGATTCGACTCCAAATTAGGAAGATAGACTTTGAAAATTTTCAATCAACTCAAATTGACAATCGTCCTCAATGGGCTTCAATGGATGTATATCGACGATATTTGTCGAAGTCAAATGCGAACTCACTCAAATATATAAGAATTGATGAGACTCGACTTCAACTTAGGAAGATAGACTTTAAAAATTTTCAATCAACACAAAGTGACAATCGACCTCAATGGGCTTCAATGGATGTAAATCGACGATATCTGACCAAGATGTTGCAAACTCACTCAAATATATAAGAAATTTTGATATTCGACCCCAAATTAGGAAGTTAGACTTTGAAAATTTTCAATCAACATAGAGTGACAATCGACCTCAATCTGCTTCAATGGATGTAAATCGACGATATCTGACCATGATGTTGCAAACTCACTCAAATATATAAGAATTGATGAGAATCGACTTCAACTTAGGAAGATAGACTTTGAAAATTTTCAATCAACACATAGCGACAATCGACCTCAATCTGCTTCAATGGATGTAAATCGACGATATCTGACCAAGATGTTGCAAACTCACTCAAATATATAAGAATTGATGAGAATCGACTTCAACTTAGGAAGATAGACTTTGAAAATTTTCAATCAACACATAGCGACAATCGACCTTAATCTGCTTCAATGGATGTAAATCGACGATATCTGACCAAGATGTTGCAAACTCACTCAAATATATAACAATTGATGAGATTCGACTCCAAATTAGGAAGATAGACTTTGAAATTTTTCAATGAACACAAAGTGACAATCGACCTCAATATGCTTCAATGGATGTAACCGACGATATCTTACCAAGATGTTGCAAACTCACTCAAATATATAAGAATTGATGAGATTCGCCTCCAAATTAGGAAGATAGACTTTGAAAATTTTCAATCAACACAAAGTGACAATCGACCTCAATGGGCTTCAATCGACGATATCTGACCAAGATGTTGCAAACTCACTCAAATATATAAGAATTGATGAGATTCGACTCCAAATTAGGAAGATAGATTTTGAAAATTTTCAATCAACTCAAATTGACAATCGTCCTCAATGGGCTTCAATGGATGTATATCGACGATATCTGTCGAAGTCAAATGCGAACTCACTCAAATATATAAGAATTGATGAGACTCGACTTCAACTTAGGAAGATAGACTTTGAAAATTTTCAATCAACACAAAGTGACAATCGACCTCAATGGGCTTCAATGGATGTAAATCGACGATATCTGACCAAGATGTTGCAAACTCACTCAAATATATAAGAAATTTTGATATTCGACCCCAAATTAGGAAGTTAGACTTTGAAAATTTTCAATCAACATAGAGTGACAATCGACCTCAATCTGATTCAATGGATGTAAATCGACGATATCTGACCATGATGTTGCAAACTCACTCAAATATATAAGAATTGATGAGAATCGACTTCAAATTAGCAAGATAGACTTTGAAAATCTTCAATCAACACAAAGTGACAATCGACCTCAATCTGCTTCAATGGATGTAAATCGACGATATCTTTCGAAGTTAAATGCGAACTCACTCAAATATATAAGAATTGATGAGACTCGACTTCAACTTAGGAAGATAGACTTTGAAAATTTTCAATGAACACAAAGTGACAATCGACCTCAATCTGCTTCAATGGATGTAAATCGACGATATCTGACCAAGATGTTGCAAACTCACTCAAATATATAAGAATTGATGAGATTCGCCTCCAAATTAGGAAGATAGACTTTGAAAATTTTCAATCAGCACAAAGTGACAATCGACCTCAATATGCTTCAATGGATGTAAATCGACGATATCTGACCAAGATGTTGCAAACTCACTCAAATATATAAGAATTGATGAGAATCGACTTCAAATTAGCAAGATAGACTTTGAAAATCTTCAATCAACACAAAGTGACAATCGACCTCAATCTGCTTCAATGGATGTAAATCGACGATATCTTTCGAAGTTAAATGCGAACTCACTCAAATATATAAGAATTGATGAGATTCGCCTCCAACTTAGGAAGATAGACTTTAAAAATTTCCAATGAACACAAAGTGACAATCGACCTCAATCTGCTTCAATGGATGTAAATCGACGATATCTGACCAAGATGTTGCAAACTCACTCAAATATATAAGAATTGATGAGATTCGCCTCCAAATTAGGAAGATAGACTTTGAAAATTTTCAATCAGCACAAAGTGACAATCGACCTCAATATGCTTCAATGGATGTAAATCGACGATATCTGACCAAGATGTTGCAAACTCACTCGAATATATAAGAATTGATGAGAATCGACTTCAAATTAGGAAGATAGACTTTAAAAATTTTCAATGAACACAAAGTGACAATCGACCTCAATCTGCTTCAATGGATGTAAATCGACGATATCTTTCGAAGTTAAATGCGAACTCACTCAAATATATAAGAATTGATGAGACTCGACTTCAACTTAGGAAGATAGACTTTGAAAATTTTCAATGAACACAAAGTGACAATCGACCTCAATCTGCTTCAATGGATGTAAATCGACGATATCTGACCAAGATGTTGCAAACTCACTCAAATATATAAGAATTGATGAGATTCGCCTCCAAATTAGGAAGATAGACTTTGAAAATTTTCAATCAGCACAAAGTGACAATCGACCTCAATATGCTTCAATGGATGTAAATCGACGATATCTGACCAAGATGTTGCAAACTCACTCAAATATATAAGAATTGATGAGAATCGACTTCAAATTAGCAAGATAGACTTTGAAAATCTTCAATCAACACAAAGTGACAATCGACCTCAATCTGCTTCAATGGATGTAAATCGACGATATCTTTCGAAGTTAAATGCGAACTCACTCAAATATATAAGAATTGATGAGACTCGACTTCAACTTAGGAAGATAGACTTTAAAAATTTTCAATGAACACAAAGTGACAATCGACCTCAATCTGCTTCAATCGATGTAAATCGACGATATCTGACCAAGATGTTGCAAACTCACTCAAATATATAAGAATTGATGAGATTCGCCTCCAAATTAGGAAGATAGACTTTGAAAATTTTCAATCAGCACAAAGTGACAATCGACCTCAATATGCTTCAATGGATGTAAATCGACGATATCTGACCAAGATGTTGCAAACTCACTCAAATATATAAGAATTGATGAGAATCGACTTCAAATTAGGAAGATAGACTTTAAAAATTTTCAATGAACACAAAGTGACAATCGACCTCAATCTGCTTCAATGGATGTAAATCGACGATATCTGACCAAGATGTTGCAAACTCACTCAAATATATAAGAATTGATGAGAATCGACTTCAAATTAGGAAGATAGACTTTGAAAATCTTCAATCAACACAAAGTGACAATCGACCTCAATCTGCTTCAATGGATGTAAATCGACGATATCTTTCGAAGTTAAATGCGAACTCACTCAAATATATAAGAATTGATGAGACTCGACTTCAACTTAGGAAGATAGACTTTGAAAATTTTCAATCAACTCAAATTGACAATCGTCCTCAATGGGCTTCAATGGATGTATATCGACGATATTTGTCGAAGTCAAATGCGAACTCACTCAAATATATAAGAATTGATGAGACTCGACTTCAACTTAGGAAGATAGACTTTAAAAATTTTCAATCAACACAAAGTGACAATCGACCTCAATGGGCTTCAATGGATGTAAATCGACGATATCTGACCAAGATGTTGCAAACTCACTCAAATATATAAGAAATTTTGATATTCGACCCCAAATTAGGAAGTTAGACTTTGAAAATTTTCAATCAACATAGAGTGACAATCGACCTCAATCTGCTTCAATGGATGTAAATCGACGATATCTGACCATGATGTTGCAAACTCACTCAAATATATAAGAATTGATGAGAATCGACTTCAACTTAGGAAGATAGACTTTGAAAATTTTCAATCAACACATAGCGACAATCGACCTCAATCTGCTTCAATGGATGTAAATCGACGATATCTGACCAAGATGTTGCAAACGAACTCAAATATATATGAATTGATGAGAGTCGACTTCAACTTAGGAAGATAGACTTTGAAAATTTTCAATCAACACATAGCGACAATCGACCTTAATCTGCTTCAATGGATGTAAATCGACGATATCTGACCAAGATGTTGCAAACTCACTCAAATATATAACAATTGATGAGATTCGACTCCAAATTAGGAAGATAGACTTTGAAATTTTTCAATGAACACAAAGTGACAATCGACCTCAATATGCTTCAATGGATGTAACCGACGATATCTTACCAAGATGTTGCAAACTCACTCAAATATATAAGAATTGATGAGAATCGACTTCAAATTAGGAAGATAGACTTTGAAAATCTTCAATCAACACAAAGTGACAATCGACCTCAATCTGCTTCAATGGATGTAAATCGACGATATCTTTCGAAGTTAAATGCGAACTCACTCAAATATATAAGAATTGATGAGACTCGACTTCAACTTAGGAAGATAGACTTTGAAAATTTTCAATGAACACAAAGTGACAATCGACCTCAATCTGCTTCAATGGATGTAAATCGACGATATCTGACCAAGATGTTGCAAACTCACTCAAATATATAAGAATTGATGAGAATCGACTTCAAATTAGGAAGATAGACTTTGAAAATCTTCAATCAACACAAAGTGACAATCGACCTCAATCTGCTTCAATGGATGTAAATCGACGATATCTTTCAAAGTTAAATGCGAACTCACTCAAATATATAAGAATTGATGAGACTCGACTTCAACTTAGGAAGATAGACTTTGAAAATTTTCAATGAACACAAAGTGACAATCGACCTCAATCTGCTTCAATGGATGTAAATCGACGATATCTGACCAAGATGTTGCAAACTCACTCAAATATATAAGAATTGATGAGATTCGACTCCAAATTAGGAAGATAGACTTTGAAAATTTTCAATCAACTCAAATTGACAATCGTCCTCAATGGGCTTCAATGGATGTATATCGACGATATTTGTCGAAGTCAAATGCGAACTCACTCAAATATATAAGAATTGATGAGACTCGACTTCAACTTAGGAAGATAGACTTTAAAAATTTTCAATCAACACAAAGTGACAATCGACCTCAATGGGCTTCAATGGATGTAAATCGACGATATCTGACCAAGATGTTGCAAACTCACTCAAATATATAAGAAATTTTGATATTCGACCCCAAATTAGGAAGTTAGACTTTGAAAATTTTCAATCAACATAGAGTGACAATCGACCTCAATCTGCTTCAATGGATGTAAATCGACGATATCTGACCTTGATGTTGCAAACTCACTCAAATATATAAGAATTGATGAGAATCGACTTCAACTTAGGAAGATAGACTTTGAAAATTTTCAATCAACACATAGCGACAATCGACCTCAATCTGCTTCAATGGATGTAAATCGACGATATCTGACCAAGATGTTGCAAACGAACTCAAATATATATGAATTGATGAGAGTCGACTTCAACTTAGGAAGATAGACTTTGAAAATTTTCAATCAACACATAGCGACAATCGACCTTAATCTGCTTCAATGGATGTAAATCGACGATATCTGACCAAGATGTTGCAAACTCACTCAAATATATAACAATTGATGAGATTCGACTCCAAATTAGGAAGATAGACTTTGAAATTTTTCAATGAACACAAAGTGACAATCGACCTCAATATGCTTCAATGGATGTAAATCGACGATATCTGGCCAAGATGTTGCAAACTCACTCAAATATATAACAATTGATGAGAATCGACTTCAAATTAGGAAGATAGACTTTGAAAATCTTCAATCAACACAAAGTGACAATCGACCTCAATCTGCTTCAATGGATGTAAATCGACGATATCTGACCATGATGTTGCAAACTCACTCAAATATATAAGAATTGATGAGAATCGACTTCAACTTAGGAAGATAGACTTTGAAAATTTTCAATCAACACATAGCGACAATCGACCTCAATCTGCTTCAATGGATGTAAATCGACGATATCTGACCAAGATGTTGCAAACGAACTCAAATATATATGAATTGATGAGAGTCGACTTCAACTTAGGAAGATAGACTTTGAAAATTTTCAATCAACACATAGCGACAATCGACCTTAATCTGCTTCAATGGATGTAAATCGACGATATCTGACCAAGATGTTGCAAACTCACTCAAATATATAACAATTGATGAGATTCGACTCCAAATTAGGAAGATAGACTTTGAAATTTTTCAATGAACACAAAGTGACAATCGACCTCAATATGCTTCAATGGATGTAACCGACGATATCTTACCAAGATGTTGCAAACTCACTCAAATATATAAGAATTGATGAGATTCGCCTCCAAATTAGGAAGATAGACTTTGAAAATTTTCAATCAACACAAAGTGACAATCGACCTAAATGGGCTTCAATCGACGATATCTGACCAAGATGTTGCAAACTCACTCAAATATATAAGAATTGATGAGATTCGACTCCAAATTAGGAAGATAGACTTTGAAAATTTTCAATCAACTCAAATTGACAATCGTCCTCAATGGGCTTCAATGGATGTATATCGACGATATCTGTCGAAGTCAAATGCGAACTCACTCAAATATATAAGAATTGATGAGACTCGACTTCAACTTAGGAAGATAGACTTTGAAAATTTTCAATCAACACAAAGTGACAATCGACCTCAATGGGCTTCAATGGATGTAAATCGACGATATCTGACCAAGATGTTGCAAACTCACTCAAATATATATGAATTGATGAGAGTCGACTTCAACTTAGGAAGATAGACTTTGAAAATTTTCAATCAACACTAAGTGACAATCGGCCTCAATCTGCTTCAATAGATGTAAATCGACGATATCTGACCAAGATGTTGCAAACTCACTCAAATATATATGAATTGATGAGAGTCGACTTCAACTTAGGAAGATAGACTTTGAAAATTTTCAATCAACACATAGCGACAATCGACCTTAATCTGCTTCAATGGATGTAAATCGACGATATCTGACCAAGATGTTGCAAACTCACTCAAATATATAACAATTGATGAGATTCGACTCCAAATTAGGAAGATAGACTTTGAAATTTTTCAATGAACACAAAGTGACAATCGACCTCAATATGCTTCAATGGATGTAAATCGACGATATCTGGCCAAGATGTTGCAAACTCACTCAAATATATAACAATTGATGAGAATCGACTTCAAATTAGGAAGATAGACTTTGAAAATCTTCAATCAACACAAAGTGACAATCGACCTCAATCTGCTTCAATGGATGTAAATCGACGATATCTTTCGAAGTTAAATGCGAACTCACTCAAATATATAAGAATTGATGAGACTCGACTTCAACTTAGGAAGATAGACTTTGAAAATTTTCAATGAACACAAAGTGACAATCGACCTCAATCTGCTTCAATGGATGTAAATCGACGATATCTGACCAAGATGTTGCAAACTCACTCAAATATATAAGAATTGATGAGAATCGACTTCAAATTAGGAAGATAGACTTTGAAAATCTTCAATCAACACAAAGTGACAATCGACCTCAATCTGCTTCAATGGATGTAAATCGACGATATCTTTCGAAGTTAAATGCGAACTCACTCAAATATATAAGAATTGATGAGACTCGACTTCAACTTAGGAAGATAGACTTTGAAAATTTTCAATGAACACAAAGTGACAATCGACCTCAATCTGCTTCAATGGATGTAAATCGACGATATCTGACCAAGATGTTGCAAACTCACTCAAATATATAAGAATTGATGAGATTCGACTCCAAATTAGGAAGATAGACTTTGAAAATTTTCAATCAGCACAAAGTGACAATCGACCTCAATCTGCTTCAATGGATGTAATCGACGATATCTTACCAAGATGTTGCAAACTCACTCAAATATATAAGAATTGATGAGATTCGACTCCAAATTAGGAAGATAGACTTTGAAAATTTTCAATCAACTCAAATTGACAATCGTCCTCAATGGGCTTCAATGGATGTATATCGACGATATTTGTCGAAGTCAAATGCGAACTCACTCAAATATATAAGAATTGATGAGACTCGACTTCAACTTAGGAAGATAGACTTTAAAAATTTTCAATCAACACAAAGTGACAATCGACCTCAATGGGCTTCAATGGATGTAAATCGACGATATCTGACCAAGATGTTGCAAACTCACTCAAATATATAAGAAATTTTGATATTCGACCCCAAATTAGGAAGTTAGACTTTGAAAATTTTCAATCAACATAGAGTGACAATCGACCTCAATCTGCTTCAATGGATGTAAATCGACGATATCTGACCATGATGTTGCAAACTCACTCAAATATATAAGAATTGATGAGAATCGACTTCAACTTAGGAAGATAGACTTTGAAAATTTTCAATCAACACATAGCGACAATCGACCTCAATCTGCTTCAATGGATGTAAATCGACGATATCTGACCAAGATGTTGCAAACGAACTCAAATATATATGAATTGATGAGAGTCGACTTCAACTTAGGAAGATAGACTTTGAAAATTTTCAATCAACACATAGCGACAATCGACCTTAATCTGCTTCAATGGATGTAAATCGACGATATCTGACCAAGATGTTGCAAACTCACTCAAATATATAACAATTGATGAGATTCGACTCCAAATTAGGAAGATAGACTTTGAAATTTTTCAATGAACACAAAGTGACAATCGACCTCAATATGCTTCAATGGATGTAAATCGACGATATCTGGCCAAGATGTTGCAAACTCACTCAAATATATAACAATTGATGAGATTCGACTTCAAATTAGGAAGATAGACTTTGAAATTTTTCAATGAACACAAAGTGACAATCGACCTCAATCGGCTGCAATGGATGTAAATCGACGACATCTGACCAAGATGTTCCAAACTCATTCAAATATATAAGAATTGATGAGATTCGACTCCAAATTAGAAAGATAGACTTTGAAAATTTTCAATGAACACAAAGTGACAATCGACCTCAATATGCTTCAATGGATGTAAATCGACGATATCTGACCAAGTTAGTTGCAAATAACTCAAATGTATAAAAATAGATGAGATTCGACTTCAAATTAGGAAGATAGACTTTGAAAATCTTCAACCAACACAAAGTGACAATCGACCTCAATGGGCTTCAATGGATGTAAATCGACGATATCTGACCAAGATGTTGCAAACTTACTCAAATATATAACAATTGATGAGATTCGACTTCAAATTAGAAAGATAGACTTTGAAAATTTTCAATGAACACAAAGTGACAATCGACCTCAATCTGCTTCAATGGATGTAAATCGACGATATCTGACCATGATGTTGCAAACTCACTCAAATATATAAGAATTTATGAGATTCGACTCCAAATTAGGAAGATAGGCTTTGAAAATTTTCAGTCAACACAAAGTGACAATTGACCTCAATCGGCATCAATGGATGTAAATCGACGATATCTGTTGAAGTTAGTTGCGAACTCACTCAAATATATAAAAGAATTGATAAGACTCGACTTCAACTTAGGAAAATAGACTTTGAAAATTTTCAATCACCACAAAGTGACAATCGACCTCAATCTGCTTCAATGGATGTAATCGACGATATCTTACCAAGATGTTGCAAACTCACTCAAATATATAAGAATTGATGAGATTCGCCTCCAAATTAGGAAGATAGACTTTGAAAATTTTCAATCAACACAAAGTGACAATCGACCTCAATGGGCTTCAATCGACGATATCTGACCAAGATGTTGCAAACTCACTCAAATATATATGAATTGATGAGAGTCGACTTCAACTTAGGAAGATAGACTTTGAAAATTTTCAATCAACACATAGCGACAATCGACCTTAATCTGCTTCAATGGATGTAAATCGACGATATCTGACCAAGATGTTGCAAACTCACTCAAATATATAACAATTGATGAGATTCGACTCCAAATTAGGAAGATAGACTTTGAAATTTTTCAATGAACACAAAGTGACAATCGACCTCAATATGCTTCAATGGATGTAAATCGACGATATCTGGCCAAGATGTTGCAAACTCACTCAAATATATAACAATTGATGAGAATCGACTTCAAATTAGGAAGATAGACTTTGAAAATCTTCAATCAACACAAAGTGACAATCGACCTCAATCTGCTTCAATGGATGTAAATCGACGATATCTTTCGAAGTTAAATGCGAACTCACTCAAATATATAAGAATTGATGAGACTCGACTTCAACTTAGGAAGATAGACTTTGAAAATTTTCAATGAACACAAAGTGACAATCGACCTCAATCTGCTTCAATGGATGTAAATCGACGATATCTGACCAAGATGTTGCAAACTCACTCAAATATATAAGAATTGATGAGAATCGACTTCAAATTAGGAAGATAGACTTTGAAAATCTTCAATCAACACAAAGTGACAATCGACCTCAATCTGCTTCAATGGATGTAAATCGACGATATCTTTCGAAGTTAAATGCGAACTCACTCAAATATATAAGAATTGATGAGACTCGACTTCAACTTAGGAAGATAGACTTTGAAAATTTTCAATGAACACAAAGTGACAATCGACCTCAATCTGCTTCAATGGATGTAAATCGACGATATCTGACCAAGATGTTGCAAACTCACTCAAATATATAAGAATTGATGAGATTCGACTCCAAATTAGGAAGATAGACTTTGAAAATTTTCAATCAGCACAAAGTGACAATCGACCTCAATCTGCTTCAATGGATGTAATCGACGATATCTTACCAAGATGTTGCAAACTCACTCAAATATATAAGAATTGATGAGATTCGACTCCAAATTAGGAAGATAGACTTTGAAAATTTTCAATCAACTCAAATTGACAATCGTCCTCAATGGGCTTCAATGGATGTATATCGACGATATTTGTCGAAGTCAAATGCGAACTCACTCAAATATATAAGAATTGATGAGACTCGACTTCAACTTAGGAAGATAGACTTTAAAAATTTTCAATCAACACAAAGTGACAATCGACCTCAATGGGCTTCAATGGATGTAAATCGACGATATCTGACCAAGATGTTGCAAACTCACTCAAATATATAAGAAATTTTGATATTCGACCCCAAATTAGGAAGTTAGACTTTGAAAATTTTCAATCAACATAGAGTGACAATCGACCTCAATCTGCTTCAATGGATGTAAATCGACGATATCTGACCATGATGTTGCAAACTCACTCAAATATATAAGAATTGATGAGAATCGACTTCAACTTAGGAAGATAGACTTTGAAAATTTTCAATCAACACATAGCGACAATCGACCTCAATCTGCTTCAATGGATGTAAATCGACGATATCTGACCAAGATGTTGCAAACGAACTCAAATATATATGAATTGATGAGAGTCGACTTCAACTTAGGAAGATAGACTTTGAAAATTTTCAATCAACACATAGCGACAATCGACCTTAATCTGCTTCAATGGATGTAAATCGACGATATCTGACCAAGATGTTGCAAACTCACTCAAATATATAACAATTGATGAGATTCGACTCCAAATTAGGAAGATAGACTTTGAAATTTTTCAATGAACACAAAGTGACAATCGACCTCAATATGCTTCAATGGATGTAAATCGACGATATCTGGCCAAGATGTTGCAAACTCACTCAAATATATAACAATTGATGAGATTCGACTTCAAATTAGGAAGATAGACTTTGAAATTTTTCAATGAACACAAAGTGACAATCGACCTCAATCGGCTGCAATGGATGTAAATCGACGACATCTGACCAAGATGTTCCAAACTCATTCAAATATATAAGAATTGATGAGATTCGACTCCAAATTAGAAAGATAGACTTTGAAAATTTTCAATGAACACAAAGTGACAATCGACCTCAATATGCTTCAATGGATGTAAATCGACGATATCTGACCAAGTTAGTTGCAAATAACTCAAATGTATAAAAATAGATGAGATTCGACTTCAAATTAGGAAGATAGACTTTGAAAATCTTCAACCAACACAAAGTGACAATCGACCTCAATGGGCTTCAATGGATGTAAATCGACGATATCTGACCAAGATGTTGCAAACTTACTCAAATATATAACAATTGATGAGATTCGACTTCAAATTAGAAAGATAGACTTTGAAAATTTTCAATGAACACAAAGTGACAATCGACCTCAATCTGCTTCAATGGATGTAAATCGACGATATCTGACCATGATGTTGCAAACTCACTCAAATATATAAGAATTTATGAGATTCGACTCCAAATTAGGAAGATAGGCTTTGAAAATTTTCAGTCAACACAAAGTGACAATTGACCTCAATCGGCATCAATGGATGTAAATCGACGATATCTGTTGAAGTTAGTTGCGAACTCACTCAAATATATAAAAGAATTGATAAGACTCGACTTCAACTTAGGAAAATAGACTTTGAAAATTTTCAATCACCACAAAGTGACAATCGACCTCAATCTGCTTCAATGGATGTAATCGACGATATCTTACCAAGATGTTGCAAACTCACTCAAATATATAAGAATTGATGAGATTCGCCTCCAAATTAGGAAGATAGACTTTGAAAATTTTCAATCAACACAAAGTGACAATCGACCTCAATGGGCTTCAATCGACGATATCTGACCAAGATGTTGCAAACTCACTCAAATATATAAGAATTGATGAGATTCGACTCCAAATTAGGAAGATAGACTTTGAAAATTTTCAATCAACTCAAATTGACAATCGTCCTCAATGGGCTTCAATGGATGTATATCGACGATATTTGTCGAAGTCAAATGCGAACTCACTCAAATATATAAGAATTGATGAGACTCGACTTCAACTTAGGAAGATAGACTTTGAAAATTTTCAATGCACACAAAGTGACAATCGACCTCAATCTGCTTCAATGGATGTAAATCGACGATATCTGACCAAGATGTTGCAAACTCACTCAAATATATAAGAATTGATGAGATTCGCCTCCAAATTAGGAAGATAGACTTTGAAAATTTTCAATCAACACTAAGTGACAATCGACCTCAATGGGCTTCAATCGACGATATCTGACCAAGATGTTGCAAACTCACTCAAATATATAAGAATTGATGAGATTCGACTCCAAATTAGGAAGATAGACTTTGAAAATTTTCAATCAACTCAAATTGACAATCGTCCTCAATGGGCTTCAATGGATGTATATCGACGATATTTGTCGAAGTCAAATGCGAACTCACTCAAATATATAAGAATTGATGAGACTCGACTTCAACTTAGGAAGATAGACTTTGAAAATTTTCAATGCACACAAAGTGACAATCGACCTCAATCTGCTTCAATGGATGTAAATCGACGATATCTGACCAAGATGTTGCAAACTCACTCAAATATATAAGAATTGATGAGATTCGACTTCAAATTAGGAAGATAGACTTTGAAATTTTTCAATGAACACAAAGTGACAATCGACCTCAATATGCTTCAATGGATGTAAATCGACGATATCTGACCAAGATGTTGCAAACTCACTCAAATATATAAGAATTGATGAGATTCGACTTCAAATTAGGAAGATAGACTTTGAAAATCTTCAATCAACACAAAGTGACAAACGACCTCAATCGGCTTCAATGGATGTAAATCGACGATATCTGACCAAGATGTTCCAAACTCATTCAAATATATAAGAATTGATGAGATTCGACTCCAAATTAGAAAGATAGACTTTGAAAATTTTCAATCAGCACAAAATGACAATCGACCTCAATGGGCTTCAATGGATGTAAATCGACGATATCTGACCAAGATGTTCCAAACTCATTCAAATATATAAGAATTGATGAGATTCGACTCCAAATTAGAAAGATAGACTTTGAAAATTTTCAATGAACACGAAGTGACAATCGACATCAATCTGCTTCAATGGATGTAAATCGACGATATCTGACCAAGATGTTGCAAACTCACTCAAATATATAAGAATTGATGAGATTCGACTCCAAATTAGGAAGATAGACTTTGAAAATTTTCAATCAACTCAAATTGACAATCGTCCTCAATGGGCTTCAATGGATGTATATCGACGATATTTGTCGAAGTCAAATGCGAACTCACTCAAATATATAAGAATTGATGAGACTCGACTTCAACTTAGGAAGATAGACTTTGAAAATTTTCAATGCAAACAAAGTGACAATCGTCCTCAATCTGCTTCAATTGACGTAAATCGACGATATCTGACCAAGATGTTGCAAACTCACTCAAATATATAACAATTGATGAGATTCGACTTCAAATTAGGAAGATAGACTTTGAAATTTTTCAATGAACACAAAGTGACAATCGACCTCAATATGCTTCAATGGATGTAAATCGACGATATCTGACCAAGATGTTGCAAACTCACTCAAATATATAAGAATTGATGAGATTCGACTACAAATTAGGAAGATAGACTTTGAAAATCTTCAATCAACACAAAGTGACAAACGACCTCAATCGGCTTCAATGGATGTAAATCGACGATATCTGACCAAGATGTTGCAAACTCACTCAAATATATAACAATTGATGAGATTCGACTTCAAATTAGGAAGATAGACTTTGAAATTTTTCAATGAACACAAAGTGACAATCGACCTCAATATGCTTCAATGGATGTAAATCGACGATATCTGACCAACATGTTGCAAACTCACTCAAATATATAAGAATTGATGAGATTCGACTTCAAATTAGGAAGATAGACTTTGAAAATTTTCAATCAGCACAAAGTGACAATCGACCTCAATCTGCTTCAATGGATGTAATCGACGATATCTTACCAAGATGTTGCAATCTCACTCAAATATATAAGAATTGATGAGATTCGACTTCAAATTAGGAAGATAGACTTTGAAAATCTTCAATCAACACAAAGTGACAAACGACCTCAATCGGCTTCAATGGATGTAAATCGACGATATCTGACCAAGATGTTCCAAACTCATTCAAATATATAAGAATTGATGAGATTCGACTCCAAATTAGAAAGATAGACTTTGAAAATTTACAATCAGCACAAAGTGACAATCGACCTCAATCTGCTTCAATGGATGTAAATCGACGATATCTGACCAAGATGTTGCAAACTCACTCAAATATATAACAATTGATGAGATTCGACTTCAAATTAGGAAGATAGACTTTGAAATTTTTCAATGAACACAAAGTGACAATCGACCTCAATATGCTTCAATGGATGTAAATCGACGATATCTGACCAAGATGTTGCAAACTCACTCAAATATATAAGAATTGATGAGATTCGACTTCAAATTAGGAAGATAGACTTTGAAAATCTTCAATCAACACAAAGTGACAAACGACCTCAATCGGCTTCAATGGATGTAAATCGACGATATCTGACCAAGATGTTCCAAACTCATTCAAATATATAAGAATTGATGAGATTCGACTCCAAATTAGAAAGATAGACTTTGAAAATTTACAATCAGCACAAAGTGACAATCGACCTCAATCTGCTTCAATGGATGTAAATCGACGATATCTGACCAAGATGTTGCAAACTCATTCAAATATATAACAATTGATGAGATTCGACTTCAAATTAGGAAGATAGACTTTGAAATTTTTCAATGAACACAAAGTGACAATCGACCTCAATATGCTTCAATGGATGTAAATCGACGATATCTGACCAAGATGTTGCAAACTCACTCAAATATATAAGAATTGATGAGATTCGACTTCAAATTAGGAAGATAGACTTTGAAAATTTTCAATCAGCACAAAGTGACAAACGACCTCAATCGGCTTCAATGGATGTAAATCGACGATATCTTACCAAGATGTTGCAATCTCACTCAAATATATAAGAATTGATGAGATTCGACTTCAAATTAGGAAGATAGACTTTGAAAATTTTCAATCAGCACAAAGTGACAAACGACCTCAATGGGCTTCAATGGATGTAAATCGACGATATCTGACCAAGATGTTCCAAACTCATTCAAATATATAAGAATTGATGAGGTTCGACTCCAAATTAGAAAGATAGACTTTGAAAATTTACAATCAGCACAAAGTGACAATCGACATCAATCTGCTTCAATGGATGTAAATCGACGATATCTGACCAAGATGTTGCAAACTCACTCAAATATATAACAATTGATGAGATTCGACTTCAAATTAGGAAGATAGACTTTGAAAATCTTCAACCAACACAAAGTGACAAACGACCTCAATGGGCTTCAATGGATGTAAATCGACGATATCTGACCAAGATGTTGCAAACTCACTCAAATATATAACAATTGATGAGATTCGACTTCAAATTAGAAAGATAGACTTTGAAAATTTTCAATGAACACAAAGTGACAATCGACCTCAATCTGCTTCAATGGATGTAAATCGACGATATCTGACCATGATGTTGCAAACTCACTCAAATATATAAGAATTTATGAGATTCGACTCCAAATTAGGATGATAGACTTTGAAAATTTTCAATCAACACAAAGTGACAATCGACCTCAATGGGCTTCAATGGATGTAAATCGACGATATCTGACCAAGATGTTGCAAACTCACTCAAGTATATTAGAATTGATAAGACTCGACTTCAACTTAGGAAAATAGACTTTGAAAATTTTCATTCAACACAAAGTGACAATCGACCTCAATGGGCTTCAATGGATGTAAATCGACGATATCTGTCGAAGTTAGTTGCAAAGTAACTCAAATATATAAAAACTGATGAGATTCGACTTCAAATTAGGAAGATAGACTTTGAAAATCTTCAATCAATTGTTATATATTTGAGTGAGTTTGCAACATCTTGGTCAGATATCGTCGATTTACATCCATTGAAGCAGATTGAGGTCGATTGTCGCTATGTGTTGATTGAAAATTTTCAAAGTCTATCTTCCTAAGTTGAAGTCGATTCTCATCAATTCTTATATATTTGAATGAGTTTGCAACATCCTGGTCAGATATCGTCGATTTACATCCATTGAAGCAGATTGAGGTCGATTGTCGCTATGTGTTGATTGAAAATTTTCAAAGTCTAACTTCCTAATTTGGAGTCGAATATCAAAAATTCTTATATATTTGAGTGAGTTTGCAACATCTTGGTCAGATATCGTCGATTTACATCCATTGAAGCCCATTGAGGTCGATTGTCACTTTGTGTTGATTGAAAATTTTCAAAGTCTATCTTCCCAATTTGGAGTCGAATATTATAAATTCTTATATACTTGAGTGAGTTTGCAACATCTTGGTCAGATATCGTCGATTTACATCCATTGAAGCCCATTGAGGTCGATTGTCACTTTGTGTTGATTGAAAATTTTCAAAGTATATCTTCCTAATTTGAAGTCGAATCTCATCAATTGTTATATATTTGAATGAGTTCGCAACTAACTTCGACAGATATCGTGGATTTACATCCATTGAAGCAGATTGAGGTCGATTGTCACTTTGTGTTCATTGAAAATTTTCAAAGTCTATGTTCCTAATTCGTAGTCGAATCTCATCAATTCTTATATATTTAAGTGAGTTTGCAATATCTTGGTAAGATATCGTCGATTTACATCCATTGAAGCAGATTGAGGTCGATTGTCACTTTGTATTGATTGAGAGTTTTCAAAGTCTATCTTCCTAAGTTGAAGTCGACTCTCATCAATTCATATATATTTGAGTGAGTTTGCAAGATCTTGGTCAGATATCGTCGATTTACATCCATTGAAGCTCATTGAGGTCGATTGTCAATTTGTGTTGATTGAAAATTTTCAAAGTCTATCTTCCTAAGTTGAAGTCGATTCTCATCAATTCTTATATATTAAAGTGAGTTTGCAACATCTTGGTAAGATATCGTCGATTTACATCTATTGATGCAGATTGAGGTCGATTGTCACTTTGTGTTGATTGAAAATTTTCAAAGTTATCTTCCCAATTTGGAGTCGAATATTATAAATTTTTATATACTTGAGTGAGTTTGCAACATCTTGGTCAGATATCGTCGATTTACATCCATTGAAGCCCATTGAGGTCGATTGTCACTTTGTGTTGATTGAAAATTTTCAAAGTTTATCTTCCTAAGTTGAAGTCGATTCTCATCAATTCTTATATATTTGAATGAGTTTGCAACATCCTGGTCAGATTTCGTCGATTTACATCCATTGAAGCAGATTGAGGTCGATTGTCACTCTATGTTGATTGAAAATTTTCAAAGTCTAACTTCCTAATTTGGAGTCGAATATCAAAAATTCTTATATATTTGAGTGAGTTTGCAACATCTTGGTCAGATATCGTCGATTTACATCCATTGAAGCCCATTGAGGTCGATTGTCACTTTGTGTTGATTGAAAATTTTCAAAGTCAATCTTCCCAATTTGGAGCCGAATCTCAAAATTCTTATATATTTGAGTGAGTTTGCAACATCTTGGTCAGATATCGTCGATTTACATCCATTGAAGCAGATTGAGGTCGATTGTCACTTTGTGTTGATTGAAAATTTTCAAAGTCTATCTTCCCAATTTGGAGTCGAATATCATAGATTCTTATATATTTGAGTGAGTTTCCAAAATCTTGGTCAGATATCGTCGATTTACATCCATTGAAGCCCATTGAGGTCGATTGTCACTTTGTGTTGATTGAAAATTTTCAAAGTCTATCTTCCCAATTTGGAGTCGAATATTATAAATTCTTATATACTTGAGTGAGTTTGCAACATCTTGGTCAGATATCGTCGATTTACATCCATTGAAGCAGATTGAGGTCGATTGTCGCTATGTGTTGATTGAAAATTTTCAAAGTCTATCTTCCTAAGTTGAAGTCGATTCTCATCAATTCTTATATATTTGGATGAGTTCGCAACTAACTTCGACAGATATCGTCGATTTACATCCATTGAAGCAGATTGAGGTCGATTGTCACTTTGTGTTGATTGAAAATTTTCAAAGTCTATCTTCCTAATTTGAAGTCGAATCTCATCAATTCTTATATACTTGAGTGAGTTTGCAACATCTTGGTCGGATATCGTCGATTTACATCCATTGAAGCCCATTGAGGTCGATTGTCACTTTGTGTTGATTGAAAATTTTCAAAGTATATCTTCCTAATTTGAAGTCGAATCTCATCAATTGTTATATATTTGAATGAGTTCGCAACTAACTTCGACAGATATCGTCGATTTACATCCATTGAAGCAGATTGAGGTCGATAGTCACTTTGTCTTCATTGAAAATTTTCAAAGTCTATGTTCCTAATTTGTAGTCGAATCTCATCAATTCTTATATATTTAAGTGAGTTTGCAATATTTTGGTAAGATATCGTCGATTTACATCCATTGAAGCAGATTGAGGTCGATTGTCACTTTGTGTTGATTGAAAATTTTCAAAGTCTATCTTCCTAATTTGAAGTCGAATCTCATCAATTGTTATATATTAGAGTGAGTTTGCAACATCTTGGTCAGATATCGTCGATTTACATCCATTGAAGCAGATTGAGGTCGATTGTGGCTATGTGTTGATTGAAAATTTTCAAAGTCTATCTTCCTAAGTTGAAGTCGACTCTCATCAATTCATATATATTTGAGTGAGTTTGCAACATCTTGGTCAGATATCGTCGATTTACATCCATTGAAGCAGATTGAGGTCGATTGTCACTTTGTGTTGATTGAAAATTTTCAAAATCTATCTTCCTATGTTGAAGTCGACTCTCATCAATTCATATATATTTGAGTGAGTTTGCAAGATCTTGGTCAGATATCATCGATTTACATCCATTGAAGCTCATTGAGGTCGATTGTCAATTTGTGTTGATTGAAAATTTTCAAAGTCTATCTTCCTAATTTGGAGTCGAATCTCATCAATAGTTATATATTTGAGTGAGTTTGCAACATCTTGGTCAGATATCGTCGATTTACATCCATCGAAGCAGATTGAGGTCGATTGTCGCTATGTGTTGATTGAAAATTTTCAAAGTCTATCTTCCTAAGTTGAAGTCGACTCTCATCAATTCATATATATTTGAGTGAGTTTGCAACATCTTGGTCAGATATCGTCGATTTACATCCATTGAAGCAGATTGAGGTCGATTGTCACTTTGTGTTAATTGAAAATTTTCAAAGTCTATCTTCCTAATTTGAAGTCGAATCTCATCAATTCTTATATATTTGAGTGAGTTTGCAACATCTTGGTAAGATATCGTCGATTTACATCCATTGACGCAGATTGAGGCCGATTGTCACTTAGTGTTGATTGAAAATTTTCAAAGTCTATCTTCCTAATTTGTAGTCGATTCTCATCAATTCTTATCTATTTGAGTGAGTTTGCAACATCTTGGTCAGATATCGTCGATTTACATCCATTGAAGCAGATTGTTGTCGATTGTCACTCTGTGTTGATTGAAAATTTTCAAAGTCTATCTTCCTAAGTTGAAGTCGAATCTCATCAATTGTTATATATTTGAATGAGTTCGCAACTAACTTTGACAGATATCGTCGATTTACATCCATTAAAGCCCATTGAGGTCGATTGTCACTTTGTGTTGATTGAAAATTTTCAAAGTCTATCTTCAAAAGTTGAAGTCGAGTCTCATCAATTCTTATATATTCGAGTGAGTTCGCAACTAACTTCGATAGATATCGTCGATTTACATCCATTAAAGCCCATTGAGGTCGATTGTCACTTTGTGTTGATTGAAAATTTTCAAAGTCTATCTTCAAAAGTTGAAGTCGAGTCTCATCAATTCTTATATATTCGAGTGAGTTCGCAACTAACTTTGGTAGATATCGTCGATTTACATCTATTGAAGCAGATTGAGGTCGATTGTCGCTATGTGTTGATTGAAAATTTTCAAAGTCTATCTTCCTAAGTTGAAGTCGACTCTCATCAATTCATATATATTTGAGTGAGTTTGCAACATCTTGGTCAGATATCGTCGATTTACATCCATTGAAGCAGATTGAGGTCGATTGTCACTTTGTGTTAATTGAAAATCTTCAAAGTCTATCTTCCTAAGTTGAAGTCGAATCTCATCAATTCTCATATATTTGAGTGAGTTTGCAACATCTTGGTCAGATATCGTCGATTTACATCTATTGAAGCAGATTGAGGCCGATTGTCACTTAGTGTTGATTGAAAATTTTCAAAGTCTATCTTCCTAAGTTGAAGTCGACTCTCATCAATTCATATATATTTGAGTGAGTTTGCAACATCTTGGTCAGATATCGTCGATTTACATCCATTGAAGCAGATTGAGGTCGATTGTCACTTCGTGTTAATTGAAAATCTTCAAAGTCTATCTTCCTAAGTTGAAGTCGATTCTCATCAATTCTTATATATTTGGATGAGTTCGCAACTAACTTCGACAGATATCGTCGATTTACATCCATTGAAGCAGATTGAGGTCGATTGTCACTTTGTGTTGATTGAAAATTTTCAAAGTATATCTTCCTGATTTGAAGTCGAATCTCATCAATTGTTATATATTTGAATGAGTTCGCAACTAACTTCGACAGATATCGTCGATTTACATCCATTGAAGCAGATTGAGGTCGATTGTCACTTTGTGCTGATTGAAAATTTTCAAAGTCTATGTTCCTAATTTGTAGTCGAATCTCATCAATTCTTATATATTTAAGTGAGTTTGCAATATTTTGGTAAGATATCGTCGATTTACATCCATTGAAGCAGATTGAGGTCGATTGTCACTTTGTGTTGATTGAAAATTTTCAAAGTCTATCTTCCTAATTTGAAGTCGAATCTCATCAATTGTTATATATTAGAGTGAGTTTGCAACATCTTGGTCAGATATCGTCGATTTACATCCATTGAAGCAGATTGAGGTCGATTGTCGCTATGTGTTGATTGAAAATTTTCAAAGTCTATCTTCCTAAGTTGAAGTCGACTCTCATCAATTCATATATATTTGAGTGAGTTTGCAACATCTTGGTCAGATATCGTCGATTTACATCCATTGAAGCAGATTGAGGTCGATTGTCACTTTGTGTTGATTGAAAATTTTCAAAATCTATCTTCCTATGTTGAAGTCGACTCTCATCAATTCATATATATTTGAGTGAGTTTGCAAGATCTTGGTCAGATATCATCGATTTACATCCATTGAAGCTCATTGAGGTCGATTGTCAATTTGTGTTGATTGAAAATTTTCAAAGTCTATCTTCCTAATTTGGAGTCGAATCTCATCAATAGTTATATATTTGAGTGAGTTTGCAACATCTTGGTCAGATATCGTCGATTTACATCCATCGAAGCAGATTGAGGTCGATTGTCGCTATGTGTTGATTGAAAATTTTCAAAGTCTATCTTCCTAAGTTGAAGTCGACTCTCATCAATTCATATATATTTGAGTGAGTTTGCAACATCTTGGTCAGATATCGTCGATTTACATCCATTGAAGCAGATTGAGGTCGATTGTCACTTTGTGTTAATTGAAAATTTTCAAAGTCTATCTTCCTAATTTGAAGTCGAATCTCATCAATTCTTATATATTTGAGTGAGTTTGCAACATCTTGGTAAGATATCGTCGATTTACATCCATTGACGCAGATTGAGGCCGATTGTCACTTAGTGTTGATTGAAAATTTTCAAAGTCTATCTTCCTAATTTGTAGTCGATTCTCATCAATTCTTATCTATTTGAGTGAGTTTGCAACATCTTGGTCAGATATCGTCGATTTACATCCATTGAAGCAGATTGTTGTCGATTGTCACTCTGTGTTGATTGAAAATTTTCAAAGTCTATCTTCCTAAGTTGAAGTCGAATCTCATCAATTGTTATATATTTGAATGAGTTCGCAACTAACTTTGACAGATATCGTCGATTTACATCCATTAAAGCCCATTGAGGTCGATTGTCACTTTGTGTTGATTGCAAATTTTCAAAGTCTATCTTCAAAAGTTGAAGTCGAGTCTCATCAATTCTTATATATTCGAGTGAGTTCGCAACTAACTTCGATAGATATCGTCGATTTACATCCATTAAAGCCCATTGAGGTCGATTGTCACTTTGTGTTGATTGAAAATTTTCAAAGTCTATCTTCAAAAGTTGAAGTCGAGTCTCATCAATTCTTATATATTCGAGTGAGTTCAAAACTAACTTTGGTAGATATCGTCGATTTACATCTATTGAAGCAGATTGAGGTCGATTGTCGCTATGTGTTGATTGAAAATTTTCAAAGTCTATCTTCCTAAGTTGAAGTCGACTCTCATCAATTCATATATATTTGAGTGAGTTTGCAACATCTTGGTCAGATATCGTCGATTTACATCCATTGAAGCAGATTGAGGTCGATTGTCACTTTGTGTTAATTGAAAATCTTCAAAGTCTATCTTCCTAAGTTGAAGTCGAATCTCATCAATTCTCATATATTTGAGTGAGTTTGCAACATCTTGGTCAGATATCGTCGATTTACATCCATTGAAGCAGATTGAGGCCGATTGTCACTTAGTGTTGATTGAAAATTTTCAAAGTCTATCTTCCTAAGTTGAAGTCGACTCTCATCAATTCATATATATTTGAGTGAGTTTGCAACATCTTGGTCAGATATCGTCGATTTACATCCATTGAAGCAGATTGAGGTCGATTGTCACTTCGTGTTAATTGAAAATCTTCAAAGTCTATCTTCCTAAGTTGAAGTCGATTCTCATCAATTCTTATATATTTGGATGAGTTCGCAACTAACTTCGACAGATATCGTCGATTTACATCCATTGAAGCAGATTGAGGTCGATTGTCACTTTGTGTTGATTGAAAATTTTCAAAGTCTATCTTCCTAATTTGAAGTCGAATCTCATCAATTCTTATATACTTGAGTGAGTTTGCAACATCTTGGTCAGATATCGTCGATTTACATCCATTGAAGCCCATTGAGGTCGATTGTCACTTTGTGTTGATTGAAAATTTTCAAAGTATATCTTCCTAATTTGAAGTCGAATCTCATCAATTGTTATATATTTGAATGAGTTCGCAACTAACTTCGACAGATATCGTCGATGTACATCCATTGAAGCAGATTGAGGTCGATAGTCACTTTGTCTTCATTGAAAATTTTCAAAGTCTATGTTCCTAATTTGTAGTCGAATCTCATCAATTCTTATATATTTAAGTGAGTTTGCAATATTTTGGTAAGATATCGTCGATTTACATCCATTGAAGCAGATTGAGGTCGATTGTCACTTTGTGTTGATTGAAAATTTTCAAAGTCTATCTTCCTAATTTGAAGTCGAATCTCATCAATTGTTATATATTAGAGTGAGTTTGCAACATCTTGGTCAGATATCGTCGATTTACATCCATTGAAGCAGATTGAGGTCGATAGTCACTTTGTGTTCATTGAAAATTTTCAAAGTCTATGTTCCTAATTTGTAGTCGAATCTCATCAATTCTTATATATTTAAGTGAGTTTGCAATATTTTGGTAAGATATCGTCGATTTACATCCATTGAAGCAGATTGAGGTCGATTGTCACTTTGTGTTGATTGAAAATTTTCAAAGTCTATCTTCCTAATTTGAAGTCGAATCTCATCAATTCTTATATACTTGAGTGAGTTTGCAACATCTTGGTCAGATATCGTCGATTTACATCCATTGAAGCCCATTGAGGTCGATTGTCACTTTGTGTTGATTGAAAATTTTCAAAGTATATCTTCCTAATTTGAAGTCGAATCTCATCAATTGTTATATATTTGAATGAGTTCGCAACTAACTTCGACAGATATCGTCGATTTACATCCATTGAAGCAGATTGAGGTCGATTGTCACTTTGTGTTGATTGAAAATTTTCAAAGTCTATCTTCCTAATTTGAAGTCGAATCTCATCAATTGTTATATATTAGAGTGAGTTTGCAACATCTTGGTCAGATATCGTCGATTTACATCCATTGAAGCAGATTGAGGTCGATAGTCACTTTGTGTTGATTGAAAATTTTCAAAGTATATCTTCCTAATTTGAAGTCGAATCTCATCAATTGTTATATATTTGAATGAGTTCGCAACTAACTTCGACAGATATCGTCGATTTACATCCATTGAAGCAGATTGAGGTCGATTGTCACTTTGTGCTGATTGAAAATTTTCAAAGTCTATGTTCCTAATTTGTAGTCGAATCTCATCAATTCTTATATATTTAAGTGAGTTTGCAATATTTTGGTAAGATATCGTCGATTTACATCCATTGAAGCAGATTGAGGTCGATTGTCGCTATGTGTTGATTGAAAATTTTCAAAGTCTATCTTCCTAAGTTGAAGTCGACTCTCATCAATTCATATATATTTGAGTGAGTTTGCAACATCTTGGTCAGATATCGTCGATTTACATCCATTGAAGCTCATTGAGGTCGATTGTCAATTTGTGTTGATTGAAAATTTTCAAAGTCTATCTTCCTAAGTTGAAGTCGACTCTCATCAATTCATATATATTTGAGTGAGTTTGCAACATCTTGGTCAGATATCGTCGATTTACATCCATTGAAGCAGATTGAGGTCGATTGTCACTTTGTGTTAATTGAAAATTTTCAAAGTCTATCTTCCTAATTTGAAGTCGAATCTCATCAATTCTTATATATTTGAGTGAGTTTGCAACATCTTGGTAAGATATCGTCGATTTACATCCATTGACGCAGATTGAGGCCGATTGTCACTTAGTGTTGATTGAAAATTTTCAAAGTCTATCTTCTTAATTTGTAGTCGATTCTCATCAATTCTTATCTATTTGAGTGAGTTTGCAACATCTTGGTCAGATATCGTCGATTTACATCCATTGAAGCAGATTGAGGTCGATTGTCACTCTGTGTTGATTGAAAATTTTCAAAGTCTATCTTCCTAAGTTGAAGTCGAATCTCATCAATTGTTATATATTTGAATGAGTTCGCAACTAACTTTGACAGATATCGTCGATTTACATCCATTAAAGCCCATTGAGGTCGATTGTCACTTTGTGTTGATTGAAAATTTTCAAAGTCTATCTTCAAAAGTTGAAGTCGAGTCTCATCAATTCTTATATATTCGAGTGAGTTCGCAACTAACTTCGATAGATATCGTCGATTTACATCCATTAAAGCCCATTGAGGTCGATTGTCACTTTGTGTTGATTGAAAATTTTCAAAGTCTATCTTCAAAAGTTGAAGTCGAGTCTCATCAATTCTTATATATTCGAGTGAGTTCGCAACTAACTTTGGTAGATATCGTCGATTTACATCTACTGAAGCAGATTGAGGTCGATTGTCGCTATGTGTTGATTGAAAATTTTCAAAGTCTATCTTCCTAAGTTGAAGTCGACTCTCATCATCAATTCTCATATATTTGAGTGAGTTTGCAACATCTTGGTCAGATATCGTCGATTTACATCCATTGAAGCAGATTGAGGTCGATTGTCACTTTGTGTTAATTGAAAATCTTCAAAGTCTATCTTCCTAAGTTGAAGTCGAATCTCATCAATTCTTATATATTTGAGGGAGTTTGCAACATCTTGGTCAGATATCGTCGATTTACATACATTGAAGCAGATTGAGGTCGATTGTCACTTTGTGTTGATTGAAAATTTTCAAAGTCTATCTTCCTAATTTGGAGTCGAATCTTATCAATTCTCATATATTTGAGTGAGTTTGCAACATCTTGGTCAGATATCGTCGATTTACATCCATTGAAGCAGATTGAGGTCGATTGTCACTTTGTGTTAATTGAACATTTTCAAAGTCTATCTTCCTAATTTGAAGTCGAATCTCATCAATTCTTATATATTTGAGTGAGTTTGCAACATCTTGGTAAGATATCGTCGATATACATCCATTGAAGCAGATTGAGGCCGATTGTCACTTAGTGTTGATTGAAAATTTTCAAAGTCTATCTTCCTAAGTTGAAGTCGACTCTCATCAATTCATATATATTTGAGTGAGTTTGCAACATCTTGGTCAGATATCGTCGATTTACATCCATTGAAGCAGATTGAGGTCGATTGTCACTTCGTGTTAATTGAAAATCTTCAAAGTCTATCTTCCTAAGTTGAAGTCGAATCTCATCAATTCTTATATATTTGAGGGAGTTTGCAACATCTTGGTCAGATATCGTCGATTTACATACATTGAAGCAGATTGAGGTCGATTGTCACTTTGTGTTGATTGAAAATTTTCAAAGTCTATCTTCCTAATTTGGAGTCGAATCTCATCAATTCTCATATATTTGAGTGAGTTTGCAACATCTTGGTCAGATATCGTCGATTTACATCCATTGAAGCAGATTGACGTCGATTGTCGCTATGTGTTGATTGAAAATTTTCAAAGTCTATCTTCCTAAGTTGAAGTCGACTCTCATCAATTCATATATATTTGAGTGAGTTCGCAACTAAGTTCGACAGATATCGTCGATTTACATCCATTGAAGCAGATTGAGGTCGATTGTCACTTTGTGTTGATTAAAAATTTTCAAAGTCTATCTTCCCAATTTGGAGTCGAATATCATAAATTCTTATATACTTGAGTGAGTTTGCAACATCTTGGTCAGATATCGTCGATTTACATCCATTGAAGAAGATTGAGGTCGATTGTCACTTTGTGTTGATTAAAAATTTCCAAAGTCTATCTTCCCAATTTGGAGTCGAATATCATAAATTCTTATATACTTGAGTGAGTTTGCAACATCTTGGTCAGATATCGTCGATTTACATCCATTCAAGCCCATTGAGGTCGATTGTCACTTTGTGTTGATTGAAAATTTTCAAAGTCTATCTTCCCAATTTGGAGTCGAATATCATAAATTCTTATATACTTGAGTGAGTTTGCAACATCTTGGTCAGATATCGTCGATTTACATCCATTGAAGCCCATTGAGGTCGATTGTCACTTTGTGTTGATTGAAAATTTTCAAAGTCTATCTTCCCAATTTGGAGTCGAATATTATAAATTCTTATATACTTGAGTGAGTTTGCAACATCTTGGTCAGATATCGTCGATTTACATCCATTGAAGCCCATTGAGGTCGATTGTCACTTTGTGTTGATTGAAAATTTTCAAAGTCTATCTTCCTAATTTGAAGTCGAATCTCATCAATTGTTATATATTTGAATTAGTTTGCTACTAACTTCGACAGATATCGTCGATTTACATCCATTGAAGCAGATTGAGGTCGATTGTCACTTTGTGTTCATTGAAAATTCTCAAAGTCTATGTTCCTAATTTGTAATCGAATCTCATCAATTCTTATATATTTAAGTGATTTTGCAATATCTTGGTAAGATATCGTCGATTTACATCCATTGAAGCAGATTGAGGTCGATTGTCACTTTGTGTTGATTGAAAATTTTCAAAGTCCATCTTCCTAATTTGAAGTCGAATCTCATCAATTGTTATATATTTGAGTGAGTTTGCAACATCTTGGTCAGATATCGTCGATTTACATCCATTGAAGCAGATTGAGGTCGATTGTCTCTTTGTGTTCATTGAAAATTTTCAAAGTCTATGTTCCTAATTTGTAGTCGAATCTCATCAATTCTTATATATTTAACTGAAATTGCAACATCTTGGGCAGATATCCTCGATTTACATCCATTGAAGCAGATTAAGGTCGATTGTCACTTTGTGTTGATTGAAAATTTTCAAAGTCTATCTTCCCAATTTGGAGTCGAATATCATAAATTCTTATATACTTGAGTGAGTTTGCAACATCTTGGTCAGATATCGTCGATTTACATCTATTGAAGCCCATTGAGGTCGATTGTCACTTTGTGTTGATTGAAAATTTTCAAAGTCTATCTTCCCAATTTGGAGTCGAATATCATAAATTCTTATATATTTGAATGAGTTCGCAACTAACTTTGACAGATATCGTCGATTTACATCCATTGAAGCAGATTGAGGTCGATTGTCACTTTGTGTTCATTGAAAATTCTCAAAGTCTATGTTCCTAATTTGTAGTCGAATCTCATCAATTGTTATATATTTGAGTGAGTTTGCAACATCTTGGTCAGATATCGTCGATTTATATCCATTGAAGCAGATTAAGGTCGATTGTCACTTTGTGTTCATTGAAAATTCTCAAAGTCTATGTTCCTAATTTGTAATCGAATCTCATCAATTCTTATATATTTAAGTGATTTTGCAATATCTTGGTAAGATATCGTCGATTTACATCCATTGAAGCAGATTGAGGTCGATTGTCACTTTGTGTTGATTGAAAATTTTCAAAGTCCATCTTCCTAATTTGAAGTCGAATCTCATCAATTCTTATATACTTGAGTGAGTTTGCAACATCTTGGTCAGATATCGTCGATTTACATCCATTGAAGCCCATTGAGGTCGATTGTCACTTTTTGTTGATTGAAAATTTTCAAAGTCTATCTTCCTAATTTGAAGTCGAATCTCATTAATTGTTATATATTTGAATGAGTTCGCAACTAACCTCGACAGATATCGTCGATTTACATCCATTGAAGCCCATTGAGGTCGATTGTCACTTTGTGTTGATTGAAAATTTTCAAAGTCTATCTTCCCAATTTGGAGTCGAATATCATGAATTCTTATATACTTGTGTGAGTTTGCAACATCTTGATCAGATATCGTCGATTTACATCCATTGAAGCCCATTGAGGTCGATTGTCACTTTGTGTTGATTGAAAATTTTCAAAGTCTATCTTTCTAATTTGAAGTCGAGTCTCATCAATTGTCAAATATTTGAATGAGTTCGCAACTAACTTCGACAGATATCGTCGATTTACATCCATTGAAGCCCATTGAGGTCGATTGTCACTTTGTGTTGATTGAAAATTTTCAAAGTCTAACTTCCAAATTTGGAGTCGAATATCATAAATTCTTATATACTTCTGTGAGTTTGCAACATCTTGGTCAGATATCGTCGATTTACATCCATTGAAGCCCATTGAGGTCGATTGTCACTTTGTGTTGATTGAAAATTTTCAAAGTCTATCTTCCTAATTTGAAGTCGAATCTCATAAATTGTTATATATTTGAATGAGTTCGCAACTAACTTCGACAGATATCGTCGATTTACAACCATTGAAGCCGATTGAGGTCGATTGTCACTTTGTGTTCATTGAAAATTTTCAAAGTCTATCTACCTAATTTGAAGTCGAATCTCATCAATTCTTATATATTTGAGTGAGTTTGCAACATCTTGGTCAGATATCCTCGATTTACATCCATTGAAGCAGATTAAGGTCGATTGTCACTTTGTGTTGATTGAAAATTTTCAAAGTCTATCTTCCTAAGTTGAAGTCGAATCTCATCAATTGTTATATATTTGAGTGAGTTTGCAACATCTTGGTCAGATATCGTCGATTTACATCCATTGAAGCAGATTGAGGTCGATTGTCTCTTTGTGTTCATTGAAAATTTTCAAAGTCTACGTTCCTAATTTGTAGTCGAATCTCATCAATTCTTATATATTTGAGTGAGTTTGCAACATCTTGGTCAGATATCCTCGATTTACATCCATTGAAGCAGATTAAGGTCGATTGTCACTTTGTGTTGATTGAAAATTTTCAAAGTCTATCTTCCTAAGTTGAAGTCGAATCTCATCAATTCTTATATATTTGAGTGAGTTTGCTACTTCTTGGTCAGATATCGTCGATTTACATCCATTGAAGCAGATTGAGGTCGATTGTCGCTATGTGTTGATTGAAAATTTTCAAAGTCTATCTTCCTAAGTTGAAGTCGAATCTCATCAATTGTTATATATTTGAGTGAGTTTGCAACATCTTGGTCAGATATCGTCGATTAACATCCATTGAAGCAGATTAAGGTCGATTGTCACTTTGTGTTGATTGAAAATTTTCAAAGTCTATCTTCCCAATTTGGAGTCGAATATCATAAATTCTTTATACTTGTGTGAGTTTGCAACATCTTGGTAAGATATCGTCGATTTACATCCATTGATGCAGATTGAGGCGGATTGAGGTCGATTGTCACTTTGTGTTGATTGAAAATTTCCAAAGTCTATCTTCCCAATTTGGAGTCGAATATCAAAAATTCTTATATATTTGAGTGAGTTTGCAACATCTTGGTCAGATATCGTCGATTTACATCCATTGAAGCCCATTGAGGTCGATTGTCACTTTGTGTTGATTGAAAATTTTCAAAGTCTATCTTCCTAAGTTGAATTCGAATCTCATCAATTCTTATATATTTAAGTGAGTTTACAACATCTTGGTCAGATATCGTCGATTTACATCCATTAAAGCAGATTGAGGTCGATTGTCACTTTGTGTTGATTGAAAATTTTCAAAGTCTATCTTCCCAATTTGGAGTCAAATATCATAAATTCTTATATATTTGAGTGAGTTTCCAAAATCTTGGTCAGATATCGTCGATTTACATCCATTGGAGCCCATTGAGTTCGATTGTCACTTTGTGTTGATTGAAAATTTTCAAAGTCTATCTTCCAAATTTGGAGTCGAATATCATAAATTCTTTATACTTGTGTGAGTTTGCAACATCTTGGTCAGATATCGTCGAATTACATCCATTGAAGCCCATTGAGGTCGATTGTCACTTTGTGTTGATTGAAAATTTTCAAAGTCTATCTTCCTAATTTGAAGTCGAGTCTCATCAATTGTCAAATATTTGAATGAGTTCGCAACTAACTTCGACAGATATCGTCGATTTACATCCATTGAAGCCCATTGAGGTCGATTGTCACTTTGTGTTGATTGAAAATTTTCAAAGTCTATCTTCCCAATTTGGAGTCAAATATCATAAATTCTTATATATTTGAGTGAGTTTCCAAAATCTTGGTCAGATATCGTCGATTTACATCCATTGAAGCCCATTGAGTTCGATTGTCACTTTGTGTTGATTGAAAATTTTCAAAATCTATCTTCCTAATTTGAAGTCGAGTGTCATCAATTGTCAAATATTTGAATGAGTTCGCAACTAACTTCGACAGATATAGTCGATTTACATCCATTGAAGCCAATTGAGGTCGATTGTCACTTTGTGTTGATTGAAAATGTTCAAAGTCTATCCTCCTAATTTAAAGTCGAATCTCATCAATTCTTATATATTTGTGTGAGTTTGCAACATCTTGGTAAGATATCGTCGATTTACATCCATTGATGCAGATTGAGGCCGATTGTCACTTAGTGTTGATTGAAAATTTTCGAAGTCTATCTTCCTAATTTGTAGTCGATTCTCATCAATTCTTATATATTTGTGTGAGTTTGCAACATCTTGGTCAGATATCGTCGATTTACATCCATTGAAGCAGATTGAGGTCGATTGTCACTCTGTGTTGATTGAAAATTTTCAAAGTCTATCTTCCTAAGTTGAAGTCGAATCTCATCAATTCTTATATATTTAAGTGAGTTTGCAACATCTTGGTAAGATATCGTCGATTTACATCCATTGATGCAGATTGAGGCCGATTGTCACTTTGTGTTGATTGAAAATTTTCAAATTCTATCTTCCTAAGTTGAAGTCGAATCTCATCAATTCTTATATATTTAGGTGAGTTTGCAACATCTTGGTAAGATATCTTCGATTTACATCCATTGATGCAGATTGAGGTCGATTGTCACTTTGTGTTGATTGAAAATTTTCAAAGTCTATCTTCCCAATTTGGAGTCGAATATCAAAAATTCTTATATATTTGAGTGAGTTTGCAACATCTTGGTCAGATATCGTCGATTTACATCCATTGAAGCCCATTGAGGTCGATTGTCACTTTGTGTTTATTGAAAATTTTCAAAGTTTATCTTCCTAATTTGAAGTCGAATCTCATCAATTCTTATATATTCAAGTGAGTTTGCAACATCTTGGTCAGATATCGTCGATTTACATCCATTGAAGCAGATTGAGGTCGATTGTCACTTTGTGTTGATTGAAAATTTTCAAAGTCTATCTTCCAAATTTGGAGTCGAATATCATAAATTCTTATATACTTGAGTGAGTTTGCAACATCTTGGTCAGATATCGTCGATTTACATCCATTGAAGCCCATTGAGGTCGATTGTCACTTTGTGTTGATTGAAAATTTTCAAAGTCTATCTTCCTAATTTGAAGTCGAATCTCATCAATTGTTATATATTTGAATGAGTTCGTAACATCTTGGTCAGATATCGTCGATTTACATCCATTGAAGCAGATTAAGGTCGATTGTCACTTTGTGTTGATTGAAAATGTTCAAAGTCTATCCTCCTAATTTAAAGTCGAATCTCATCAATTCTTATATATTTGAGTGAGTTTGCAACATTTGGTAAGATATCGTCGATTTACATCCATTGATGCAGATTCAGGCCGATTGTCACTTAGTGTTGATTGAAAATTTTCGAAGTCTATCTTCCTAATTTGTAGTCGATTCTCATCAATTCTTATATATTTGAGTGAGCTTGCAACATCTTGGTCAGATATCGTCGATTTACATCCATTGAAGCAGATTGAGGTCGATTGTCACTCTGTGTTGATTGAAAATTTTCAAAGTCTATCTTCCTAAGTTGAAGTCGAATCTCATCAATTTTTATATATTTGAGTGAGTTTGCAACATCTTGGTCAGATATCCTCGATTTACATCCATTGAAGCAGATTAAGGTCGATTGTCACTTTGTGTTCATTGAAAATTTTCAAAGTCTATCTTCCTAAGTTGAAGTTGAGTCTCATCGATTCTTATATATTTGAGGGAGTTCGCATTTAACTTAGACAGATATCGTCGATTTACATCCATTGAAGCCCATTGAGGTCGATTGTCAATTTGTGTTGATTGAAAATTTTCAAAGTCTATCTTCCTAATTTGGAGTCGAATCTCATCAATTCTTATATATTTGAGTGAATATGCAACATCTTGGTCAGATATCCTCGATTTACATCCATTGAAGCAGATTAAGGTCGATTGTCACTTTGTGTTCATTGAAAATTTTCAAAATCTATCTTCCTAATTTGAAGTCGAGTCTCATCAATTGTCAAATATTTGAATGAGTTCGCAACTAACTTCGACAGATATCATCGATTTACATCCATTGAAACCCATTGAGGTCGATTGTCACTTTGTGTTGATTGAAAATTTTCAAAGTCTATCTTCCCAATTTGGAGTCGAATATCATAAATTCTCATATACTTGAGTGAGTTTGCAACATCTTGGTCAGATATCGTCGATTTACATCCATTGAAGCAGATTAAGGTCGATTGTCACTTTGTGTTGATTGAAAATGTTCAAAGTCTATCCTCCTAATTTAAAGTCGAATCTCATCAATTCTTATATATTTGAGTGAGTTTGCAACATTTTGGTAAGATATCGTCGATTTACATCCATTGATGCAGATTGAGGTCGATTGTCACTCTGTGTTGATTGAAAATTTTCAAAGTCTATCTTCTTAAGTTGAAGTCGAATCTCATCAATTCTTATATATTTAAGTGAGTTTGCAACATCTTGGTAAGATATCGTCGATTTATATCCATTTATGCAGATTGAGGCGGATTGTCACTTTGTGTTGATTGAAAATTTTCAAAGTCTATCTTCCTAAGTTGAAGTCGAATCTCATCAATTCTTATATATTTAGGTGAGTTTGCAACATCTTGGTAAGATATCTTCGATTTACATCCATTGATGCAGATTGAGGTCGATTGTCACTTTGTGTTGATTGAAAATTTTCAAAGTCTATCTTCCCAATTTGGAGTCAAATATCAAAAATTCTTATATATTTGAGTGAGTTTGCAACATCTTGGTCAGATATCGTCGATTTACATCCATTGAAGCCCATTGAGGTCGATTGTAACTTTGTGTTTATTGAAAATTTTCAAAGTTTATCTTCCTAATTTGAAGTCGAATCTCATCAATTCTTATATATTCAAGTGAGTTTGCAACATCTTGGTCAGATATCGTCGATTTACATCCATTGAAGCAGATTGAGGTCGATTGTCACTTTGTGTTGATTGAAAATTTTCAAAGTCTATCTTCCAAATTTGGAGTCGAATATCATAAATTCTTATATACTTGAGTGAGTTTGCAACATCTTGGTCAGATATCGTCGATTTACATCCATTGAAGCCCATTGAGGTCGATTGTCACTTTGTGTTGATTGAAAATTTTCAAAGTCTATCCTCCTAATTTAAAGTCGAATCTCATCAATTCTTATATATTTGAGTGAGTTTGCAACATTTGGTAAGATATCGTCGATTTACATCCATTGATGCAGATTGAGGCCGATTGTCACTTAGTGTTGATTGAAAATTTTCGAAGTCTATCTTCCTAATTTGTAGTCGATTCTCATCAATTCTTATATATTTGAGTGAGCTTGCAACATCTTGGTCAGATATCGTCGATTTACATCCATTGAAGCAGATTGAGGTCGATTGTCACTCTGTGTTGATTGAAAATTTTCAAAGTCTATCTTCCTAAGTTGAAGTCGAATCTCATCAATTTTTATATATTTGAGTGAGTTTGCAACATCTTGGTCAGATATCCTCGATTTACATCCATTGAAGCAGATTAAGGTCGATTGTCACTTTGTGTTCATTGAAAATTTTCAAAGTCTATCTTCCTAAGTTGAAGTCGAGTCTCATCGATTCTTATATATTTGAGGGAGTTCGCATTTAACTTAGACAGATATCGTCGATTTACATCCATTGAAGCCCATTGAGGTCGATTGTCAATTTGTGTTGATTGAAAATTTTCAAAGTCTATCTTCCTAATTTGGAGTCGAATCTCATCAATTCTTATATATTTGAGTGAATATGCAACATCTTGGTCAGATATCCTCGATTTACATCCATTGAAGCAGATTAAGGTCGATTGTCACTTTGTGTTCATTGAAAATTTTCAAAATCTATCTTCCTAATTTGAAGTCGAGTCTCATCAATTGTCAAATATTTGAATGAGTTCGCAACTAACTTCGACAGATATCATCGATTTACATCCATTGAAACCCATTGAGGTCGATTGTCACTTTGTGTTGATTGAAAATTTTCAAAGTCTATCTTCCTAATTTGGAGTCGAATCTCATCAATTCTTATATATTTGAGTGAATATGCAACATCTTGGTCAGATATCCTCGATTTACATCCATTGAAGCAGATTAAGGTCGATTGTCACTTTGTGTTCATTGAAAATTTTCAAAGTCTATCTTCCTAAGTTGAAGTCGAGTCTCATCGATTCTTATATATTTGAGGGAGTTCGCATTTAACTTAGACAGATATCGTCGATTTACATCCATTGAAGCCCATTGAGGTCGATTGTCAATTTGTGTTGATTGAAAATTTTCAAAGTCTATCTTCCTAATTTGGAGTCGAATCTCATCAATTCTTATATATTTGAGTGAATATGCAACATCTTGGTCAGATATCCTCGATTTACATCCATTGAAGCAGATTAAGGTCGATTGTCACTTTGTGTTCATTGAAAATTTTCAAAATCTATCTTCCTAATTTGAAGTCGAGTCTCATCAATTGTCAAATATTTGAATGAGTTCGCAACTAACTTCGACAGATATCATCGATTTACATCCATTGAAACCCATTGAGGTCGATTGTCACTTTGTGTTGATTGAAAATTTTCAAAGTCTATCTTCCCAATTTGGAGTCGAATATCATAAATTCTCATATACTTGAGTGAGTTTGCAACATCTTGGTCAGATATCGTCGATTTACATCCATTGAAGCAGATTAAGGTCGATTGTCACTTTGTGTTGATTGAAAATGTTCAAAGTCTATCCTCCTAATTTAAAGTCGAATCTCATCAATTCTTATATATTTGAGTGAGTTTGCAACATTTTGGTAAGATATCGTCGATTTACATCCATTGATGCAGATTGAGGTCGATTGTCACTCTGTGTTGATTGAAAATTTTCAAAGTCTATCTTCTTAAGTTGAAGTCGAATCTCATCAATTCTTATATATTTAAGTGAGTTTGCAACATCTTGGTAAGATATCGTCGATTTATATCCATTGATGCAGATTGAGGCGGATTGTCACTTTGTGTTGATTGAAAATTTTCAAAGTCTATCTTCCTAAGTTGAAGTCGAATCTCATCAATTCTTATATATTTAGGTGAGTTTGCAACATCTTGGTAAGATATCTTCGATTTACATCCATTGATGCAGATTGAGGTCGATTGTCACTTTGTGTTGATTGAAAATTTTCAAAGTCTATCTTCCCAATTTGGAGTCAAATATCAAAAATTCTTATATATTTGAGTGAGTTTGCAACATCTTGGTCAGATATCGTCGATTTACATCCATTGAAGCCCATTGAGGTCGATTGTCACTTTGTGTTTATTGAAAATTTTCAAAGTTTATCTTCCTAATTTGAAGTCGAATCTCATCAATTCTTATATATTCAAGTGAGTTTGCAACATCTTGGTCAGATATCGTCGATTTACATCCATTGAAGCAGATTGAGGTCGATTGTCACTTTGTGTTGATTGAAAATTTTCAAAGTCTATCTTCCAAATTTGGAGTCGAATATCATAAATTCTTATATACTTGAGTGAGTTTGCAACATCTTGGTCAGATATCGTCGATTTACATCCATTGAAGCCCATTGAGGTCGATTGTCACTTTGTGTTGATTGAAAATTTTCAAAGTCTATCCTCCTAATTTAAAGTCGAATCTCATCAATTCTTATATATTTGAGTGAGTTTGCAACATTTGGTAAGATATCGTCGATTTACATCCATTGATGCAGATTGAGGCCGATTGTCACTTAGTGTTGATTGAAAATTTTCGAAGTCTATCTTCCTAATTTGTAGTCGATTCTCATCAATTCTTATATATTTGAGTGAGCTTGCAACATCTTGGTCAGATATCGTCGATTTACATCCATTGAAGCAGATTGAGGTCGATTGTCACTCTGTGTTGATTGAAAATTTTCAAAGTCTATCTTCCTAAGTTGAAGTCGAATCTCATCAATTTTTATATATTTGAGTGAGTTTGCAACATCTTGGTCAGATATCCTCGATTTACATCCATTGAAGCAGATTAAGGTCGATTGTCACTTTGTGTTCATTGAAAATTTTCAAAGTCTATCTTCCTAAGTTGAAGTCGAGTCTCATCGATTCTTATATATTTGAGGGAGTTCGCATTTAACTTAGACAGATATCGTCGATTTACATCCATTGAAGCCCATTGAGGTCGATTGTCAATTTGTGTTGATTGAAAATTTTCAAAGTCTATCTTCCTAATTTGGAGTCGAATCTCATCAATTCTTATATATTTGAGTGAATATGCAACATCTTGGTCAGATATCCTCGATTTACATCCATTGAAGCAGATTAAGGTCGATTGTCACTTTGTGTTCATTGAAAATTTTCAAAATCTATCTTCCTAATTTGAAGTCGAGTCTCATCAATTGTCAAATATTTGAATGAGTTCGCAACTAACTTCGACAGATATCATCGATTTACATCCATTGAAACCCATTGAGGTCGATTGTCACTTTGTGTTGATTGAAAATTTTCAAAGTCTATCTTCCTAATTTGGAGTCGAATCTCATCAATTCTTATATATTTGAGTGAATATGCAACATCTTGGTCAGATATCCTCGATTTACATCCATTGAAGCAGATTAAGGTCGATTGTCACTTTGTGTTCATTGAAAATTTTCAAAGTCTATCTTCCTAAGTTGAAGTCGAGTCTCATCGATTCTTATATATTTGAGGGAGTTCGCATTTAACTTAGACAGATATCGTCGATTTACATCCATTGAAGCCCATTGAGGTCGATTGTCAATTTGTGTTGATTGAAAATTTTCAAAGTCTATCTTCCTAATTTGGAGTCGAATCTCATCAATTCTTATATATTTGAGTGAATATGCAACATCTTGGTCAGATATCCTCGATTTACATCCATTGAAGCAGATTAAGGTCGATTGTCACTTTGTGTTCATTGAAAATTTTCAAAATCTATCTTCCTAATTTGAAGTCGAGTCTCATCAATTGTCAAATATTTGAATGAGTTCGCAACTAACTTCGACAGATATCATCGATTTACATCCATTGAAACCCATTGAGGTCGATTGTCACTTTGTGTTGATTGAAAATTTTCAAAGTCTATCTTCCTAATTTGGAGTCGAATCTCATCAATTCTTATATATTTGAGTGAATATGCAACATCTTGGTCAGATATCCTCGATTTACATCCATTGAAGCAGATTAAGGTCGATTGTCACTTTGTGTTCATTGAAAATTTTCAAAATCTATCTTCCTAATTTGAAGTCGAGTCTCATCAATTGTCAAATATTTGAATGAGTTCGCAACTAACTTCGACAGATATCATCGATTTACATCCATTGAAACCCATTGAGGTCGATTGTCACTTTGTGTTGATTGAAAATTTTCAAAGTCTATCTTCCCAATTTGGAGTCGAATATCATAAATTCTCATATACTTGAGTGAGTTTGCAACATCTTGGTCAGATATCGTCGATTTACATCCATTGAAGCAGATTAAGGTCGATTGTCACTTTGTGTTGATTGAAAATGTTCAAAGTCTATCCTCCTAATTTAAAGTCGAATCTCATCAATTCTTATATATTTGAGTGAGTTTGCAACATCTTGGTAAGATATCGTCGATTTACATCCATTGATGCAGATTGAGGCGGATTGTCACTTTGTGTTGATTGAAAATTTTCAAAGTCTATCTTCCTAAGTTGAAGTCGAATCTCATCAATTCTTATATATTTAGGTGAGTTTGCAACATCTTGGTAAGATATCTTCGATTTACATCCATTGATGCAGATTGAGGTCGATTGTCACTTTGTGTTGATTGAAAATTTTCAAAGTCTATCTTCTTAAGTTGAAGTCGAATCTCATCAATTCTTATATATTTAAGTGAGTTTGCAACATTTTGGTGAGATATCGTCGATTTACATCCATTGATGCAGATTGAGGTCGATTGTCACTCTGTGTTGATTGAAAATTTTCAAAGTCTATCTTCTTAAGTTGAAGTCGAATCTCATCAATTCTTATATATTTAAGTGAGTTTGCAACATCTTGGTAAGATATCGTCGATTTACATCCATTGATGCAGATTGAGGCGGATTGTCACTTTGTGTTGATTGAAAATTTTCAAAGTCTATCTTCCTAAGTTGAAGTCGAATCTCATCAATTCTTATATATTTAGGTGAGTTTGCAACATCTTGGTAAGATATCTTCGATTTACATCCATTGATGCAGATTGAGGTCGATTGTCACTTTGTGTTGATTGAAAATTTCCAAACTCTATCTTCCCAATTTGGAGTAGATTATCAAAAATTCTTATATATTTGAGTGAGTTTGCAACATCTTGGTCAGATATCGTCGATTTACATCCATTGAAGCCCATTGAGGTCGATTGTCACTTTGTGTTGATTGAAAATTTTCAAAGTCTATCTTCCTAATTTGAAGTCGAATCTCATTAATTGTTATATATTTGAATGAGTTCGCAAGTAACTTCGACAGATATCGTCGATTTACAACCATTGAAGCCGATTGAGGTCGATTGTCACTTTGTGTTCATTGAAAATTTTCAAAGTCTATCTACCTAATTTGAAGTCGAATCTCATCAATTTTTATATATTTGAGTGAGTTTGCAACATCTTGGTCAGATATCCTCGATTTACATCCATTGAAGCAGATTAAGGTCGATTGTCACTTTGTGTTCATTGAAAATTTTCAAAGTCTATCTTCCTAAGTTGAAGTCGAGTCTCATCGATTCTTATATATTTGAGGGAGTTCGCATTTAACTTAGACAGATATCGTCGATTTACATCCATTGAAGCCCATTGAGGTCGATTGTCAATTTGTGTTGATTGAAAATTTTCAAAGTCTATCTTCCTAATTTGGAGTAGAATCTCATCAATTCTTATATATTTGAGTGAATATGCAACATCTTGGTCAGATATCGTCGATTTACATCCATTGAAGCAGATTGAGGTCGATTGTCACTTTGTGTTGATTGAAAATTTTCAAAGTCTATCTTCCCAATTTGGAGTCGAATATCAAAACTTCTTATATATTTGAGTGAGTTTGCAACATCTTGGTCAGATATCGTCGATTTACATCCATTGAGGCCCATTGAGGTCGATTGTCACTTTGTGTTGATTGAAAATTTTCAAAGTCTATCTTCCTAAGTTGGAGTCAAATATCATAAATTCTTATATATTTGAGTGAGTTCCCAAAATCTTGGTCAGATATCGTCGATTTACATCCATTGAAGCCCATTGAGGTCGATTGTCACTTTGTGTTGATTGAAAATTTTCAAAGTCTATCTTCCAAATTTGGAGTCGAATATCATGAATTCTCATATACTTGTGTGAGTTTGCAACATCTTGGTCAGATATCGTCGATTTACATCCATTGAAGCCCATTGAGGTCGATTGTCACTTTGTGTTGATTGAAAATTTTCAAAGTCTATCTTCCTAAGTTGAAGTCGAATCTCATCAATTCTTATATATTTAGGTGAGTTTGCAACATCTTGGTAAGATATCTTCTATTTACATCCATTGATGCAGATTGAGGTCGATTGTCACTTTGTGTTGATTGAAAATTTTCAAAGTCTATCTTCCCAATTTGGAGTCGAATATCAAAACTTCTTATATATTTAGGTGAGTTTGCAACATCTTGGTAAGATATCTTCTATTTACATCCATTGATGCAGATTGAGGTCGATTGTCACTTTGTGTTGATTGAAAATTTTCAAAGTCTATCTTCCCAATTTGGAGTCGAATATCAAAACTTCTTATATATTTGAGTGAGTTTGCAACATCGTGGTCAGATATCGTCGATTTACATCCATTGAAGCCCATTGAGGACGATTGTCACTTTGTGTTGATTGAAAATTTTCAAAGTCTATCTTCCCAATTTGGAGTCGAATATCATAAATTCTTATATACTTGAGTGAGTTTGCAACATCTTGGTCAGATATCGTCGATTTACATCCATTGAAGCCCATTGAGGTCGATTGTCACTTTGTGTTGATTGAAAATTTTCAAAGTCTATCTTCCAAATTTGGAGTCGAATATCATGAATTCTTATATACTTGTGTGAGTTTGCAACATCTTGGTCAGATATCGTCGATTTACATCCATTGATGCAGATTGAGGCCGATTGTCACTTTGTGTTGATTGAAAATTTTCAAAGTCTATCTTCCTAAGTTGAAGTCGAATCTCATCAATTCTTATATATTTAGGTGAGTTTGCAACATCTTGGTAAGATATCTTCTATTTACATCCATTGATGCAGATTGAGGTCGATTGTCACTTTGTGTTGATTGAAAATTTTCAAAGTCTATCTTCCCAATTTGGAGTCGAATATCAAAACTTCTTATATATTTGAGTGAGTTTGCAACATCTTGGTCAGATATCGTCGATTTACATCCATTGAAGCCCATTGAGGACGATTGTCACTTGGTGTTGATTGAAAATTTTCAAAGTCTATCTTCCCAATTTGAAGTCGAATATCATAAATTCTTATATACTTGAGTGAGTTTGCAACATCTTGGTCAGATATCGTCGATTTACATCCATTGAAGCCCATTGAGGTCGATTTTCACTTTGTGTTGATTGAAAATTTTCAAAGTCTATCTTCCTAATTTGAAGTCGAATCTCATTAATTGTTATATATTTGAATGAGTTCGCAACTAACTTCGACAGATATCGTCGATTTACATCCATTGAAGCCCATTGAGGTCGATTGTCACTTTGTGTTGATTGAAAATTTTCAAAGTCTAACTTCCAAATTTGGAGTTGAATATCATAAATTCTTATATACTTGTGTGAGTTAGCAACATCTTGGTCAGATATCGTCGATTTACATCCATTGAAGCCCATTGAGGTCGATTGTCACTTTGTGTTGATTGAAAATTTTCAAAGTCTATCTTCCCAATTTGGAGTCGAATATCATAAATTCTTATATACTTGAGTGAGTTTGCAACATCTTGGTCAGATATCGTCGATTTACATCCATTGAAGCCCATTGAGGTCGATTGTCACTTTGTGTTGATTGAAAATTTTCAAAGTCTATCTTCCTAATTTGAAGTCGAATCTCATTAATTGTTATATATTTGAATGAGTTCGCAACTAACTTCGACAGATATCGTCGATTTACAACCATTGAAGCCGATTGAGGTCGATTGTCACTTTGTGTTCATTGAAAATTTTCAAAGTCTATCTACCTAATTTGAAGTCGAATCTCATCAATTTTTATATATTTGAGTGAGTTTGCAACATCTTGGTCAGATATCCTCGATTTACATCCATTGAAGCAGATTAAGGTCGATTGTCACTTTGTGTTCATTGAAAATTTTCAAAGTCTATCTTCCTAAGTTGAAGTCGAATCTCATCAATTCTTATATATTTAGGTGAGTTTGCAACATCTTGGTAAGATATCTTCGATTTACATCCATTGATGCAGATTGAGGTCGATTGTCACTTTGTGTTGATTGAAAATTTTCAAAGTCTATCTTCCCAATTTGGAGTCGAATATCAAAACTTCTTATATATTTGAGTGAGTTTGCAACATCTTGGTCAGATATCGTCGATTTACATCCATTGAGGCCCATTGAGGTCGATTGTCACTTTGTGTTGATTGAAAATTTTCAAAGTCTATCTTCCTAAGTTGGAGTCAAATATCATAAATTCTTATATATTTGAGTGAGTTCCCAGAATCTTGGTCAGATATCGTCGATTTACATCCATTGAAGCCCATTGAGGTCGATTGTCACTTTGTGTTGATTGAAAATTTTCAAAGTCTATCTTCCAAATTTGGAGTCGAATATCATGAATTCTCATATACTTGTGTGAGTTTGCAACATCTTGGTCAGATATCGTCGATTTACATCCATTGAAGCCCATTGAGGTCGATTGTCACTTTGTGTTGATTGAAAATTTTCAAAGTCTATCTTCCTAAGTTGAAGTCGAATCTCATCAATTCTTATATATTTAGGTGAGTTTGCAACATCTTGGTAAGATATCTTCTATTTACATCCATTGATGCAGATTGAGGTCGATTGTCACTTTGTGTTGATTGAAAATTTTCAAAGTCTATCTTCCCAATTTGGAGTCGAATATCAAAACTTCTTATATATTTGAGTGAGTTTGCAACATCTTGGTCAGATATCGTCGATTTACATCCATTGAAGCCCATTGAGGACGATTGTCACTTGGTGTTGATTGAAAATTTTCAAAGTCTATCTTCCCAATTTGAAGTCGAATATCATAAATTCTTATATACTTGAGTGAGTTTGCAACATCTTGGTCAGATATCGTCGATTTACATCCATTGAAGCCCATTGAGGTCGATTGTCACTTTGTGTTGATTGAAAATTTTCAAAGTCTATCTTCCTAATTTGAAGTCGAATCTCATTAATTGTTATATATTTGAATGAGTTCGCAACTAACTTCGACAGATATCGTCGATTTACATCCATTGAAGCCCATTGAGGTCGATTGTCACTTTGTGTTGATTGAAAATTTTCAAAGTCTAACTTCCAAATTTGGAGTTGAATATCATAAATTCTTATATACTTGTGTGAGTTAGCAACATCTTGGTCAGATATCGTCGATTTACATCCATTGAAGCCCATTGAGGTCGATTGTCACTTTGTGTTGATTGAAAATTTTCAAAGTCTATCTTCCCAATTTGGAGTCGAATATCATAAATTCTTATATACTTGAGTGAGTTTGCAACATCTTGGTCAGATATCGTCGATTTACATCCATTGAAGCCCATTGAGGTCGATTGTCACTTTGTGTTGATTGAAAATTTTCAAAGTCTATCTTCCTAATTTGAAGTCGAATCTCATTAATTGTCATATATTTGAATGAGTTCGCAACTAACTTCGACAGATATCGTCGATTTACAACCATTGAAGCCGATTGAGGTCGATTGTCACTTTGTGTTCATTGAAAATTTTCAAAGTCTATCTACCTAATTTGAAGTCGAATCTCATCAATTTTTATATATTTGAGTGAGTTTGCAACATCTTGGTCAGATATCCTCGATTTACATCCATTGAAGCAGATTAAGGTCGATTGTCACTTTGTGTTCATTGAAAATTTTCAAAGTCTATCTTCCTAAGTTGAAGTCGAGTCTCATCGATTCTTATATATTTGAGGGAGTTCGCATTTAAGTTAGACAGATATCGTCGATTTACATCCATTGAAGCCCATTGAGGTCGATTGTCACTTTGTGTTGATTGAAAATTTTCAAAGTCTATCTTCCCAATTTGGAGTCAAATATCATAAATTCTTATATATTTGAGTGAGTTTGCAACATCTTGTTCAGATATCGTCGAATTACATCCATTGAAGCCCATTGAGGTCGATTGTCACTTTGTGTTGATTGAAAATTTTCAAAATCTATCTTCCTAATTTGAAGTCGAGTCTCATCAATTGTCAAATATTTGAATGAGTTCGCAACTAACTTCGACAGATATCATCGATTTACATCCATTGAAACCCATTGAGGTCGATTGTCACTTTGTGTTGATTGAAAATTTTCAAAGTCTATCTTCCCAATTTGGAGTCGAATATCATAAATTCTCATATACTTGAGTGAGTTTGCAACATCTTGGTCAGATATCGTCGATTTACATCCATTGAAGCCCATTGAGGTCGATTGTCACTTTGTGTTGATTGAAAATTTTCGAAGTCTATCTTCCTAATTTGAAGTCGAATCTCATCAATTGTTATATATTTGAATGAGTTCGCAACATCTTGGTCAGATATCGTCGATTTACATCCATTGAAGCAGATTAAGGTCGATTGTCACTTTGTGTTGATTGAAAATGTTCAAAGACTATCCTCCTAATTTAAAGTCGAATCTCATCAATTCTTATATATTTGAGTGAGTTTGCAACATTTTGGTAAGATATCGTCGATTTACATCCATTGATGCAGATTGAGGTCGATTGTCACTCTGTGTTGATTGAAAATGTTAAAAGTCTATCCTCCTAATTTAAAGTCGAATCTCATCAATTCTTATATATTTGAGTGAGTTTGCAACATTTTGGTAAGATATCGTCGATTTACATCCATTGATGCAGATTGAGGTCGATTGTCACTCTGTGTTGATTGAAAATTTTCAAAGTCTATCTCCTTAAGTTGAAGTCGAATCTCATCAATTCTTATATATTTAAGTGAGTTTGCAACATCTTGGTAAGATATCGTCGATTTACATCCATTGATGCAGATTGAGGCGGATTGTCACTTTGTGTTGATTGAAAATTTTCAAAGTCTATCTTCCTAAGTTGAAGTCGAATCTCATCAATTCTTATATATTTAGGTGAGTTTGCAACATCTTGGTAAGATATCTTCGATTTACATCCATTGATGCAGATTGAGGTCGATTGTCACTTTGTGTTGATTGAAAATTTCCAAAGTCTATCTTCCCAATTTGGAGTCGAATATCAAAAATTCTTATATATTTGAGTGAGTTTGCAACATCTTGGTCAGATATCGTCGATTTACATCCATTGAAGCCCATTGAGGTCGATTGTCACTTTGTGTTGATTGAAAATTTTCAAAGTCTATCTTCCTAAGTTGAAGTCGAATCTCATCAATTCTTATATATTTAAGTGAGTTTACAACATCTTGGTCAGATATCGTCGATTTACATCCATTAAAGCAGATTGAGGTCGATTGTCACTTTTTGTTGATTGAAAATTTTCAAAGTCTATCTTCCCAATTTGGAGTCAAATATCATAAATTCTTATATATTTGAGTGAGTTTCCAAAATCTTGGTCAGATATCGTCGATTTACATCCATTGAAGCCCATTGAGTTCTATTGTCACTTTGTGTTGATTGAAAATTTTCAAAGTCTATCTTCCAAATTTGGAGTCGAATATCATAAATTCTTTATACTTGTGTGAGTTTGCAACATCTTGGTCAGATATCGTCGATTTACATCCATTGGAGCCCATTGAGGTCGATTGTCACTTTGTGTTGATTGAAAATTTTCAAAGTCTATCTTCCCAATTTGGAGTCGAATATCATAAATTCTTATATACTTGAGTGAGTTTGCAACATCTTGGTCAGATATCGTCGATTTACATCCATTGAAGCCCATTCAGGTCGATTGTCACTTTGTGTTGATTGAAAATTTTCAAAGTCTATCTTCCTAATTTGAAGTCGAATCTCATCAATTGTTATATATTTGAATGAGTTCGCAACATCTTGGTCAGATATCGTCGATTTACATCCATTGAAGCAGATTAAGGTCGATTGTCACTTTGTGTTGATTGAAAATGTTCAAAGTCTATCCTCCTAATTTAAAGTCGAATCTCATCAATTCTTATATATTTGTGTGAGTTCGCAACATCTTGGTAAGATATCGTCGATTTACATCCATTGATGCAGATTGAGGCCGATTGTCACTTAGTGTTGATTGAAAATTTTCGAAGTCTATCTTCCTAATTTGTAGTCGATTCTCATCAATTCTTATATATTTGAGTGAGCTTGCAACATCTTGGTCAGATATCGTCGATTTACATCCATTGAAGCAGATTGAGGTCGATTGTCACTCTGTGTTGATTGAAAATTTTCAAAGTCTATCTTCCTAAGTTGAAGTCGAATCTCATCAATTCTTATATATTTAAGTGAGTTTGCAACATCTTGGTAAGATATCGTCGATTTACATCCATTGATGCAGGTTGAGGCCGATTGTCACTTTGTGTTGATTGAAAATTTTCAAATTCTATCTTCCTAAGTTGAAGTCGAATCTCATCAATTCTTATATATTTAGGTGAGTTTGCAACATCTTGGTAAGATATCTTCGATTTACATCCATTGATGCAGATTGAGGTCGATTGTCACTTTGTGTTGATTGAAAATTTTCAAAGTCTATTTTCCCAATTTGGAGTCGAATATCAAAAATTCTTATATATTTGAGTGAGTTTGCAACATCTTGGTCAGATATCGTCGATTTACATCCATTGAAGCCCATTGAAGTCGATTGTCACTTTGTGTTGATTGAAAATTTTCAAAGTCTATCTTCCTAAGTTGAAGTCGAATCTCATCAATTCTTATATATTCAAGTGAGTTTGCAACATCTTGGTCAGATATCGTCGATTTACATCCATTGAAGCAGATTGAGGTCGATTGTCACTTTGTGTTGATTGAAAATTTTCAAAGTCTATCTTCCCAATTTGGAGTCAAATATCATAAATTCTTATATATTTGAGTGAGTTTCCAAAATCTTGGTCAGATATCGTCGATTTACATCCAATGAAGCCCATTGAGTTCGATTGTCACTTTGTGTTGATTGAAAATTTTCAAAGTCTATCTTCCAAATTTGGAGTCGAATATCATAAATTCTTTATACTTGTGTGAGTTTGCAACATCTTGGTCAGATATCGTCGAATTACATCCATTGAAGCCCATTGAGGTCGATTGTCACTTTGTGTTGATTGAAAATTTTCTAAGTCTATCTTCCTAATTTGAAGTCGAGTCTCATCAATTGTCAAATATTTGAATGAGTTCGCAACTAACTTCGACAGATATCGTCGATTTACATCCATTGAAGCCCATTGAGGTCGATTGTCACTTTGTGTTGATTGAAAATTTTCAAAGTCTATCTTCCAAATTTGGAGTCGAATATCTTAAATTCTTATATACTTGAGTGAGTTTGCAACATCTTGGTCAGATATCGTCGATTTACATCCATTGAAGCCCATTGAGGACGATTGTCACTTTGTGTTGATTGAAAATTTTCAAAGTCTATCTTCCCAATTTGGAGTCGAATATCATAAATTCTTATATACTTGAGTGAGTTTGCAACATCTTGGTCAGATATCGTCGATTTACATCCATTGAAGCCCATTGAGGTCGATTGTCACTTTGTGTTGATTGAAAATTTTCAAAGTCTATCTTCCTAATTTGAAGTCGAATATCTTAAATTCTTATATACTTGTGTGAGTTTGCAACATCTTGGTCAGATATCGTCGATTTACATCCATTGAAGCCCATTGAGGACGATTGTCACTTTGTGTTGATTGAAAATTTTCAAAGTCTATCTTCCTAAGTTGAAGTCGAATCTCATCAATTCTCATATATTTAGGTGAGTTTGCAACATCTTGGTAAGATATCTTCGATTTACATCCATTGATGCAGATTGAGGTCGATTGTCACTTTGTGTTGATTGAAAATTTTCAAAGTCTATCTTCCCAATTTGGAGTCGAATATCAAAACTTCTTATATATTTGAGTGAGTTTGCAACATCTTGGTTAGATATCGTCGATTTACATCCATTGAAGCCCATTGAGGTCGATTGTCACTTTGTTTTGATTGAAAATTTTCAAAGTCTATCTTCCAAATTTGGAGTCGAATATCATGAATTCTTATATACTTGTGTGAGTTTGCAACATCTTGGTCAGATATCGTCGATTTACATCCATTGAAGCCCATTGAGGTCGATTGTCACTTTGTGTTGATTGAAAATTTTCAAAGTCTATCTTTCTAATTTGAAGTCGAGTCTCATCAATTGTCATATATTTGAATGAGTTCGCAACTACCTTCGACAGATATCGTCGATTTACATCCATTGAAGCCCATTGAGGTCGATTGTCACTTTGTGTTGATTGAAAATGTTCAAAGTCTATCTTCCAAATTTGGAGTCGAATATCTTAAATTCTTATATACTTGTGTGAGTTTGCAACATCTTGGTCAGATATCTTCGATTTACATCCATTGAAGCCCATTGAGGACGATTGTCACTTTGTGTTGATTGAAAATTTTCAAAGTCTCTCTTCCCAATTTGGAGTCGAATATCATAAATTCTTATATACTTGAGTGAGTTTGCAACATCTTAGTCAGATATCGTCGATTTACATCCATTGAAGCCCATTGAGGTCGATTGTCACTTTGTGTTGATTGAAAATTTTCAAAGTCTATCTTCCTAATTTGAAGTCGAATCTCATTAATTGTTATATATTTGAATGAGTTCGCAACTAACTTCGACAGATATCGTCGATTTACATCCATTGAAGCCCATTGAGGTCGATTGTCACTTTGTGTTGATTGAAAATTTTCAAAGTCTATCTTCCAAATTTGGAGTCGACTATCATAAATTCTTATATACTTGTGTGAGTTTGCAACATCTTGGTCAGATATCGTTGATTTACATCCATTGAAGCCCATTGAGGTCGATTGTCACTTTGTGTTGATTGAAAATTTTCAAAGTCTATCTTCCCAATTTGGAGTCGAATATCATAAATTCTTATATACTTGAGTGAGTTTGCAACATCTTGGTCAGATATCGTCGATTTACATCCATTGAAGCCCATTGAGGTCGATTGTCACTTTGTGTTGATTGAAAATTTTCAAAGTCTATCTTCCTAAGTTGAAGTCGAATCTCATCAATTCTTATATATTTAAGTGAGTTTACAACATCTTGGTCAGATATCGTCGATTTACATCCATTAAAGCAGATTGAGGTCGATTGTCACTTTTTGTTGATTGAAAATTTTCAAAGTCTATCTTCCCAATTTGGAGTCAAATATCATAAATTCTTATATATTTGAGTGAGTTTCCAAAATCTTGGTCAGATATCGTCGATTTACATCCATTGAAGCCCATTGAGTTCTATTGTCACTTTGTGTTGATTGAAAATTTTCAAAGTCTATCTTCCAAATTTGGAGTCGAATATCATAAATTCTTTATACTTGTGTGAGTTTGCAACATCTTGGTCAGATATCGTCGATTTACATCCATTGGAGCCCATTGAGGTCGATTGTCACTTTGTGTTGATTGAAAATTTTCAAAGTCTATCTTCCCAATTTGGAGTCGAATATCATAAATTCTTATATACTTGAGTGAGTTTGCAACATCTTGGTCAGATATCGTCGATTTACATCCATTGAAGCCCATTCAGGTCGATTGTCACTTTGTGTTGATTGAAAATTTTCAAAGTCTATCTTCCTAATTTGAAGTCGAATCTCATCAATTGTTATATATTTGAATGAGTTCGCAACATCTTGGTCAGATATCGTCGATTTACATCCATTGAAGCAGATTAAGGTCGATTGTCACTTTGTGTTGATTGAAAATGTTCAAAGTCTATCCTCCTAATTTAAAGTCGAATCTCATCAATTCTTATATATTTGTGTGAGTTTGCAACATCTTGGTAAGATATCGTCGATTTACATCCATTGATGCAGATTGAGGCCGATTGTCACTTAGTGTTGATTGAAAATTTTCGAAGTCTATCTTCCTAATTTGTAGTCGATTCTCATCAATTCTTATATATTTGAGTGAGCTTGCAACATCTTGGTCAGATATCGTCGATTTACATCCATTGAAGCAGATTGAGGTCGATTGTCACTCTGTGTTGATTGAAAATTTTCAAAGTCTATCTTCCTAAGTTGAAGTCGAATCTCATCAATTCTTATATATTTAAGTGAGTTTGCAACATCTTGGTAAGATATCGTCGATTTACATCCATTGATGCAGGTTGAGGCCGATTGTCACTTTGTGTTGATTGAAAATTTTCAAATTCTATCTTCCTAAGTTGAAGTCGAATCTCATCAATTCTTATATATTTAGGTGAGTTTGCAACATCTTGGTAAGATATCTTCGATTTACATCCATTGATGCAGATTGAGGTCGATTGTCAATTTGTGTTGATTGAAAATTTTCAAAGTCTATCTTCCTAAGTTGAAGTCGAATCTCATCAATTCTTATATATTCAAGTGAGTTTGCAACATCTTGGTCAGATATCGTCGATTTACATCCATTGAAGCAGATTGAGGTCGATTGTCACTTTGTGTTGATTGAAAATTTTCAAAGTCTATCTTCCCAATTTGGAGTCAAATATCATAAATTCTTATATATTTGAGTGAGTTTCCAAAATCTTGGTCAGATATCGTCGATTTACATCCAATGAAGCCCATTGAGTTCGATTGTCACTTTGTGTTGATTGAAAATTTTCAAAGTCTATCTTCCAAATTTGGAGTCGAATATCATAAATTCTTTATACTTGTGTGAGTTTGCAACATCTTGGTCAGATATCGTCGAATTACATCCATTGAAGCCCATTGAGGTCGATTGTCACTTTGTGTTGATTGAAAATTTTCTAAGTCTATCTTCCTAATTTGAAGTCGAGTCTCATCAATTGTCAAATATTTGAATGAGTTCGCAACTAACTTCGACAGATATCGTCGATTTACATCCATTGAAGCCCATTGAGGTCGATTGTCACTTTGTGTTGATTGAAAATTTTCAAAGTCTATCTTCCAAATTTGGAGTCGAATATCTTAAATTCTTATATACTTGAGTGAGTTTGCAACATCTTGGTCAGATATCGTCGATTTACATCCATTGAAGCCCATTGAGGACGATTGTCACTTTGTGTTGATTGAAAATTTTCAAAGTCTATCTTCCCAATTTGGAGTCGAATATCATAAATTCTTATATACTTGAGTGAGTTTGCAACATCTTGGTCAGATATCGTCGATTTACATCCATTGAAGCCCATTGAGGTCGATTGTCACTTTGTGTTGATTGAAAATTTTCAAAGTCTATCTTCCTAATTTGAAGTCGAATATCTTAAATTCTTATATACTTGTGTGAGTTTGCAACATCTTGGTCAGATATCGTCGATTTACATCCATTGAAGCCCATTGAGGACGATTGTCACTTTGTGTTGATTGAAAATTTTCAAAGTCTATCTTCCTAAGTTGAAGTCGAATCTCATCAATTCTCATATATTTAGGTGAGTTTGCAACATCTTGGTAAGATATCTTCGATTTACATCCATTGATGCAGATTGAGGTCGATTGTCACTTTGTGTTGATTGAAAATTTTCAAAGTCTATCTTCCCAATTTGGAGTCGAATATCAAAACTTCTTATATATTTGAGTGAGTTTGCAACATCTTGGTTAGATATCGTCGATTTACATCCATTGAAGCCCATTGAGGTCGATTGTCACTTTGTTTTGATTGAAAATTTTCAAAGTCTATCTTCCAAATTTGGAGTCGAATATCATGAATTCTTATATACTTGTGTGAGTTTGCAACATCTTGGTCAGATATCGTCGATTTACATCCATTGAAGCCCATTGAGGTCGATTGTCACTTTGTGTTGATTGAAAATTTTCAAAGTCTATCTTTCTAATTTGAAGTCGAGTCTCATCAATTGTCATATATTTGAATGAGTTCGCAACTACCTTCGACAGATATCGTCGATTTACATCCATTGAAGCCCATTGAGGTCGATTGTCACTTTGTGTTGATTGAAAATGTTCAAAGTCTATCTTCCAAATTTGGAGTCGAATATCTTAAATTCTTATATACTTGTGTGAGTTTGCAACATCTTGGTCAGATATCTTCGATTTACATCCATTGAAGCCCATTGAGGACGATTGTCACTTTGTGTTGATTGAAAATTTTCAAAGTCTCTCTTCCCAATTTGGAGTCGAATATCATAAATTCTTATATACTTGAGTGAGTTTGCAACATCTTAGTCAGATATCGTCGATTTACATCCATTGAAGCCCATTGAGGTCGATTGTCACTTTGTGTTGATTGAAAATTTTCAAAGTCTATCTTCCTAATTTGAAGTCGAATCTCATTAATTGTTATATATTTGAATGAGTTCGCAACTAACTTCGACAGATATCGTCGATTTACATCCATTGAAGCCCATTGAGGTCGATTGTCACTTTGTGTTGATTGAAAATTTTCAAAGTCTATCTTCCAAATTTGGAGTCGACTATCATAAATTCTTATATACTTGTGTGAGTTTGCAACATCTTGGTCAGATATCGTTGATTTACATCCATTGAAGCCCATTGAGGTCGATTGTCACTTTGTGTTGATTGAAAATTTTCAAAGTCTATCTTCCCAATTTGGAGTCGAATATCATAAATTCTTATATACTTGAGTGAATTTGCAACATCTTGGTCAGATATCGTCGATTTACATCCATTGAAGCCCATTGAGGTCGATTGTCAATTTGTGTTGATTGAAAATTTTCAAAGTCTATCTTCCTAATTTGAAGTCGAATCTCATCAATTCTTATATATTTGAGTGAGTTTGCAACATCTTGGTCAGATATCCTCGATTTACATCCATTGAAGCAGATTAAGGTCGATTGTCACTTTGTGTTCATTGAAAATTTTCAAAGTCTATCTTCCTAATTTGAAGTCGACTATCATAAATTCTTATATACTTGTGTGAGTTTGCAACATCTTGGTCAGATATCGTTGATTTACATCCATTGAAGCCCATTGAGGTCGATTGTCACTTTGTGTTGATTGAAAATTTTCAAAGTCTATCTTCCCAATTTGGAGTCGAATATCATAAATTCTTATATACTTGAGTGAATTTGCAACATCTTGGTCAGATATCGTCGATTTACATCCATTGAAGCCCATTGAGGTCGATTGTCAATTTGTGTTGATTGAAAATTTTCAAAGTCTATCTTCCTAATTTGTAGTCGAATCTCATCAATTCTTATATATTTGAGTGAGTTTGCAACATATTGGTCAGATATCCTCGATTTACATCCATTGAAGCAGATTAAGGTCGATTGTCACTTTGTGTTCATTGAAAATTTTCAAAGTCTATCTTCCTAATTTGAAGTCGAATCTCATCAATTCTTATATATTTGAGTGAGTTTGCAACATCTTGGTCAGATATCCTCGATTTACATCCATTGAAGCAGATTAAGGTCGATTGTCACTTTGTGTTCATTGAAAATTTTCAAAGTCTATCTTCCTAAGTTGAAGTCGAGTCTCATCGATTCTTATATATTTGAGGGAGTTCGCATTTAACTCAGACAGATATCGTCGATTTACATCCATTGAAGCCCATTGAGGTCGATTGTCACTTTGTGTTGACTGAAAATTTTCAAAGTCTATCTTCCCAATTTGGAGTCGAATATCATAAATTCTTATATACTTGAGTGAGTTTGCAACATCTTGGTCAGATATCGTCGATTTACATCCATTGAAGCCCATTGAGGTCGATTGTCACTTTGTGTTGATTGAAAATTTTCAAAGTCTATCTTCCTAATTTGGAGTCGAATCTCATCAATTCTTATATATTTGAGTGAGTTTGCAACATCTTGGTCAGATATCGTCGATTTACATCCATTGAAGCAGATTGAGGTCGATTGTCGCTATGTGTTGAATGAAAATTTTCAAAGTCTATCTTCCTAAGTTGAAGTCGACTCTCATCAATTCATATATATTTGAGTGAGTTTGCAACATCTTGGTCAGATATCGTCGATTTACATCCATTGAAGCAGATTTAGGTCGATTGTCACTTTGTGTTGATTGAAAATTTTCAAAGTCTATCTTCCTAATTTGAAGTCGAATCTCATCAATTCTTATATATTTGAGTGAGTTTGCAACATCTTGGTAAGATATCTTCGATTTACATCCATTGATGCAGATTGAGGCCGATTGTCACTTGGTGTTGATTGAAAATTTTCAAAGTCTATCTTCCTAATTTGTAGTCGATTCTCATCAATTCTTATATATTTGAGTGAGTCTGCAACATCTTGATCAGATATCGTCGATTTACATCCATTGAAGCCCATTGAGCTCGATTGTCACTTTGTGTTGATTGAAAATTTTCAAAGTCTATCTTCCTAATTTGAAGTCGAATCTCATTAATTGTTATATATTTGAATGAGTTCGCAACTAACTTCGACAGATATCGTCGATTTACATCCATAGAAGCAGATTGAGGTCGATTGTCACTTTGTGTTCATTGAAAATTTTCAAAATCTATGTTCCTAATTTGTAGTCGAATCTCATCAATTCGTATATATTTGAGTGAGTATGCAACATCTTGGTCAGATATCCTCGATTTACATCCATTGAAGCAGATTAAGGTCGATTGTCACTTTGTGTTCATTGAAAGTTTTCAAAGTCTATCTTCCTAAGTTGAAGTCGAGTCTCATCGATTCTTATATATTTGAGGGAGTTCGCATTTAACTTAGACAGATATCGTCGATTTACATCCATTGAAGCCCATTGAGGTCGATTGTCACTTTGTGTTTATTGAAAATTTTCAAAGTCTATCTTCCTAATTTGGAGTCGAATCTCATCAATTCTTATATATTTGAGTGAGTTTGCAACATCTTGGTCAGATATCGTCGATTTACATCCATTGAAGCCCATTGAGCTCGATTGTCACTTTGTGTTGATTGAAAATTTTCAAAGTCTATCTTTCTAATTTGAAGTCGAGTCTCATCAATTGTCATATATTTGAATGAGTTCGCAACTAACTTCGACAGATATCGTCGATTTACATCCATTGAAGCCCATTGAGGTCGATTGTCACTTTGTGTTGACTGAAAATTTTCAAAGTCTATCTTCCCAATTTGGAGTCGAATATCATAAATTCTTATATACTTGAGTGAGTTTGCAACATCTTGGTCAGATATCGTCGATTTACATCCATTGAAGCCCAATGAGGTCGATTGTCACTTTGTGTTGATTGAAAATTTTCAAAGTCTATCTTCCAAATTTGGAGTCGACTATCATAAATTCTTATATACTTGTGTGAGTTTGCAACATCTTGGTCAGATATCGTTGATTTACATCCATTGAAGCCCATTGAGGTCGATTGTCACTTTGTGTTGATTGAAAATTTTCAAAGTCTATCTTCCCAATTTGGAGTCGAATATCATAAATTCTTATATACTTGAGTGAGTTTGCAACATCTTGGTCAGATATCGTCGATTTACATCCATTGAAGCCCATTGAGGTCGATTGTCAATTTGTGTTGATTGAAAATTTTCAAAGTCTATCTTCCTAATTTGTAGTCGAATCTCATCAATTCTTATATATTTGAGTGAGTTTGCAACATATTGGTCAGATATCCTCGATTTACATCCATTGAAGCAGATTAAGGTCGATTGTCACTTTGTGTTCATTGAAAATTTTCAAAGTCTATCTTCCTAATTTGAAGTCGAGTCTCATCGATTCTTATATATTTGAGGGAGTTCGCATTTAACTCAGACAGATATCGTCGATTTACATCCATTGAAGCCCATTGAGGTCGATTGTCAATTTGTGTTGATTGAAAATTTTCAAAGTCTATCTTCCAAATTTGGAGTCGAATATCATAAATTCTTATATACTTGAGTGAGTTTGCAACATCTTGGTCAGATATCGTCGATTTACATCCATTGAAGCCCATTGAGGTCGATTGTCACTTTGTGTTGACTGAAAATTTTCAAAGTCTATCTTCCCAATTTGGAGTCGAATATCATAAATTCTTATATACTTGAGTGAGTTTGCAACATCTTGGTCAGATATCGTCGATTTACATCCATTGAAGCCCATTGAGGTCGATTGTCACTTTGTGTTGATTGAAAATTTTCAAAGTCTATCTTCCTAATTTGGAGTCGAATCTCATCAATTCTTATATATTTGAGTGAGTTTGCAACATCTTGGTCAGATATCGTCGATTTACATCCATTGAAGCAGATTGAGGTCGATTGTCGCTATGTGTTGAATGAAAATTTTCAAAGTCTATCTTCCTAAGTTGAAGTCGACTCTCATCAATTCATATATATTTGAGTGAGTTTGCAACATCTTGGTCAGATATCGTCGATTTACATCCATTGAAGCAGATTTAGGTCGATTGTCACTTTGTGTTGATTGAAAATTTTCAAAGTCTATCTTCCTAATTTGAAGTCGAATCTCATCAATTCTTATATATTTGAGTGAGTTTGCAACATCTTGGTAAGATATCGTCGATTTACATCCATTGATGCAGATTGAGGCCGATTGTCACTTGGTGTTGATTGAAAATTTTCAAAGTCTATCTTCTTAATTTGTAGTCGATTCTCATCAATTCTTATATATTTGAGTGAGTCTGCAACATCTTGATCAGATATCGTCGATTTACATCCATTGAAGCCCATTGAGCTCGATTGTCACTTTGTGTTGATTGAAAATTTTCAAAGTCTATCTTCCTAATTTGAAGTCGAATCTCATTAATTGTTATATATTTGAATGAGTTCGCAACTAACTTCGACAGATATCGTCGATTTACATCCATAGAAGCAGATTGAGGTCGATTGTCACTTTGTGTTCATTGAAAATTTTCAAAATCTATCTTCCTAATTTGAAGTCGAATCTCATCAATTCTTATATATTTGAGTGAGTTTGCAACATCTTGGTCAGATATCCTCGATTTACATCCATTGAAGCAGATTAAGGTCGATTGTCACTTTGTGTTCATTGAAAATTTTCAAAGTCTATCTTCCTAAGTTGAAGTCGAGTCTCATCGATTCTTATATATTTGAGGGAGTTCGCATTTAACTCAGACAGATATCGTCGATTTACATCCATTGAAGCCCATTGAGGTCGATTGTCAATTTGTGTTGATTGAAAATTTTCAAAGTCTATCTTCCAAATTTGGAGTCGAATATCATAAATTCTTATATACTTGAGTGAGTTTGCAACATCTTGGTCAGATATCGTCGATTTACATCCATTGAAGCCCATTGAGGTCGATTGTCACTTTGTGTTGACTGAAAATTTTCAAAGTCTATCTTCCCAATTTGGAGTCGAATATCATAAATTCTTATATACTTGAGTGAGTTTGCAACATCTTGGTCAGATATCGTCGATTTACATCCATTGAAGCCCATTGAGGTCGATTGTCACTTTGTGTTGATTGAAAATTTTCAAAGTCTATCTTCCTAATTTGGAGTCGAATCTCATCAATTCTTATATATTTGAGTGAGTTTGCAACATCTTGGTCAGATATCGTCGATTTACATCCATTGAAGCAGATTGAGGTCGATTGTCGCTATGTGTTGAATGAAAATTTTCAAAGTCTATCTTCCTAAGTTGAAGTCGACTCTCATCAATTCATATATATTTGAGTGAGTTTGCAACATCTTGGTCAGATATCGTCGATTTACATCCATTGAAGCAGATTTAGGTCGATTGTCACTTTGTGTTGATTGAAAATTTTCAAAGTCTATCTTCCTAATTTGAAGTCGAATCTCATCAATTCTTATATATTTGAGTGAGTTTGCAACATCTTGGTAAGATATCGTCGATTTACATCCATTGATGCAGATTGAGGCCGATTGTCACTTGGTGTTGATTGAAAATTTTCAAAGTCTATCTTCCTAATTTGTAGTCGATTCTCATCAATTCTTATATATTTGAGTGAGTCTGCAACATCTTGATCAGATATCGTCGATTTACATCCATTGAAGCCCATTGAGCTCGATTGTCACTTTGTGTTGATTGAAAATTTTCAAAGTCTATCTTCCTAATTTGAAGTCGAATCTCATTAATTGTTATATATTTGAATGAGTTCGCAACTAACTTCGACAGATATCGTCGATTTACATCCATAGAAGCAGATTGAGGTCGATTGTCACTTTGTGTTCATTGAAAATTTTCAAAATCTATGTTCCTAATTTGTAGTCGAATCTCATCAATTCGTATATATTTGAGTGAGTATGCAACATCTTGGTCAGATATCCTCGATTTACATCCATTGAAGCAGATTAAGGTCGATTGTCACTTTGTGTTCATTGAAAGTTTTCAAAGTCTATCTTCCTAAGTTGAAGTCGAGTCTCATCGATTCTTATATATTTGAGGGAGTTCGCATTTAACTTAGACAGATATCGTCGATTTACATCCATTGAAGCCCATTGAGGTCGATTGTCACTTTGTGTTTATTGAAAATTTTCAAAGTCTATCTTCCTAATTTGGAGTCGAATCTCATCAATTCTTATATATTTGAGTGAGTTTGCAACATCTTGGTCAGATATCGTCGATTTACATCCATTGAAGCCCATTGAGCTCGATTGTCACTTTGTGTTGATTGAAAATTTTCAAAGTCTATCTTTCTAATTTGAAGTCGAGTCTCATCAATTGTCATATATTTGAATGAGTTCGCAACTAACTTCGACAGATATCGTCGATTTACATCCATTGAAGCCCATTGAGGTCGATTGTCACTTTGTGTTGACTGAAAATTTTCAAAGTCTATCTTCCCAATTTGGAGTCGAATATCATAAATTCTTATATACTTGAGTGAGTTTGCAACATCTTGGTCAGATATCGTCGATTTACATCCATTGAAGCCCAATGAGGTCGATTGTCACTTTGTGTTGATTGAAAATTTTTAAAGTCTATCTTCCTAATTTGAAGTCGAATCTCATTAATTGTTATATATTTGAATGAGTTCGCAACTAACTTCGACAGATATCGTCGATTTACATCCATTGGAGCAGATTGAGGTCGATTGTCACTTTGTGTTCATTGAAAATTTTCAAAATCTATGTTCCTAATTTGTAGTCGAATCTCATCAATTCGTATATATTTGAGTGAGTATGCAACATCTTGGTCAGATATCCTCGATTTACATCCATTGAAGCAGATTAAGGTCGATTGTCACTTTGTGTTCATTGAAAATTTTCAAAGTCTATCTTCCTAAGTTGAAGTCGAGTCTCATCGATTCTTATATATTTGAGGGAGTTCGCATTTAACTTAGACAGATATCGTCGATTTACATCCATTGAAGCAGATTGAGGTCGATTGTCACTTTGTGTTGATTGAAAATTTTCAAAGTCTATCTTCCTAATTTGAAGTCGAATCTCATCAATTCTTATATATTTGAGTGAGTTTGCAACATCTTGGTAAGATATCGTCGATTTACATCCATTGATGCAGATTGAGGCCGATTGTCACTTAGTGTTGATTGAAAATTTTCAAAGTCTATCTTCCTAAGTTGAAGTCGAATCTCATCAATTCTTATATATTTAAGTGAGTTTGCAACATCTTGTAAGATATCGTCGATTCACATCCATTGATGCAGATTAAGGCCGATTGTCACTTTGTGTTGATTGAAAATTTTCAAAGTCTATCTTCTCAATTTGGAGTCGAATCTCATCAATTCTTATATATTTAAGTGAGTTTGCAACATCTTGTAAGATATCGTCGATTCACATCCATTGATGCAGATTGAGGCCGATTGTCACTTTGTGTTGATTGAAAATTTTCAAAGTCTATCTTCCTAAGTTGAAGTCGAATCTCATCAATTCTTATATATTTAGGTGAGTTTGCAACATCTTGGTAAGATATGGTCGATTTACATCCATTGATGCAGATTGAGGTCGATTGTCACTTTGTGTTGATTGAAAATTTTCAAAGTCTATCTTCCTAATTTGGAGCCGAATATCATAAATTCTTATATATTTGAGTGAGTTTGCAACATCTTGTTCAGATATCGTCGATTTACATCCATTGAAGCAGATTGAGGTCGATTGTCACTCTGTGTTGATTGAAAATTTTCAAAGTCTATCTTCCTAAGTTGAAGTCGAATCTCATCAATTCTTATATATTTAAGTGAGTTTGCAACATCTTGGTAAGATATCGTCGATTTACATCCATTGATGCAGATTGAGGTCGATTGTCACTTTGTGTTGATTGAAAATTTTCAAAGTCTATCTTCCTAATTTGGAGTAGAATCTCATCAATTCTTATATATTTGAGTGAGTTTGCAACATCTTGTTAAGATATCGTCGATTTACATCCATTGAAGCAGATTGAGGTCGATTGTCACTTTGTGTTGATTGAAAATTTTCAAAGTCTATCTTCCTAATTTGGAGTCGAATCTCATCAATTCTTATATATTTGAGTGAGTTTGGAACATCTTGGTCAGATATCGTCGATTTACATCCATTGAAGCAGGTTGAGGTCGATTGTCACTTTGTGTTGATTGAAAATTTTCAAAGTCTATCTTCCTAATTTGTAGTCGATTCTCATCAATTCTTATATATTTGAGTGAGTTTGCAGTATCTTGGTCAGATATCGTCGATTTACATCCATTGAAGCCCATTGAGGTCGATTGTCACTTTGTGTTGATTGAAAATTTTCAAAGTCTATCTTCCTAATTTGAAGTCGAATCTCATCAATTCTTATATATTTGAGTGAGTTTGCAACATCTTGGTAAGATATCGTCGATTTACATCCATTGATGCAGATTGAGGCCGATTGTCACTTAGTGTTGATTGAAAATTTTCAAAGTCTATCTTCCTAAGTTGAAAACGAATCTCATCAATTCTTATATATTTAAGTGAGTTTGCAACATCTTGTAAGATATCGTCGATTCACATCCATTGATGCAGATTGAGGCCGATTGTCACTTTGTGTTGATTGAAAATTTTCAAAGTCTATCTTCTCAATTTGGAGTCGAATCTCATCAATTCTTATATATTTAAGTGAGTTTGCAACATCTTGTAAGATATCGTCGATTCACATCCATTGATGCAGATTGAGGCCGATTGTCACTTTGTGTTGATTGAAAATTTTCAAAGTCTATCTTCCTAAGTTGAAGTCGAATCTCATCAATTCTTATATATTTAGGTGAGTTTGCAACATCTTGGTAAGATATGGTCGATTTACATCCATTGATGCAGATTGAGGTCGATTGTCACTTTGTGTTGATTGAAAATTTTCAAAGTCTATCTTCCCAATTTGGAGCCGAATATCATAAATTCTTATATATTTGAGTGAGTTTGCAACATCTTGGTCAGATATCGTCGATTTACATCCATTGAAGCAGATTTAGGTCGATTGTCACTCTGTGTTGATTGAAAATTTTCAAAGTCTATCTTCCTAAGTTGAAGTCGAATCTCATCAATTCTTATATATTTAAGTGAGTTTGCAACATCTTGGTAAGATATCGTCGATTACATCCATTGATGCAGATTGAGGCCGATTATCACTTTGTGTTGATTGAACATTTTCAAAGTCTATCTTCCTAATTTGGAGTCAAGTCTCATCAATTCTTATATATTTGAGTGAGTTTGCAACATCTTGGTAAGATATCGTCGATTTACATCCATTGAAGCAGATCGAGGTCGATTGTCACTCTGTGTTGATTGAAAATTTTCAAAGTCTATCTTCCTAAGTTGAAGTCGACTTTCATCAATTCATATATATTTGAGTGAGTTTGCAACATCTTGGTAAGATATCGTCGATTTACATCCATTGATGCAGATTGAGGCCGATTTTCACTTAGTGTTGATTGAAAATTTTCAAAGTCTATCTTCCTAATTTGGAGTAGAATCTCATCAATTCTTATATATTTGAGTGAGTTTGCAACATCTTGTTAAGATATCGTCGATTTACATCCATTGAAGCAGATTGAGGTCGATTGTCACTCTGTGTTGATTGAAAATTTTCAAAGTCAATCTTCCTCAAGTGAAGTCGAACCTCATCAATTCTTATATATTCAAGTGCGTTTGCAACATCTTGGTAAGATATCGTCGATTTACATTCATTGATGCAGATTGAGGTCGATTGTCACTTTGTGTTGATTGAAAATTTTCAAAGTCTATCTTCCTAATTTGGAGTCGAATCTCATCAATTCTTATATATTTGAGTGAAATTGGAACATCTTGGTCAGATATCGTCGATTTACATCCATTGAAGCAGGTTGAGGTCGATTGTCACTTTGTGTTGATTGAAAATTTTCAAAGTCTATCTTCCTAAGATGAGGTCGAGTCTCATCAATTGTTATATATTTAAGTGAGTTTGCAACATCGTGGTAAGATATCGTCGATTTACATCCAATGATGCAGATTGAGGTCGATTGTCACTGTGTTGATTGGAAATTTTCAAAGTCTATCTTCCTAATTTGTAGTCGATTCTCATCAATTCTTATATATTTGAGTGAGTTTGCAGTATCTTGGTCAGATATCGTCGATTTACATCCATTGAAGCCCATTGAGGTCGATTGTCACTTTGTGTTGACTGAAAATTTTCAAAGTCTATCTTCCCAATTTGGAGTCGAATATCATAAATTCTTATATACTTGAGTGAGTTTGCAACATTTTGGTCAGATATCGTCGATTTACATCCATTGAAGCCCATTGAGGTCGATTTTCACTTTGTGTTGATTGAAAATTTTTAAAGTCTATCTTCCTAATTTGAAGTCGAATCTCATTAATTGTTATATATTTGAATGAGTTCGCAACTAACTTCGACAGATATCGTCGATTTACATCCATTGAAGCAGATTGAGGTCGATTGTCACTTTGTGTTCATTGAAAATTTTCAAAATCTATGTTCCTAATTTGTAGTCGAATCTCATCAATTCGTATATATTTGAGTGAGTTTGCAACATCTTGGTCAGATATCGTCGATTTACATCCATTGAATCCCATCGAGGTCGATTGTCACTTTGTGTTGATTGAAAATTTTCAAAGTCTATCTTCCTAATTTGGAGTCGAATCTCATCAATTCTTATATATTTGAGTGAGTTTGGAACATCTTGGTCAGATATCGTCGATTTACATCCGTTGAAGCAGGTTGAGGTCGATTGTCACTTTGGGTTGATTGAAAATTTTCAAAGTCTATCTTCCTAAGATGAGGTCGAGTCTCATCAATTGTTATATATTTAAGTGAGTTTGCAACATCTTGGTAAGATATCGTCGATTTACATCCATTGATGCAGATTGAGGTCGAATGTCACTGTGTTGATTGGAAATTTTCAAAGTCTATCTTCCTAATTTGTAGTCGATTCTCATCAATTCTTATATATTTGAGTGAGTTTGCAGTATCTTGGTCAGATATCGTCGATTTACATCCATTGAAGCCCATTGAAGTCGATTGTCACTTTGTGTTGACTGAAAATTTTCAAAGTCTATCTTCCCAATTTGGAGTCGAATATCATAAATTCTTATATACTTGAGTGAGTTTGCAACATCTTGGTCAGATATCGTCGATTTACATCCATTGAAGCCCATTGAGGTCGATTGTCACTTTGTGTTGATTGAAAATTTTTAAAGTCTATCTTCCTAATTTGAAGTCGAATCTCATTAATTGTTATATATTTGAATGAGTTCGCAACTAACTTCGACAGATATCGTCGATTTACATCCATTGAAGCAGATTGAGGTCGATTGTCACTTTGTGTTCATTGAAAATTTTCAAAATCTATGTTCCTAATTTGTAGTCGAATCTCATCAATTCGTATATATTTGAGTGAGTATGCAACATCTTGGTCAGATATCCTCGATTTACATCCATTGAAGCAGATTAAGGTCGATTGTCACTTTGTGTTCATTGAAAATTTTCAAAGTCTATCTTCCTAAGTTGAAGTCGAGTCTCATCGATTCTTATTTATTTGAGGGAGTTCGCATTTAACTTAGACAGATATCGTCGATTTACATCCATTGAAGCCCATTGAGGTCGATTGTCACTTTGTGTTGATTGAAAATTTTCAAAGTCTATCTTCCTAATTTGGAGTCGAATCTCATCAATTCTTATATATTTGAGTGAGTTTGCAACATCTTGGTCAGATATCGTCGATTTACATCCATTGAAGCAGATTGAGGTCGATTGTCGCTACGTGTTGAATGAAAATTTTCAAAGTCTATCTTCCTAAGTTGAAGTCGACTCTCATCAATTCATATATATTTGAGTGAGTTTGCAACATCTTGGTCAGATATCGTCGATTTACATCCATTGAAGCAGATTGAGGTCGATTGTCACTTTGTGTTGATTGAAAATTTTTAAAGTCTATCTTCCTAATTTGAAGTCGAATCTCATTAATTGTTATATATTTGAATGAGTTCGCAAATAACTTCGACAGATATCGTCGATTTACATCCATTGAAGCAGATTGAGGTCGATTGTCACTTTGTGTTCATTGAAAATTTTCAAAATCTATGTTCCTAATTTGTAGTCGAATCTCATCAATTCGTATATATTTGAGTGAGTATGCAACATCTTGGTCAGATATCCTCGATTTACATCCATTGAAGCAGATTAAGGTCGATTGTCACTTTGTGTTCATTGAAAATTTTCAAAGTCTATCTTCCTAAGTTGAAGTCGAGTCTCATCGATTCTTATATATTTGAGGGAGTTCGCATTTAACTTAGACAGATATCGTCGATTTACATCCATTGAAGCCCATTGAGGTCGATTGTCACTTTGTGTTGATTGAAAATTTTCAAAGTCTATCTTCCTAATTTGGAGTCGAATCTCATCAATTCTTATATATTTGAGTGAGTTTGCAACATCTTGGTCAGATATCGTCGATTTACATGCATTGAAGCAGATTGAGGTCGATTGTCGCTACGTGTTGAATGAAAATTTTCAAAGTCTATCTTCCTAAGTTGAAGTCGACTCTCATCAATTCATATATATTTGAGTGAGTTTGCAACATCTTGGTAAGATATCGTCGATTTACATCCATTGATGCAGATTGAGGCCGATTGTCACTTAGTGTTGATTGAAAATTTTCAAAGTCTATCTTCCTAATTTGTAGTCGATTCTCATCAATTCTTATATATTTGAGTGAGTCTGCAACATCTTGGTCAGATATCGTCGATTTACATCCATTGAAGCAGATTGAGGTCGATTGTCACTCTGTGTTGATTGAAAATTTTCAAAGTCTATCTTCCTAATTTCTAGTCGAATCTCATCAATTCTTATATATTTGAGTGAGTTTGCAACATCTTGGTCAGATATCGTCGATTTACATCCATTGAAGCAGATTGAGGTCGATTGTCACTTTGTGTTGATTGAAAATTTTCAAAGTCTATCTTCCTAATTTGAAGTCGAATCTCATCAATTCTTATATATTTGAGTGAGTTTGCAACATCTTGGTAAGATATCGTCGATTTACATCCATTGATGCAGATTGAGGCCGATTGTCACTTAGTGTTGATTGAAAATTTTCAAAGTCTATCTTCCTAATTTGTAGTCGATTCTCATCAATTCTTATATATTTGAGTGAGTCTGCAACATCTTGGTCAGATATCGTCGATTTACATCCATTGAAGCAGATTGAGGTCGATTGTCACTCTGTGTTGATTGAAAATTTTCAAAGTCTATCTTCCTAAGTTGAAGTCGAATCTCATCAATTCTTATATATTTAAGTGAGTTTGCAACATCTTGTAAGATATCGTCGATTCACATCCATTGATGCAGATTGAGGCCGATTGTCACTTTGTGTTGATTGAAAATTTTCAAAGTCTATCTTCCCAATTTGGAGCCGAATATCATAAATTCTTATATATTTGAGTGAGTTTGCAACATCTTGGTCAGATATCATCGATTTACATCCATTGAAGCAGATTGAGGTCGATTGTCACTCTGTGTTGATTGAAAATTTTCAAAGTCTATCTTCTTAAGTTGAAGTCGAATCTCATCAATTCTTATATATTTAAGTGAGTTTGCAACATCTTGGTAAGATATCGTCGATTACATCCATTGATGCAGATTGAGGCCGAATATCACTTTGTGTTGATTGAACATTTTCAAAGTCTATCTTCCTAATTTGGAGTCAAGTCTCATCAATTCTTATATATTTGAGTGAGTTTGCAACATCTTGGTCAGATATCGTCGATTTACATCCAATGAATCCCATTGAGGTCGATTGTCACTTTGTGTTGATTGAAAATTTTCAAAGTCTATCTTCCTAATTTGAAGTCGAATCTCATCAATTCTTATATATTTGAGTGAGTTTGCAACATCTTGGTAAGATATCGTCGATTTACATCCATTGATGCAGATTGAGGCCGATTGTCACTTAGTGTTGATTGAAAATTTTCAAAGTCTATCTTCCTAATTTGGAGTAGAATCTCATCAATTCTTATATATTTGAGTGAGTTTGCAACATCTTGGTCAGATATCGTCGTTTTACATCCATTGAATCCCATTGAGGTCGATTGTCACTTTGTGTTGATTGACAATTTTCAGAGTCTATCTTCCTAAGTTGAAGTCGAGTCTCATCAATTCTTATATATTTGAGTGAGTTTGCAACATCTTGTTAAGATATCGTCGATTTACATCCATTGAAGCAGATTGAGGTCGATTGTCACTCTGTGTTGATTGAAAATTTTCAAAGTCAATCTTCCTCAAGTGAAGTCGAATCTCATCAATTCATATATATTTAAGTGCGTTTGCAACATCTTGGTAAGATATCGTCGATTTACATTCAGTGATGCAGATTGAGGTCGATTGTCACTTTGTGTTGATTGAAAATTTTCAAAGTCTATCTTCCTAATTTATAGTCGATTCTCATCAATTCTTATATATTTGAGTGAGTTTGCAACATCTTGGTCAGATATCGTCGATTTACATCCATTGAAGCAGATTGAGGTCGATTGTCACTTTGTGTTGATTGAAAATTTTCAAAGTCTATCTTCCTAATTTGCAGTCGATTCTCATCAATTCTTATATATTTGAGTGAGTTTGCAACATCTTGGTCAGATATCGTCGATTTACATCCATTGAATCCCATCGAGGTCGATTGTTACTTTGTGTTGATTGAAAATTTTCAAAGTCTATCTTACTAATTTATAGTCGATTCTCATCAATTCTTATATATTTGAGTGAGTTTGCAACATCTTGGTCAGATATCGTCGATTTACATCCATTGAAGCAGGTTGAGGTCGATTGTCACTTTGTGTTGATTGAAAATTTTCAAAGTCTATCTTCCTAAGATGAGGTCGAGTCTCATCAATTGTTATATATTTAGGTGAGTTTGCAACATCTTGGTAAGATATCGTCGATTTACATCCATTGATGCAGATTGAGGTCGATTGTCACTGTGTTGATTGGAAATTTTCAAAGTCTATCTTCCTAATTTGTAGTCGATTCTCATCAATTCTTATATATTTGAGTGAGTTTGCAGTATCTTGGTCAGATATCGTCGATTTACATCCATTGAAGCAGATTGAGGTCGATTGTCACTCTGTGTTGATTGAAAATTTTCAAAGTCTATCTTCCTAATTTGTAGTCGATTCTCATCAATTCTTATATATTTGAGTGAGTTTGCAATATCTTGACAAGATATCGTCGATTTACATCCATTGAAGCAGATTGAGGTCGATTGTCACTTTGTGTTGATTGAAAATTTCCAAAGTCTATCTTCCTAATTTGTAATCGATTCTCATCAATTCTTATATATTTAAGTGAGTTTGCAACATCTTGGTAAGATATCGTCGATTTACATTCATTGATGCAGATTGAGGTCGATTGTCACTTTGTGTTGATTGAAAATTTTCAGAGTCTATCTTCCTAAGTTGAAGTCGAGTCTCATCAATTCTTATATATTTGAGTGAGTTTGCAACATCTTGTTAAGATATCGTCGATTTACATCCAATGAAGCAGATTGAGGTCGATTGTCACTCTGTGTTGATTGAAAATTTTCAAAGTCAATCTTCCTCAAGTGAAGTCGAATCTCATCAATTCTCATATATTTAAGTGCGTTTGCAACATCTTGGTAAGATATCGTCGATTTACATTCATTGATGCAGATTGAGGTCGATGGTCACTTTGTGTTGATTGAAAATTTTTAATGTCCAACTTCCTACGTTGAAGTCGAGTCTCATCAATTCTTATATATTTGAATGAGTTCGCATTTAACTTCGACAGATATCGTCGATTTACAGCCATTGAAGCCGATTGAGGTCGATTGTCACGTTGTGTTCATTGAAAATTTTCAAAGTCTATCTTCCTAATTTGAAGTCGAATCTCATCAATTCTCATATATTTAAGTGAGTTTGCAACATCTTGGTAAGATATCGTCGATTTACATCCATTGAAGCAGATTGAGGTCGATTGTCACTTTGTGTTGATTGAAAATTTTTAAAGTCCATCTTCCTACGTTGAAGTCGAGTCTCATCAATTCTTATATATTTGAGTGAGTTCGCATTTAACTTCGACAGATATCGTCGATTTACATCCATTGAAGCCCATTGAGGTCGATTGTCACTTTGTGTTGATTGAAAATTTTCAAATTCTATCTTCCTAATTTGAAGTCGAGTCTCATCAATTCTTATATATTTGAGTAAGTTCGCATTAAACTTCGACAGATATCGTCGATTTACATCCATTTAAGCCCATTGAGGACGATTGTCAATTTGTGTTCATTAAAAATTTCCAAAGTCTATCTTCCTAATTTGAAGTCGAATCTCATCAATTTTTATATATTTGAGTTAGTTTGCAAATAACTTGTTCAGATATCGTCGATTTACAGCCATTGAAGCCGATTGAGGTTGATTGTCAATTTGTGTTCATTGAAAATTTTTAAAGTCTATCTTCCTAATTTTAAGTCGAATCTCATCAATTCTCATATATTTAAGTGAGTTTGCAACATCTTGGTGAGATATCGTCGATTTACATCCATTGAAGCAGATTGAGGTCGATTGTCACTTTGTGTTGATTGAAAATTTCCAAAGTCTATCTTCCTACGTTGAAGTCGAGTCTCATCAATTCTTATATATTTGAGTGAGTTCGCATTTAACTTCGACAGATATCGTCGATTTACATCCATTGATGCCCATTGAGGTCGATTGTCACTTTGTGTTGATTGAAAATTTTCAAATTCTATCTTCCTAATTTGAAGTCGAGTCTCATCAATTCTTATATATTTGAGTTAGTTTGCAAATAACTTGTTCAGATATCGTCGATTTACAGCCATTGAAGCCGATTGAGGTCGATTGTCACTTTGTGTTGATTGAAAATTTTCAAACTCTATCTCCCTAAGTTGAAGTCGAGTCTCATCAATTCTTATATATTTGAGTTAGTTTGCAACTAACTTGGTCAGATATCGTCGATTTACATCCATTGAAGCCGATTTAGGTCGATTGTCACTTTGTGTTCATTGAAAATTTTCAAAGTCTATCTGCTTAATTTGAAGTCGAGTCTCATCAATTCTTATATATTTGAGTTAGTTTACATCTAACTTGGTCAGATATCGTCGATTTACATTCATTGAAGCAGATTGAGGTCGATTGTCACTTTGTGTTGATTCTAAATTTTCAAAGTCTATCTGCCTAATTTGAAGTCGAGTCTCATCAATTCTTATATATTTGAGTGAGTTCTCAACTAACTTCGACAGATATCGTCGATTTACATCCATTGAAGCCCATTGAGGTTGATTATCACTTTATGTTGATGGAAAACTTTCAAAGTCTATCTGCCTAATTTGAAGTCGAATCTCATCAATTTTTATATATTTGAGTGAGTTCTCAACTAACTTCGACAGATATCGTCGATTTACATCCATTGAAGCCCATTGAGGTTGATTATCACTTTGTGTTGATGGAAAACTTTCAAAGTCTATCTGCCTAATTTGAAGTCGAGTCTCATCAATTCTTATATATTTGAGTGAGTTCGCATTAAACTTCGACAGATATCGTCGATTTACAGCCATTGAAGCCGATTGAGGTTGATTGTCAATTTGTGTTCATTGAAAATTTTCAAAGTCTATCTTCCTAATTTTAAGTCGAATCTCATCAATTCTCATATATTTAAGTGAGTTTGCAACATCTTGGTGAGATATCGTCGATTTACATCCATTGAAGCAGATTGAGGTCGATTGTCACTTTGTGTTGATTGAAAATTTCCAAAGTCTATCTTCCTACGTTGAAGTCGAGTCTCATCAATTCTTATATATTTGAGTGAGTTCGCATTTAACTTCGACAGATATCGTCGATTTACATCCATTGATGCCCATTGAGGTCGATTGTCACTTTGTGTTGATTGAAAATTTTCAATTCTATCTTCCTAATTTGAAGTCGAGTCTCATCAATTCTTATATATTTGAGTTAGTTTGCAAATAACTTGTTCAGATATCGTCGATTTACAGCCATTGAAGCCGATTGAGGTCGATTGTCACTTTGTGTTGATTGAAAATTTTCAAAGTCTATCTTCCTAAGTTGAAGTCGAATCTCATCAATTCTTATATATTTGAGTTAGTTTGCAAATAACTTGTTCAGATTTCGTCGATTTACATTCATTGAAGCAGATTGAGGTCGATTGTCACTTTGTGTTGATTGAAAATTTTCAAAGTCTATCTTCCTAAGTTGAAGTCGAGTCTCATCAATTCTTATATATTTGAGTTAGTTTGCAACTAACTTGGTCAGATATCGTCGATTTACATCCATTGAAGCCGATTGAGGTCGATTGTCACTTTGTGTTCATTGAAAATTTTCAAAGTCTATCTGCTTAATTTGAAGTCGAGTCTCATCAATTCTTATATATTTGAGTTAGTTTACATCTAACTTGGTCAGATATCGTCGATTTACATTCATTGAAGCAGATTGAGGTCGATTGTCACTTTGTGTTGATTCTAAATTTTCAAAGTCTATCTGCCTAATTTGAAGTCGAGTCTCATCAATTCTTGTATATTTGAGTGAGTTCTCAACTAACTTCGACAGATATCGTCGATTTACATCCATTGAAGCCCATTGAGGTTGATTATCACTTTATGTTGATGGAAAACTTTCAAAGTCTATCTGCCTAATTTGAAGTCGAATCTCATCAATTTTTATATATTTGAGTGAGTTCTCAACTAACTTCGACCGATATCGTCGATTTACATCCATTGAAGCCCATTGAGGTTGATTATCACTTTGTGTTGATGGAAAACTTTCAAAGTCTATCTGCCTAATTTGAAGTCGAGTCTCATCAATTCTTATATATTTGAGTGAGTTCGCATTAAACTTCGACAGATATCGTCGATATACATCCATTGAAGCCCATTGAGGACGATTGTCAATTTGTGTTCATTAAAAATTTCCAAAGTCTATCTTCCTAATTTGAAGTCGAATCTCATCAATTTTTATATATTTGAGTTAGTTTGCAATTAACATGGTCAGATATCGTCGATTTACATCCATTGAAGCCCATTGAGGTCGATTGTCACTTTGAGTTGATTGAAAATTTTCAAAGTCTATCTTCCTAATTTGGAGGCGAATCTCATCAATTCTTATATATTTGAGTGAGTTTGCAACATCATGGTAAGATATCGTCGATTTACATCCATTGAAGCAGATTGAGGTCGATTGTCACTTTGTGTTCATTGAAAATTTTCAAAGTCTATCTTCCTAATTTGAAGTCGAATCTCATCAATTTTTATATATTTGAGTGAGTTTGCAAATAACTTGTTCAGATATCGTCGATTTCCAGCCATTGAAGCCGATTAAGGTCGATTGTCACTTTGTGTTGATTGAAAATTTTCAAAGTCTATCTTCCTAATTTGAAGTCGAATCTCATCAATTTTTATATATTCGAGTTAGTTTGCAATTAACATGGTCAGATATCGTCGATTTACATCCATTGAAGCCCATTGAGGTCGATTGTCACTTTGAGTTGATTGAAAATTTTCAAAGTCTATCTTCCTAATTTGGAGGCGAATCTCATCAATTCTTATATATTTGAGTGAGTTTGCAACATCATGGTAAGATATCGTCGATTTACATCCATTGAAGCAGATTGAGGTCGATTGTCACTTTGTGTTCATTGAAAATTTTCAAAGTCTATCTTCCTAATTTGAAGTCGAATCTCATCAATTGTTATATATTTGAGTGAGTTTGCAACATCTTGGTTATATATCGTCGATTTACATCCATTGAAGCCCATTGAGGTCAATTGTCACATTGTGTTGATTGAAAATTTTCAAAGTCCATCTTCCTAATTTGAAGTCGAATCTCATCAATTTTTATATATTTGAGTTAGTTTGCAACATCTTGGTCAGATATCGTCGATTTACATCCATTGAAGCAGATTGAGGTCGATTGTCAATTTGTGTTCATTAAAAATTTCCAAAGTCTATCTTCCTAATTTGAAGTCGATTCTCATCAATTTTCATATATTTGAGTGAGTTTGCAAATAACTTGTTCAGCTATCGTCGATTTACATCCATTGAAGCAGATTGAGGTCGATTGTCACTTTGTGTTGATTGAAAATTTTCAAAGTCTATCTTTCTAATTTGAAGTCGAATCTCATCAATTTTTATATATTTGAGTGAGTTTGCAAATAACTTGTTCAGATATCGTCGATTTCCAGCCATTGAAGCCGATTAAGGTCGATTGTCACTTTGTGTTGATTGAAAATTTTCAAAGTCTATCTTCCTAATTTGAAGTCGAATCTCATCAATTTTTATATATTTGAGTTAGTTTGCAATTAACATGGTCAGATATCGTCGATTTACATCCATTGTAGCCCATTGAGGTCGATTGTCACTTTGTGTTGATTGAAAATTTTCAAAGTCTATCTTCCTAATTTGAAGTCGAATCTCATCAATTGTTATATATTTGAGTGAGTTTGCAACATCTTGGTCAGATGTCGTCGATTTACATCCATTGAAGCCCATTGAGGTCAATTGTCACATTGTGTTTATTGAAAATTTTAAAAGTCCATCTTCCTAATTTGAAGTCGAATCTCATCAATTTTTATATATTTGAGTTAGTTTGCAACTCACTTGGTCAGATGTCGTCGATTTACATCCATTGAAGCCGATTGAGGTCGATTGTCACTTTGTGTTCATTGAAAATTTTCAAAGTCCATCTTCCTAATTTGAAGTCGAATCTCATCAATTTTTATATATTTGAGTTAGTTTGCAACTAACTTGGTCAGATATCGTCGATTTACATCCATTGAAGCCGATTGAGGTCGATTGTCACTTTGTGTTCATTGAAAATTTTCAAAGTCTATCTTCCTAATTTGAAGACGAATCTCATCAATTGTTATATATTTGAGTGAGTTTGCAATATCTTGGTCAGATATCGTCGATTTACATCCATTGAAGCAGATTGAGGTCGATTGTCAATTTGTGTTCATTAAAAATTTCCAAAGTCTATCTTCCTAATTTGAAGTCGATTCTCATCAATTTTCATATATTTGAGTGAGTTTGCAAATAACTTGTTCAGCTATCGTCGATTTACATCCATTGAAGCAGATTGAGGTCGATTGTCACTATGTTGATTGAAAATTTTCAAAGTCTATCTTCCTCATTTCAAGTCGAATTTCATCAATTCTTATATATTTAAGTGAGTTTACAACTATCTTGGTCAGATATCTTCGAATTACATCCATTGAAGCCCATTGAGGTCGATTGTCACCTTGTGTTGATTGAAAATTTTCAACGTCTATCTTCCTCATTTCAAGTCGAATTTCATCAATTCTTATATATTTAAGTGAGTTTACAACTATCTTGGTCAGATATCTTCGAATTACATCCATTGAAGCCCATTGAGGTCGATTGTCACCTTGTGTTGATTGAAAATTTTCAACGTCTATCTTCCTCATTTCAAGTCGAATTTCATCAATTCTTATATATTTAAGTGAGTTTACAACTATCTTGGTCAGATATCTTCGAATTACATCCATTGAAGCCCATTGAGGTCGATTGTCACCTTGTGATGATTGAATATTTTCAAAGTCTATCTTCCTCATTTCAAGTCGAATTTCATCAATTCTTATATATTTAAGTGAGTTTGCAACTATCTTGGTCAGATATCTTCTATTTACATCCATTAAAGCCCATTGAGGTCGATTGTCACTTTGTGTTGATTGAAAATTTTCAAAGTGTATCTTCCTCATTTCAAGTCGAATTTCATCAATTCTTATATATTTAAGTGAGTTTGCAACTATCTTGGTCAGATATCTTCGATTTACATCCATTAAAGCCCATTGAGGTCGATTGTCACCTTGTGATGATTGAAAATTTTCAAAGTGTATCTTCCTCATTTCAAGTCGAATTTCATCAATTCTTATATATTTAAGTGAGTTTGCAACTATCTTGGTCAGATATCTTCGATTTACATCCATTGAAGCCCATTGAGGTCGATTGTCACCTTGTGTTGATTGAAAATTTTCAAAGTCTATCTTCCTCATTTCAAGTCGAATTTCATCAATTCTTATATATTTAAGTGAGTTTGCAACTATCTTGGTCAGATATCTTCGATTTACATCCATTAAAGCCCATTGAGGTCGATTGTCACTTTGTGTTGATTGAAAATTTTCAAAATCTATCTTCCTCATTTCAAGTCGAATTTCATCAATTCTTATATATTTAAGTGAGTTTGCAACTATCTTGGTCAGATATCTTCGATTTACATCCATTGAAGCCCATTGAGGTCGATTGTCACCTTGTGTTGATTGAAAATTTTCAAAGTCTATCTTCCTCATTTCGAGTCAAATTTCATCAATTCTTATATATTTAAGTGAGTTTGCAACTATCTTGGTCAGATATCTTCGATTTACATCCATTAAAGCCCATTGAGGTCGATTGTCACTTTGTGTTGATTGAAAATTTTCAAAGTCTATCTTCCTTATTTGAAGTCGAATTTCATCAATTTTCATATATTTGAGTGAGTTTACAACTATCTTGGTCAGATATCTTCGATTTACATCCATTGAAGCCCATTGAGGTCGATTGTCACCTTGTGTTGATTGAAAATTTTCAAAGTCTATCTTCCTCATTTCAAGTCGAATTTCATCAATTCTTATATATTTAAGTGAGTTTGCAACTATCTTGGTCAGATATCTTCTATTTACATCCATTGAAGCCCATTGAGGTCGATTGTCACCTTGTGTTGATTGAAAATTTTCAAAGTCTATCTTCCTCATTTCAAGTCGAATTTCATCAATTATTATATATTTAAGTGAGTTTGCAACTATCTTGCTCAGATATCTTCGATTTACATCCATTGAAGCCCATTGATGTCGATTGTCACCTTGTGTTGATTGAAAATTTTCAAAGTCTATCTTCCTCATTTCAAGTCGAATTTCATCAATTCTTATATATTTAAGTGAGTTTGCAACTATCTTGGTCAGATATCTTCGATTTACATCCATTAAAGCCAATTGAGGTCGATTGTCACTTTGTGTTGATTGAAAATTTTCAAAGTCTATCTTCCTCATTTCAAGTCGAATTTCATCAATTCTTATATATTTAAGTGAGATTGCAACTATCTTGGTCAGATATCTTCGATTTACATCCATTAAAGCCCATTGAGGTCGATTGTCATTTTGTGTTGATTGAAAATTTTCAAAGTCTATCTTCCTTATTTGAAGACGAATTTCATCAATTCTCATATATTTGAGTGAGTTTACAACTATCTTGGTCAGATATCTTCGATTTACATCCATTAAAGCCCATTGAGGTCGATTGTCACTTTGTGTTGATTGAAAATTTTCAAAGTCTATCTTCCTTATTTGAAGTCGAATTTCATCAATTCTCATATATTTGAGTGAGTTTACATCTAACTTGGTCAGATATCGTCGATTTACATCCATTGAAGCCCATTGAGGTCGATTGTCACTATGTTGATTGAAAATTTTCAAAGTTTATCTTCCTTATTTGAAGTCGAATTTCATCAATTCTCATATATTTGAGTGAGTTTACATCTAACTTGGTCAGATATCGCCGATTTACATCCATTGAAGCCCATTGAGGTCGATTGTCACCTTGTGTTGATTGAAAATTTTCAAAGTCTATCTTCCTCATTTCAAGTCGAATTTCATCAATTCTTATATATTTAAGTGAGTTTGCAACTATCTTGGTCAGATATCTTCGATTTACATCCATTAAAGCCCATTGAGGTCGATTGTCACTTTGTGTTGATTGAAAATTTTCAAAGTCTATCTTCCGCATTCAAGTCGAATTTCATCAATTATTATATATTTAAGTGAGTTTGCAACTATCTTGGTCAGATATCTTCGATTTACATCCATTGAAGCCCATTGAGGTCGATTGTCACCTTGTGTTGATTGAAAATTTTCAAAGTCTATCTTCCTCATTTCAAGTCGAATTTCATCAATTCTTATATATTTAAGTGAGTTTGCAACTATCTTGGTCAGATATCTTCGATTTACATCCATTAAAGCCCATTGAGGTCGATTGTCACTTTGTGTTGATTGAAAATTTTCAAAGTCTATCTTCCTCATTTCAAGTCGAATTTCATCAATTCTTATATATTTGAGTGAGTTTACATCTAACTTGGTCAGATATCGTCGATTTACATCCATTGAAGCCCATTGAGGTCGATTGTCACTATGTTGATTGAAAATTTTCAAAGTCTATCTTCCTCATTTCAAGTCAAATTTCATCAATTCTTATATATTTGAGTGAGTTTACATCTAACTTGGTCAGATATCGTCGATTATCATCCAATGAAGCCCATTGAGGTCGATTGTCACTATGTTGAGATTGAAAATTTTCAAAGTCTATCTTCCTCATTTCAAGTCGAATTTCATCAATTCTTATATATTTAAGTGAGTTTGCAACTATCTTGGTCAGATATCTTCGATTTACATCCATTGAAGCCCATTGAGGTCGATTGTCACCATGTGTTGATTGAAAATTTTCAAAGTCTATCTTCCTCATGTCAAGTCGAATTTCATCAATTCTTATATATTTGAGTGAGTTTGCAACTATCTTGGTCAGATATCGTCGATTTACATCCATTGAAGCCCATTGAGGTCGATTGTCACTATGTTGATTGAAAATTTTCAAAATCTATCTTCCTCATTTCAAGTCGAATTTCATCAATTCTTATATATTTAAGTGAGTTTGCAACTATCTTGGTCAGATATCTTCGATTTACATCCATTGGAGCCCATTGAGGTCGATTGTCACTTTGTGTTGATTGAAAATTTTCAAAGTCTATCTTCCTTATTTGAAGTCGAATTTCATCAATTCTTATATATTTGAGTGAGTTTGCAACTATCTTGGTCAGATATCGTCGATTTACATCCATTGAAGCCCATTGAGGTCGATTGTCACTATGTTGATTGAAAATTTTCAAAGTCTATCTTCCACATTTCAAGTCGAATGTCTTGAATTCTCATATATTTGAGTGAGTTCACAACCAACTTGGTCAGATTTCTTCGATTTACATCCATTAAAGCCCATTGAGGTCGATTGTCACTTTGTGTTGATTGAAAATTTTCAAAGTCTATCTTCCTCATTTCAAGTCGAATTTCATCAATTATTATATATTTAAGTGAGTTTGCAACTATCTTGGTCAGATATCTTCGATTTACATCCATTGAAGCCCATTGAGGTCGATTGTCACCTTGTGTTGATTGAAAATTTTCAAAGTCTATCTTCCTCATTTCAAGTCGAATTTCATCAATTCTTATATATTTAAGTGAGTTTGCAACTATCTTGGTCAGATATCTTCGATTTACATCCATTGAAGCCCATTGAGGTCGATTGTCACCTTGTGTTGATTGAAAATTTTCAAAGTCTATCTTCCTCATTTCAAGTCGAATTTCATCAATTCTTATATATTTAAGTGAGTTTGCAACTATCTTGGTCAGATATCTTCGATTTACATCCATTAAAGCCTATTGAGGTCGATTGTCACTATGTTGATTGAAAATTTTCAAAGTCTATCTTCCTCATTTCAAGTCGAATTTCATCAATTCTTATATATTTGAGTGAGTTTGCAACTATCTTGGTCAGATATCGTCGATTTACATCCATTGAAGCCCATTGAGGTCGATTGTCACTATGTTGATTGAAAATTTTCAAAGTCTATCTTCCATATTTCAAGTCGAATGTCTTGAATTCTCATATATTTTAGTGAGTTCACAACTAACTTGGTCAGATATCTTCGATTTACATCCATTAAAGCCCATTGAGGTCGATTGTCACTTTGTGTTGATTGAAAATTTTCAAAGTCTATCTTCCTTATTTGAAGTCGAATTTCATCAATTCTCATATATTTGAGTGAGTTTACATCTAACTTGGTCAGATATCGTCGATTTACATCCATTGAAGCCCATTGAGGTCGATTGTCACTATGTTGATTGAAAATTGAAAATTTCCAAAGTCTATCTTCCTCATTTCAAGTCGAATTTCATCAATTCTTATATATTTAAGTGAGTTTGCAACTATCTTGGTCAGATATCTTCGATTTACATCCATTGAAGCCCATTGAGGTCGATTGTCACCTTGTGTTGATTGAAAATTTTCAAAGTCTATCTTCCTCATTTCAAGTCGAATTTCATCAATTCTTATATATTTAAGTGAGTTTGCAACTATCTTGGTCAGATATCTTCGATTTACATCCATTAAAGCCCATTGAGGTCGATTGTCACTTTGTGTTGATTGAAAATTTTCAAAGTCTATCTTCCTCATTTCAAGTCGAATTTCATCAATTCTTATATATTTGAGTGAGTTTACATCTAACTTGGTCAGATATCGTCGATTTACATCCAATGAAGCCCATTGAGGTCGATTGTCACTATGATGATTGAAAATTTTCAAAGTCTATCTTCCTCATTTCAAGTCGAATTTCATCAATTCTTATATTCTTAAGTGAGTTTGCAACTATCTTGGTCAGATATCTTCGATTTACATCCATTAAAGCCCATTGAGGTCGATTGTCACTTTGTGTTGATTGAAAATTTTCAAAGTTTATCTTCCTTATTTGAAGTCGAATTTCATCAATTCTCATATATTTGAGTGAGTTTACATCTAACTTGGTCAGATATCGTCGATTTACATCCATTAAAGCCCATTGAGGTCGATTGTCACTATGTTGATTGAAAATTTTCAAAGTGTATCTTCCTCATTTCAAGTCGAATTTCATCAATTCTTATATATTTAAGTGAGTTTGCAACTATCTTGGTCAGATATCTTCGATTTACATCCATTGAAGCCCATTGAGGTCGATTGTCACTATGTTGATTGAAAATTTTCAAAGTCTATCTTCCACATTTCAAGTCGAATGTCTTGAATTCTCATATATTTGAGTGAGTTCACAACTAACTTGGTCAGATTTCTTCGATTTACATCCATTAAAGCCCATTGAGGTCGATTGTCACTTTGTGTTGATTGAAAATTTTCAAAGTTTATCTTCCTTATTTGAAGTCGAATTTCATCAATTCTCATATATTTGAGTGAGTTTACATCTAACTTGGTCAGATATCGCCGATTTACATCCATTGAAGCCCATTGAGGTCGATTGTCACCTTGTGTTGATTGAAAATTTTCAAAGTCTATCTTCCTCATTTCAAGTCGAATTTCATCAATTCTTATATATTTAAGTGAGTTTGCAACTATCTTGGTCAGATATCTTCGATTTACATCCATTAAAGCCCATTGAGGTCGATTGTCACTTTGTGTTGATTGAAAATTTTCAAAGTCTATCTTCCTCATTTCAAGTCGAATTTCATCAATTATTATATATTTAAGTGAGTTTGCAACTATCTTGGTCAGATATCTTCGATTTACATCCATTGAAGCCCATTGAGGTCGATTGTCACCTTGTGTTGATTGAAAATTTTCAAAGTCTATCTTCCTCATTTCAAGTCGAATTTCATCAATTCTTATATATTTAAGTGAGTTTGCAACTATCTTGGTCAGATATCTTCGATTTACATCCATTAAAGCCCATTGAGGTCGATTGTCACTTTGTGTTGATTGAAAATTTTCAAAGTCTATCTTCCTCATTTCAAGTCGAATTTCATCAATTCTTATATATTTGAGTGAGTTTACATCTAACTTGGTCAGATATCGTCGATTTACATCCATTGAAGCCCATTGAGGTCGATTGTCACTATGTTGATTGAAAATTTTCAAAGTCTATCTTCCTCATTTCAAGTAGAATTTCATCAATTCTTATATATTTGAGTGAGTTTACATCTAACTTGGTCAGATATCGATATCGTCGATTTACATCCAATGAAGCCCATTGAGGTCGATTGTCACTATGTTGATTGAAAATTTTCAAAGTCTATCTTCCTCATTTCAAGTCGAATTTCATCAATTCTTATATATTTAAGTGAGTTTGCAACTATCTTGGTCAGATATCTTCGATTTACATCCATTGAAGCCCATTGAGGTCGATTGTCACCTTGTGTTGATTGAAAATTTTCAAAGTCTATCTTCCTCATTTCAAGTCGAATTTCATCAATTCTTATATATTTAAGTGAGTTTGGAACTATCTTGGTCAGATATCGTCGATTTACATCCATTGAAGCCCATTGAGGTCGATTGTCACCTTGTGTTGATTGAAAATTTTCAAAATCTATCTTCCTCATTTCAAGTCGAATTTCATCAATTCTTATATATTTGAGTGAGTTTGCAACTATCTTGGTCAGATATCGTCGATTTACATCCATTGAAGCCCATTGAGGTCGATTGTCACTATGTTGATTGAAAATTTTCAAAGTCTATCTTCCTCATTTCAAGTCGAATTTCATCAATTCTTATATATTTGAGTGAGTTTACATCTAACTTGGTCAGATATCGTCGATTTACATCCAATGAAGCCCATTGAGGTCGATTGTCACTATGATGATTGAAAATTATCAAAGTCTATCTTCCTCATTTCAAGTCGAATTTCATCAATTCTTATATTCTTAAGTGAGTTTGCAACTATCTTGGTCAGATATCTTCGATTTACATCCATTAAAGCCCATTGAGGTCGATTGTCACTTTGTGTTGATTGAAAATTTTCAAAGTCTATGTTCCTTATTTGAAGTCGAATTTCATCAATTCTTATATATTTAAGTGAGTTTGCAACTATCTTGGTCAGATATCTTCGATTTACATCCATTAAAGCCCATTGAGGTCGATTGTCACTTTGTGTTGATTGAAAATTTTCAAAGTCTATCTTCCTCATTTCAAGTCGAATTTCATCAATTCTCATATATTTGAGTGAGTTTACATCTAACTTGGTCAGATATCGTCGATTTACATCCATTGAAGCCCATTGAGGTCGATTGTCACCTTGTGTTGATTGAAAATTTTCAAAGTCTATGTTCCTTATTTGAAGTCGAATTTCATCAATTCTTATATATTTGAGTGAGTTTGCAACTATCTTGGTCAGATATCTTCGATTTACATCCATTGAAGCCCATTGAGGTCGATTGTCACCTTGTGTTGATTGAAAATTTTCAAAGTCTATCTTCCTCATTTCAAGTCGAATTTCATCAATTCTTATATATTTAAGTGAGTTTGCAACTATCTTGGTCAGATATCTTCGATTTACATCCATTAAAGCCCATTGAGGTCGATTGTCACTTTGTGTTGATTGAAAATTTTCAAAGTTTATCTTCCTCATTTCAAGTCGAATTTCATCAATTCTCATATATTTGAGTGAGTTTACATCTAACTTGGTCAGATATCGTCGATTTACATCCATTGAAGCCCATTGAGGTCGATTGTCACCTTGTGTTGATTGAAAATTTTCAAAGTCTATCTTCCTTATTTGAAGTCGAATTTCATCAATTCTCATATATTTGAGTGAGTTTACATCTAACTTGGTCAGATATCGTCGATTTACATCCATTAAAGCCCATTGAGGTCGATTGTCACTTTGTGTTGATTGAAAATTTTCAAAGTCTATCTTCCTCATTTCAAGTCGAATTTCATCAATTCTTATATATTTAAGTGAGTTTGCAACTATCTTGGTCAGATATCTTCGATTTACATCCATTGAAGCCCATTGAGGTCGATTGTCACCTTGTGTTGATTGAAAATTTTCAAAGTCTATCTTCCTCATTTCAAGTCGAATTTCATCAATTCTTATATATTTAAGTGAGTTTGCAACTATCTTGGTCAGATATCTTCGATTTACATCCATTAAAGCCCATTGAGGTCGATTGTCACTTTGTGTTGATTGAAAATTTTCAAAGTCTATCTTCCTTATTTGAAGTAGAATTTCATCAATTCTCATATATTTGAGTGAGTTTACATCTAACTTGGTCAGATATCGTCGATTTACATCCATTGAAGCCCATTGAGGTCGATTGTCACTATGTTGATTGAAAATTTTCAAAGTCTATCTTCCTTATTTGAAGTAGAATTTCATCAATTCTTATATATTTGAGTGAGTTTGCAACTATCTTGGTCAGATATCTTCGATTTACATCCATTAAAGCCTATTGAGGTCGATTGTCACGTTGTGTTGATTGAAAATATATATAGGTACTTGTCCAAAAATAAAGAAATATATGTAGGTTAGGTTGTGTGAAGCGATGCACACCTGGGACACTTTCTGATTGGTATTATGAAGATTTGCCCATCCACATTAAAAAAAAGGTTAGGTTAGGTTAGGTTAGGATAGGTTAGGTTAGGTTAGGTTAGTTTGAAGTTTTATGAAAATAGAAACTGTTCGAGGTGTAACATATAAAAGTTGTATGAAATAGTAATAATAACGAAAAAAAAAAAAATTATTATTAAAGTAGATTCTACTCGATATATAAAGTTGAAGAGATAGATAGATGTATTGTGAAAATTGGATTAGGAAAAGTTCATGTTTAATTTGTCGTCTGGCGACAGAGGGCGCTAGTGTCTATAAAACCGTGTTAAGTTTGGCGTCTGGCCGGCAGGGGGCGCTAGTGTCTATAAAACCGTGTTAAGTTTGGCGTCTGACCGGCAGGGGCGCTAGTGTCTATAAAACCGTATTAAGTTTGGGGTCTGACCAGCAGGGGGCACTAGTGTATATAGAATCGTGTTTAGTTTGTCTTCTGACCGGTAGGATATAAGAATTTGTCGAAAAAGATGAATTGTGAAAATTGAATGGAGATGTTTTGTATGTAGAAGCCGTCCGAGGTGTGTTATATAAAAGTTTTATGAAAATAGTAATAATTATGAAAAACAAGTATTATGAAATGAGATTCTTCTCGATATAGGAACTTTATGAAAAAAATGAACTGTGAAAATCGAAAGAGTTGTTTTGGATGTAGAAGCCGTTCGATGTAGATTATATAAAAGTTGTAAGAAAATATTAATAATAAAAGAAGAAAGTATTATGAAATTAGATTCCCCTCTATATAAGAACTTGTCGAAAAATATGAATTGTGAAAATTCAATGGATATAGATGTTCTGGATGTCTACATCCGTCCGAGGTGTTTTATATAAAAGTGTTGTGAAAAAAGTAACAATAAGGTGCCCACAGAAAAATAACCTTAACGGAAAAATGGTATATGAATTTGTAATGGAAATAGGAGCCATAGGTCCGACAAATGAGCTTACGGATGATTGAAACAACTTATATAAAAAGATTAACCGAAAAATTGTTTTATGAATCAATGAATAAAATAGAAGCCGTAACAATATTAGAAAATGTAATATTAACGGTAAAAGATGTATATAGAAAGTTGAAACGAAAAAAAATGTGTGAAAAATGGAATTCTATCTGAAATATAATGAGAAAATATGTCTCGAGTTTTGGATACATAATAATATTGGTTGAAAATCTCGTTTAGTCGAATATAAAGATTAGTATGAAGTGTAATGACATTAAATTGAATATTGTTTAGAAAAAAGAAGCTTTATGAAAATTAATTTATAAAAAATGCCGCTTTTGAAGTACAACTATTAACAATAATAACAAAATAGTATATGTTGATTTTGTTATTGTTATTATTGTTAATAGTTGTACTTCGAAAGCGGCATTTTTCATAAATAAATTTATAAATTATAAATAATAACAAAATCAACATATACTATTTTATTATTGTTGTATAATCGAAAACGGCATGTTATATCAATAGAAACGGAAGAATTTCGTCTAATCGACAAGACGAATCCCCAAAAGTTGAGTCCTTATAGATCGGACCGTGGAAACTGCTCTAATATATATATATATATATATATATATATATATATATATATATATATATATATATATATATATATATATATATATATATATATATATATATATTGAAATGATCAGAAATCTAAAAGCAAGTAGGTACATAATGAATAATAATAATAATTTATTGAGATTACTTTTACTAAAGATAATAATTAAACTAAAGGCAGTAAATCGATAGAAAAAAATGAAAGAAATTGAATTGATATTTGTAAGTTAATTAATTATAGTTATTTTAAATATAAGGAATTATTTATTAAAAATGTTATATTCTAAAAAGATTGCATATGTACAAATCATACTTTGTATCATAGAATAATGTTATTAATTATAAATTAATATAAAACTTAGTGGAAGATTGATTTTTTTTTTAAAAAATATATGAAACTGTTGCCAAAATGACCCATAATAGTGAAAATTCATAAACTATTAATGAAATAAAAGTTTATTTAAAAACATAAATATAAGAACTGACAAGTGTTTGAAAAGTGAAGGACATTGTGAGGAGACAAGAGCAAAAGTCTAGTCAGTCATATTATATGGTTGCTAAGGAAAAAAAAAAGAAAAGGGAGGATCATTATTTGGAAAAAGAGTATCAGCAGAAAAGAGAATGGGGAGTGCAAAGTTATAAGAAATAGAAGTTAAATTTGAATAAAAATACAAAATAATTGCGAATTATTAAAGATGAATGGAAGATAAATATCTGGACTGAAGAAAATCCAATGAGTTGAAGATTTAGATCTGATATTGCAAGATATTATCAACTTAAGTCAGTTCCTTCACGTATTATTGGCCAATAATAATAATAGTAATAATATAAAATAATTTAAAAAAAAAGGAATATTACCTATACTTACGTTGACAATGGATAAAATTCCTTATTTGTGAGGTTAAGATTCCTTTTCCGTAGAAATAATATGAATTGTGTAGTATAATTAAATTTTGTTCAATGTATCATATGTAATCCTTCCACAGAAATAGAACTTCTTGATTATATCATATAAAATTGACATAATTTTTTAGTATTTTCCTTATATTGTACATCTAAATAATAGAATATTCATCTGAGTCGATTTATAATAGAGAACTGTGTAGAATTATCAAAATAGAGGAACGGCTAACTTCAGGTTAGACTCATAGGCGTACTCAACTACATTTTATTAAACTTTATTTGAATTAAAAATAATACAATTAACTTTTAACATAAAACTTTTATTGATTTGTTAAAAGAAAAAACATCCATAAGTTATTTATTTATGCCAGAACTCAAAGAGAGAATGAGTTTCATGCCCGGCAAATAACGTGCTAGCGACAACAATAGAAAAATAAAAACAATAATAGAGGTAGAAATAAATAATTACAATATATATATAATATATATTAGAGCAGTTTCCACGGTCGAAAACGAAAAACACTTAGGAAATTTTACTTATAAAAAATGCCGTTTCCCAAATACAACAATAACTCTTTACTATTAACAATATAATTTGTTAATGTCGTTATATAATAATATTTATTGTTGTATAAGAGAAAACGGCATATTTATAAATAATTGAAGAAAAGAGGGGTCTCGTCTAATCGACAAGACGAATCCCCAAGCTAAGGGCTGAGTCTCAATAGATCGCAGCGTGGAAACTGCTCTACCAGGTACAACACCCTGCCAGGTACGTAAGTCATCTACAGACAATTCCGAGTTCCAACATCGAAATGATTGTTTTACCCATATTCGTCTATTAAAAGATCGTGTCGAACATAGCAAGGATCGATCCCACCGTCGACAAATGATCTTTTATAGATATAGGGCTCGTGCGACGACCGCAACAAAGCTACGATCGCCTAGTAAAGTCACATTGATTTGAGCCTTTCGACTCTCGGAACTCCAGGAGATATCGTTGCCACCTTTGACTAGAAAGGATACGGCCTTGGAGGCGTTCAGGCATAATCCCACGGATGGTAGCTTCGCACCATTACCCGCTCGAGTAAGTGCGTCAACCAAATGTCCGAACCTGCGGTTCCTCTCGTACTGAGCAGGATTACTATCGCAACGACGAGTCATCAGTAGGGTAAAACTAACCTGTCTCACGACGGTCTAAACCCAGCTCACGTTCCCTTTAAATGGGTGAACTAGTTAGAAGCGGCCGCGACATCGCGGCTCCTCCTCCTCGGAATATATCGAAGTTGAATATATTTGGAATATGAATTATATATTTCCCTCTATATATGAATACATATATCTATTATATATATATATATATATATATATATATATATATATATATATATATATATATATATTATAAACATAACTACATCGATTGATGCCATAAATACCAAGATAACACCCATAGTTTCGAATTTATTCAATTTTATAATCAGGGATGACAACAATATTCCGAAAATTTCTCGTTTTTGTGCCAAAATCTTTAAAATATGGGTTTGTCTAAAAGTATGGGAAAAATGATCAAATATCATGTATTTGTCAACGAGGATTTCACAAGAAGTATTATTTTTTAGATTGGAAATATCGTTCTAACGAAAATTCAATTTTCATGGATTTTCCCCTTGTCAAAATTTTTTTTCCTGAAAACTGACAATTTTCGTCGAATCCCCATATAATTCAACCCCCATGTACGGAATTTGGTTGGAATCGGAGTCAAAAGATTTTTCTCCATTTCTATTCCACAGGGGTACCCTTTGAAATGTCGAATTCCGTTGCAATAGCTCAAATTCAAAGCTCTATAACTCGCCTTGTATAATCAAGGGAGAGGAGGTATATTTTTTCTATGATAGCAACTATGGTCTTCTTCCGATTTTTCCTCATTACCACGTTTCAGCTGCGGATCTGTAGATAATATGAATTTTTATGTGAATTTTTTTGAGAAAAAAACTTGTCTCGACTTTCACCCAGTATAATACGCGTATATATGGGAATGAAGAATTGCAATGAGACCAATAGGTGAAATGAAGATTTTCTTAATCGATTGATAACATAAATAGCATGATAACTCTCATAGTTTCGAATTTTTGCAATTTTATACTCAGGGATGACAACAATATTCAGGAAATTTCTCGGTTTTGTGGCTAAATTTTTGAAAATATGGGTTCGTCTAAAAGTATGGCGGAAAAGATCAAATATCATATATTCGTCACCGGAGATTTCAGAAAAAGTATTATTTTTTAGATTGGAAGTATCGTTTTGACGAAAATTCAATTTTCAAGGATTTTCCCCTTGTCAAAATTTTTTTTCCGAAAACTGACATCCCTTGTCGAATCCCCATATCATTTAACCCCCATGTACAAAATTTGGTTGAAATCGGAGCCAAACGATTTTTTCTCCATTTTCATTCCACAGGGGTACCCTTTGAAATGTCGAATTCCGTTGCAAAAGTTCAAATTCAAAGCTCTATAACTCGCCTTGTATAATCAAGGGAGAGGAGGTATATTTTTTCTATGATAGCACCTAAGGTCTCCTTTCGATTTTTCCTTATTACCACGTTTCAGCTGCTAATGTGTAGACAATATGAATTTTTATGTGGATTTTTTTGAGAAAAAAATTTGTCTCAAATTTCACCCTGTATAATACGCGTATGTTGGAGAATGTGGAATTGCAATGGAATTGAGGACAGACATTGGAGTTTTCTTAATCGATTGATACCATAAATAGCATGATAACTCTCATAGTTTCGAATTTATTCAATTTTATACTCAGGGATGACATCAATATTCCGGAAATTTCTCGGTTTTGTTCCAAATTTTTGAAAATATGGGTTCGTCTAAAAGTATGGCGGAAAAGATCAAATATCATATATTCGTCACCGGAGATTTCAGAAAAAGTATTATTTTTTAGATTGGAAATAACGTTTCTACGAAAATTCAATTTTCATGGATTTTCACGAATTTTCCCCTTGTCAAAATTTTTTTTCCAGAAAACTGACAATTTTTATCGAATCCCAATATAATTCAACCCCCATGTACGCAATTTGGTTGAAATCGGAGCCAAACGATTTTTTCTCCATTTTCATTCCACAGGGGTACCCTTTGAAATGTCGAATTCCGTTGCAAAAGCTTAAAGTCAAAGCTATATAACTCGCCTTGTATAATCAAGGGAGAGGAGGTATATTTTTTCTATGATAGCACCTAAGGTCTCCTTTCGATTTTTTCCTATTACCACGTTTCAGCTGCTCATGTGTAGATAATATGAATTTTTAAGTGGATTTTTTCAAACAAAAAATTTGTCTCGACTTTCACCCTGTATAATACGCGTATTTATGGGAATGAAAAATTGCAATGAGACCAATAAGTGAAATGAAGATTTTCTTAATCGATTGCTAACATAAATAGCATGATAACTCTCATAGTTTCGAATTTATTCAATTTTATACTCAGGGATGACAAATACTCCGGAAATTTCTCAGTTTTGTGGCTAAATTTTTGAAAATATGGGTTCGTCTGAAAGTATGGAAAAAATGATCAAATATCATGTATTTGTCGCCGTAGATTCCAGAAAAAGTATTATTTTTTAGAATGGAAATATCGTTTTTACGAAAATTCAATTTTCATGGATTTTCACGGATTTTCCCCTTGTTATAATTTTTTTTTCCGAAAACTGACATCTCTCGTCGAATCCCCATATCATTTAACCCCCATGTACATAATTTGGTTGAAATCGGAGCCAAAAGATTAAGAAAAAAAGTACAATGATTAATCGACTCATTATTTTCAGCTCATTGGATTTATTATTACTATTATACTAAATTCGAATTTCAAATTTTTTTGTTTTATTTTCAATGGTAAAATAAGAAGAATATATTTTTTTCAAACAATATCATTGTTGTGCTTTCGGATTCTGTATATTTCTATATCAGTTATATAATTTACAAGAAATTTAGAATCTTAATTCGAATAAAATTCAAATATTGTGGATCGTGTGATGGAAAAAATGAAACATGACGTATTTCTATACGAGAATGCCAATTTTTGAGCCATTTTGTTAAAGTTGTGAAGTTGAAAAGAGAAAAAAAATATTTTCTAAAATTTCTTCAAGTAAAGTATCAGGAAAAAAATTTTTTTTCCAAAATTGATGAGAACGTAGAAAGTCTTATCACGCGTGTACTCTATATTCGGAATTTCGTCCCAATCGGCAGTAGTTTACTATTTTTTAAACGACAAAAACCATAATTTTCGGTGTTTTTAATTTTTTTATCCATGTTATTGGATTTTAACGGTAACACTAATATCACCATCGGCTTTCTCATCCCCTAAAATCCCATATCTCAAATTTTCAGCCATATCGCAGACCAAAATTTAACAACCCCTCCTTAGCCGGTCCTGATGAAATTTTCGAAGTCAATTTTAACCCCTTAAATCTAGTTTCGGAAAATGTTTATGATCGGAACCGTTCTTCTGGCCAAATTTTACCCCTTCTCACAGTTTTCATCCAAATAGGAGCACCTTGAAAATTTGCCCTTTAGAGCCGGTTCTTGTACTAGTTAACGCGCAACATGAGCTGGGTTTCTGAAGGGGAAGGAGACGTCGTAGAAAAAAAATAGAAAAACCGTTGTATAGAAAATCAAAAATAATGAAGATTGAGGACCCCCCAAAAAAATCTTGAGGTGGGTAGGGGGGCGGCCCCCCCTTTCAAAAATTTTTGGCTACTCACCTGGTTATACTTTATGATGGAGGGTCTGAATTGTTTCGACAAAAATGTGATGCCCCCCTCAAGCGAAGCTTGCCCCCCTCTCAATATCAAAAATAAAAAACATAACTTTTTTAATATGTGAAATACGAAAAATATGCAAGGGATAAAAAAAATTGGAAAAATAAAATAACGTACATAGGCATATAGATATCACCCTTAACTCACGAGATTATCCTCGAAATTTCGAGATTACGAATCAGAAAAATTACGAAAACTTTTCGAGACCACTTTGTATATGACCAAAAAATTCTATGTTTCTCCTCTATCGATTGATATATATATATATATATATATATATATATATATATATATATATATATATATATATATTACTTCACCCATCGGTGCCAATAAATGACGTCACAAGTGACGCTAAATTTTGAAGTTAGAATTTTTTTCTCACCATGGTAGCTATATGCAGCATTCTCTCATGCCTAAAAACACCATTTCGAGCCTTCCGGTGCTATTCGGAGCAACTCCTGGGAGGGTGGAGGGGGGTGTGCCAAAAATATTTCGAGCCTATTCCAATTAGAGGCGCTCAAAATCCGGAAGATCTTGCGAAAATCGCATCTCCAGGTTCAATATTTAGCGATTCCTGTCACCCTCACAAAGTGGGAGGAATTCGGTAATAATTCATACCAATGACTAGGGTATGTCGAGGCGCTTCCCGCTGGTATATTCAAACGTCAAAATTCTGGAAAAACCAAATTTTCAAATCCACAACAATGTCAATCCATGTTTTTGTGGATTTTTGCCAACGTTTGTGAAAAATATTAACAAGAACAGTCAACAAAGGTTCCTACATTTCTATTTCTTTATAAAACTCAACGTCATATAGTGATCTCTCTATGATTTTATTGGATTTTCTATTTGGAATTGGACGCAATAATATTACTAATATGGATGAAAATGTATATTGTTAGTTTATTGATTTTCCGGCAGAGGACCAAATATTGTATACACACTTAAGTATATATTTTAGAAACGTAATATGTTGTTGCGTCCGAGATATGGCAACACTGCTCTCTATTTTTAGACCCAAAATATTGTGTTTTATCGTTTCTTGTGCTTGTGAGATCGTGTTATTCTAAGACATTGTTGCTTCCAGTGTGCTAATATGACAAGGCGCATTGATAAAATATTCAGTAACTTGAGTTTTGATGCTGAAGAAGTTAAGTATTTTTATAATATATATGACATTATTACATTCGTGATGTTCTTATGACTTTTGTCTTTATAAAAATTTTCTAATAATAAATAATAATTATTGGTATTGTCACTCATTGTCTTTTAGTGAGTAAAAGTGATAGTTTTGAAATTTTGCAATTTAATTTAATTTTGTAGCTACTGAAAAACATGTTGTCATATGTTAATTTTTCTACAAATATTTTTCAAATTCAAAATAGGTAAAACGCCTTCTCCTTCATCGGTAGCGGATGTCTCGGTAGCAGATGTTCCAGAAATAACTACAAATGGTTATTTGGAAGTAGATATAAACACTTTTGATAAACGGAATGATGTTTTCGGACTCCAAAAATCATGTAAATATTTCATATTTGCCTTTTGTTTGCCAATTACAGCATCAATATTTTTTCAGCTTATGAATGTAACTCAACATCAAACTTCAAAAAATCAATCTGGTTTTGTAATCGAGGATTTTCCAGCCCGGTAAATAATCTTTTTTAAAATTACTTCGTAATATTTATAACATCTAGTAAGAAATATTTATGGATATGGAAAAATTGTGAAGTTTTTGTAAACCGCACTCTATAATTTTTGAAAAACTTTGAAAGATAATTACGTATTTTAGGAAACTTCATTTACTAAAAAGCAAGAAAATGACAACAAAATAGTTGTGCTTGATAATACAATAATAAAACCACCCCACGAGAAGTATACTGACTTGCAAAAGAATATTATTGACAAAAATCATTCACCAAGAGAACAGGTAATTTGTATTCCCAAACAAAACTAATAATTTCTCCATTATCCAAACGTTTTTTTGCTTTTTATATTTTAGTCAGAACTGAATATTACCTCAAACAAAATATTTGAATATGATAAAATTCAAATGAATACAGAGTCATCTCCATGTACACCGGAAGATCCTTTTAATGCTTCGTCAAGTGAAGATTCTCTATATTGTCCTAGTAGTGACGAATTAAGTAAAATTTTTTTTCCATTTTCATTAAATTGTGAATATAGGTTTTGGACCTTGCCTGTGAGTACATAAATATCCAGGCCCATACTGATTTCCCGGAAAACGTTTACTTTGTGTTGGGATTTGAAAGCGTCGAATTCTACTTTGTTAAGGGGTTTTAGAAAAACTAGTATTAGTTTTGTTCTTAGTGATTATAAAAAATTGCAGAAATAGTCGATCGAAATTGCGGTGAGGGATCGAAGATAAAACCTTGTATATTATACATGGCATATTCTTGTTTTATAGTACTTTTGTCTGGTAAGAGAATTAGCATACAGCTCGTTCGGTAAACTTCCAGACGCGTACTATAAAACACTTATTATGGCACTAAGAACTTAAATAGCTATTCACTAAATTCTTTCTAGTTTTAGAAATTCTTATACATTTATCACCTAATTGGTTCACGAGATAATTCACGTTACATTTTTTTCGCAGGATAGCTGCTCAGATGTTGATGAGAATCCAGCACCGAAGAAGACTAAGAAACCTAATATAAACAAAAGCTCAACCCAGACGAAGATTACTACTGATTATGTTAATTCGCCCTCTATTGGAGTGTATGATACAGCTAAAGATAACGAATACGATTTAAATGTACCGAATACTTCAAGCAGTAGACAGTTGATTACTACTAAAACGATGGATAAAGACCAAGATTTATGTAACAATTCAAGGTTACCGAGTACTTTAAGTTGTACAAAACCAATTAAAACACCATATAAGAGAAAACCGGTTCACTGTTATTATTGCGAAACTAAGGTTCTAAATTTCGGCCGCCATGTGATACGGAACCATTCAAACGAAATAGATGTAGCAAGAATTTTAGCAAAACCCGTTAAAAGTAAAGAAAGAAAAGAGCTATTCAATGACCTTAGAAGAAAGGGAAATTATTTGGCCGACGGTGGCACTTGTTTTAAGCCTGTTAGGGAGGGTTATGTACCAGAGAGAGATAAAGTACCTTGTAACAACTGTTTAGGGTATTTTTCCTCGAAACTTTTATACAGACATAGAAAAGATGTGTAAAGAGAGATTCTGGTAGCTGTCAAAATAGCAAACAGTTAAAACTATTCCATAATGCTAAAGTAGATCAACGACTGAAAGAGGAAGTATTCCCGCATATGAGAGCGGACAAGTTGTCTTTGGAAGCTCAAAAAGATCCACTTATTTGCGAGTTCGGAGCTAAGTACTTAAAAACGCACCGTGAAAAACATTTTATTTACGTAACATCACGCAAAATGAGAGAACTTTCTAAAATCCTTTTGGAAATAAGAAAGTTGGATCCATCCATAACCACATTCATTTCAACTTTGAAGCCAAAGTATTTCGACATTTTCGTGGAAGCCACAAAACGAATTGCTAAATATGATTCGGAACGAGATGTTTATCTGTCTCCAACTTTCGCCATGAATATTGTTACGTCTTTGAAACAGTGTTGCGATATTGCAATTACTTTTATTTACACTAAAAATAAAGGTACCACTTTATCTACTGCGGAAATAGAGGCGGACTTGAAAACGTTGATTCGTCTTTTTGAAACTAATTGGAGTTGTGAGATTTCTTCACATGCCAGTTACAACCTTAATCTTAACAAATGGAACAAAGTAACCATTGTACCTCTTGCCAGTGATTTGCGTTTATTAAGGAATCATCTCATCGACTTAGCTGGAGAATCTTTAAGAGTCCTAATTAAAGGAGTTGAGGATATGAAATATATCATAGAAGATGATATCGACCATCAGCAATATAAAAAAAAGTTTGATACAATTCAAGCATTTAATAATCTGATGGAGACTATTTATTGTAGAGTCATTTTATTAAATCGAAAACGTTCTGGAGAACTACAACGAATGTATTTACATACACATCTGAATACATCAAACCATACTCGAAAATATGAGGAATTTGACAATGTAGTCTCTCTACCCGAAAAAATTCTCCTAAAACCATTGAAGTGAGTAGTTATTCGAGGTAAACGAGGCAAAGGGGTTCCAGTTTTATTCCATTCTGACATACAAGACAATATCAAAAAATGTTAAAAGTTAGACACCATTTTGTGCCCATAAATAACCCATATCTTTTCGCAATGGCGAATTCAAATTCACATTTGATAGGTTATAAAGTGTTAGCCAAACATGCTAAATTATGTGGAGCACAAAACCCATCATCAATTACGTCAACCCGACTGCGCAAACATCTTGCAACTTTATCGCAATTATTCAACTTATCAAATGGGGAAATAGAACAGTTGGCGACATTTATGGGACACACAAGTGGTGTTCACAGAACTTCCTATCGACTACCCGATGATGTTTATCAAACGGCGAAGATATCTAAACTGTTGATGGTAATGGAAAAAGGCGGAGCAGATCAATATAAAGGGAAATCTATTGATGAAATAAACATTGATATGGAAAAAAATCTTCTAAGTGACCGAGACTCTGATAATGATAGTGACGAGGATGAAAATCCAATAATAAGGGAACTGTTAGATACGTCAAAGCCATCTGCTCAAGATTTTGTTCCAACAAACAACGTTGATGGGAAACCTGTTGCAGGGACTAAAAAGAAAAAAAATCGTAAACTGGTTCCTTGGACAGATGACCAAAAAAAAGTCATACTAAACTATTTTAAAGATCATATTAAAACTAAGAAGCCCCCTAAAAGATTCGAATGTGAAGATCTGAAAACAAAATATGAAAAAATTATAAACAACAAAGATTGGCTAAAAATCAAAGTATTTGTTCAAAATTATTATACTAAAAGCAGAAAATAGAGTTGATAGTGCAGATAAAGGATTTTTATTATATTTTAAAAAATCAATAAAACTGGTATAAATTTAGTTTCATGATTTATTTGTACTGTTCCCTTTCTGTTCCTAGCTATTGTCTCAATTTCTGTTTTCTCTTTATCAATATCCATATTTTCGATTTGGTCAATCCATTTCCTCCTGGCTATTCTCTTTAAAATACGATTAAAAAGTTGGGTAACAATTGACTTTGCACGATTTATGGTTATTGTTGGATTGCGATGTTTCACCAGTATAGTTATCACTTTCCTCTGGAGGTATATTATAGAGGCATACCTGATCAATCCCGCTATCCCCACATGCTTTCCATTTTTTTGAGTCGGAAAAAGTGTATACCAGTAGCTAATTATTAGAGTTATTGCGTATTTTACATTGTCTTTTCCATATTCTTAAAATCAGAGATATATTTCTACAAGGAAACTCTTTTAAGATTATATACATTTCATGTGATATTTAATGATAGTATATTATTGCGTCCTGGCGGTTTGACAACACCGCACGGATGCAGCAATGTATGGTGTAATCATTATATGGAGCTGACAAAGTTACTTGTTATAAGGAAGCAGCATTGTTGTAGAATGAATGAAAATCTGTATATTTGAAAATTGTGAATATCAATTATCTACATATAGTCCTATCCATCTACTTCATTGGTAAACCAGTATACACAATAAGATCATGGTTAACTCTTGGTTTTCTTGAGGACGCAACAGTGTATGACTTTTGTACGGACGTAATAATGTTTATATTTATATATATATATGAATATATATATATATATATATATATATATATATATATATATATATATATATATATATATATTTATATATATATATATATATACATAAATATATATAACTCCATCGATTGATGCCATAAATACCATGATAACTCCCATAGTTTCGGATTTATTCAATTTTATACTCAGGGATGACAACAATATTCCGAAAATTTCTTTAAAGCGCAACTTGAGCTGGGTTTTTGAAGGGGAAGGAGACGTCGTAGAAAAAAAATAAAAAAACCGTTGTATAGAAAATCAAAAATAATGAAGATTGAGGGTGCTACGGACCCCCCAAAAAAATCTTGAGGGGGGCAGCCCCCCCTTTCAAAAATTTTTGGCTACTCACCTGGTTATACTTTATGATGGAGGGTCTAAATTGTTTCGACAAAAATGTCATGCCTCCCTCAAGCGAAGCTTGCCACCCTCTCAATATCAAAAATAAAAAACGTAACTTTCTTAATATGTCAAATACGAAAAATATGCAAGGGACAAAAACAAATTGGAAAAATAAAATTACGTACATAGGCATATAGATATCACTCACGAGATTATTCTCGAAATTTCGAGATTACGAATCAGAAAAATTACGAAAACTTTTCGAGACCACTCTGTATATGACCAAAAAAATTCTATGTTTCTCCTCTATCGATTGATATATATAACTTCACCCATCGTTGCCAATAAATGACGTCAAAGGTGACGCTAAATTTTGAGGTTAGAATTTTTTTTTCACTATGGTAGCTATATGCAGCATACTCTCATGCCTAAAAACACCATCCTATATGCCTTCCGGTGCTATTCGGAGCAACTCCTGGGAGGGTGGTGGGGGGTGTGCCAAAAATATTTCGAGCCTATTTCAATTATAGGCACTCAAAATCCGGAAGATCCTGCGAAAATCGCATCTCCAGGTTCAATATTTAGCGATTCCTGTCACCCTCACAAAGTGGGAGGAATTCGGTAATAATTCATACCAATGACTAGGGTATGTCGAGGCGCTTCCCGCTGGTATATTCAAACGTCAAAATTCCGGAAAAACCAAATTTTCAAATCCACTCCGGAATTTTTTCCCACGAATTTTGATCGTGGCATTATGGATATTTTTTTGTCCCCAAAACGTACTTCCCATTTTTTCGCTATCGTGTAACGTAAAAAAATTGCACACCCCCAATCGAGGTTCTCCGAAATTTCCGACTTTTGGCTCCACCTAGCCCCCCCAAAAAAGGGGCCAATTTCAAAAATTCGATTATTTTTGGATTGAGAAAAATCAGGTCTTTCGAGCTAGGCTAAAAATTTTCCGAAATTCGAAAAAAAAGTTTTTGGAGATTTTTCCCCTTAAATTTTTTTCAAATAAAAAAATCTGATCAATCACTCCATAGACTAGATAGATTTTTTCTTACATTATGGTTTTTTTATTTTTTTCCTAGGCCCATTGGTTCAGAAGTACCCATTCCGCCGGACCCGCTATCGATCGAGGGAGGGGGTGGGGGATTAGGTCCTATTTTTTTTCGTGACGGCGTCGACTCGTAGAGATTTATTTCTGATGTCTAAAAACTGAGCATCTCTCCACCTGTCAGCAATCCAAATCACCTATGAGAGGGGGGAGTGGGGGGAAATTTTTGGTACAAATTTTTTTTCTCCAAATTTGATTCTCCATCCATCTATGTGATTATTTTCGCCAGCTAGCGTCATCAAAAAAGTGGCACGGTTCGCTATTAATGGGAGGACTAGTTAGAAGCGGCCGCGACATTGCGGCTCCTCCTCCTCGGAATATATCGAAGTTGAATATATTTGGGATATGAATTAAATATTTCCCTCTATGTATGAATACATATATTTATTATATATATATATATATATATATATATATATATATATATATATATATATATATATATATAATAAATATAACTACATCGACTGATACCATAAATAGCATGATAACTCTCATAGTTTCGAATTTATTCAATTTTCTCAGGGATGACAACAATATTCCGGAAATTTCTCAGTTTTGTGGCTAAATTTTTGAAAATATGGATTCGTCTAATTTTTAGATTGGAAATATCTTTTTCTACGAAAATTCAATTTTCATGGATTTTCCCCTCGTCAAATTTTTTTTTGCGGATACTGACATCTCTTGTCGAATCCCCATATCATTTAACCCCCATGTACGAAATTTGGTTGAAATCGGAGAAAAAAGATTAAGAAAAAAATTACAATGATTAATCGACTCATTATTTTCAGCTCAATGGATTTATTATTACTATTATACTAAATTCGAATTTCAAATTTTTTTGTTTTATTTTCAATGGTAAAATAAGAATATATTTTTTTCACACAATATCATTGTTGTGCTTTCGGATTCTGTATATTTCTATATCAGTTATATAATTTTTCAAGGGATATAATTTACAAGAAATTTAGAATCTTAATTCGAATAAAATTCAAATATTGTGGATCGTGTGATGGAAAAAATGAAACATGACGTATTTCTATACGAGGATACCAATTTTTGAGCCATTTTGTCAAAGTTGTGAAGTTGAAAAGAGAAAAAAAATATTTTCTAAAATTTCTTCAAGTAGAGTATGAGGAAAAAAATTTTTTTTCCAAAATTATTGAGAACGTAGAAAGTCTTATCACGCGTGTACTATATATTATATTATAAAATCATATAGAGGCTTCTATATAGCTATTTATAATCTAAATAGATCTTTTTAAAATGTCCTCATTCAGAGATCCCATTCATATCGATATCATCAAGAAAGATGACTATGACTCTATCAGTGAGAAGCAGGAAACTATAACGACTTATTTCCTCATTAATATAAACCTTCATGACGGTACCCAGAAATTTGGAAGGGATGGAAAGAAGGTAGATGGGTTGTTGTATGCCAAACATAAAGGCTCACGCTACATGGTATCAAACACCCAAGCAAAGGAAATGCTAAGGCCCTATATCTCCTATGTAATATTTGGAGACGTTCAGTTCTCGGCCCCTTGGCTCGTGGCGGCGACCAGGTCCTTCGGCAATTTAACTCGATCTAACGTAGACCGGCCGAAACCTGATGACAACAGCCTAAGAATCGTCGTACAGGTAAAAAAGGCGATCAAGATCGGGATTAATCGCCATACAAACGAATACCTGTGCTATCATACTCTGATAGCCAAGAGTTTTGACCCATCCCCAGTCCCCCTCACAGACCCAAAGCAAATTGTAGCTACGGTGGGACCTTACATAAGGTCGGCTCTGTTATTCCTAAACGATGACCTTTACACAGAAATGATAAGGAAGATGTCGCCTCTTGTGGAATCTCACGAAGTGGACATCCACGTCTTGACTACCGAAGAAAGAGACTCTGCATTAGGAGGGGGCCAGATATATCAAAATAAGCTCCTCATTCTAGCCTTTGTGGCCATGAGTGCCATTACCAAGAAAGGGTCTTCTGAGCAACATGTTAGGGACTGGCTCCAAAAAAGGCTCGGCTCTCTCCTACTGTCTGCAGATATATCTGACCCGACCCTACAAACGGCCAATTACTATCATGATATAAAGGCGATATCCGACTTCCTGGAGAATAGACACAACCTCAGAAACTGTCCATATTATCCCTTTCTTTCATCGGAGGGATTAGTCATGGGCTCTCTGTACTAAGAGACCAGCTTAAACTCGTCCTAATGGACTACAACATGAACACTTTCATGCTGTGTGTGTCTTTCGCAAGGAGATGCAATATCGCAGCCCACCTTATAGAGGAAGTGTGCAGACAGTCCAGGATATTACTGAAGTTTGAGGAGGACATGAGGAAAGCACACGAAGGAAAAGGACTAAGCTATGATTTTAGCTACCTATGTGTTTTTCAAAGACATCCTGACTGCTTCAATGTAAACAATTTCCCGGATGTTGTATATTGCGCAATCATCGAGAAGAAGCGTTATGGAGACATATCAAGGCAGAATTACAAAGTGGCCAATACCAACACAACGGTAGATCTCGTGGCCCTGGAAGATGGGGTATCGAAACTTATACACAAAGACCCAACAGCGAGTGCAGGAGGTCTATTCCGAATCAAGAAAGAGCTCTCAATCTGTCAATCCTTCCGGTGTCCGGGCCTGGTGAGGTTTCCCGTGTTGGGTCAAATTATGCCACAGGCTCCACTCCTGGTGGTGCCCTTCCGTCAATTCCTTTAAGTTTCAGCTTTGCAACCATACTTCCCCCGGAACCCAAAAGCTTTGGTTTCCCGGAAGCTGCCCGCCGAGTCATCGGAGGAACGTCGGCGGATCGCTATCTGGCATCGTTTATGGTTAGAACTAGGGCGGTATCTGATCGCCTTCGAACCTCTAACTTTCGTTCTTGATCAATGAAAGCGTTTTTGGCAAATGCTTTCGCTTCTGTCCGTCTTGCGACTATCCAAGAATTTCACCTCTAACGTCGCAATACGAATGCCCCCATCCGTTCCTATTAATCATTACCTCGGGGTTCCGAAAACCAACAAAATAGAACCGAGGTCCTATTCCATTATTCCATGCACACAGTATTCAGGCAAAATTTTGGCCTGCTTTAAGCACTCTAATTTGTTCAAAGTAAACGTGCCGGCCCACCTCGACACTCAGTCAAGAGCACCGCGGCGGGATTGAGTTGGGCCGCCCTTGCGAGCTAAGCCCACCGGCAGGACGACCCACGACACGCCAGTTGACACCACGTACGATGAACCAGCGGCGTGGGACACAGATTCGACTACGAGCTTTTTAACCGCAACAACTTTAATAAACGCTATTGGAGCTGGAATTACGGCGGCTGCTGGCACCAGACTTGCCCTCCAATTGATCCTCGTTAAAGGGTTTAGAGTGTACTTATTCCGATTACGGGGCCTCGGATGAGTCCCGTATCGTTATTTTTCGTCACTACATCCCCCTGCCGGGAGTGGGTAATTTGCGCGCCTGCTGCCTTCCTTGGATGTAGTAGCCGTTTCTCAGGCTCCCTCTCCGGAATCGAACCCTGATTCCCCGTTACCCGTTACAACCATGGTAGGCGCAGAACCTACCATCGACAGTTGATAAGGCAGACATTTGAAAGATGCGTCGCCGGTGCGAGACCGTGCGATCAGCGAAAAGTTATTCAGAGTCACCAAATTGTACGATGACGAGCAAGCCCGCCACCGATTGGTTTTGATCTAATAAAAGCGCTCCTTCCGTCTCCGGTCGGAACTCTGTTTGCATGTATTAGCTCTAGAATTACCACAGTTATCCAAGTAAATGTGGGTACGATCTAAGGAACCATAACTGATTTAATGAGCCTTTCGCGGTTTCACCTTAATTTGGCTTGTACTGAGACATGCATGGCTTAATCTTTGAGACAAGCATATGACTACTGGCAGGATCAACCAGGGAACTGTGTTTTATAATATATATATATATATATATATATATATATATATATATATATATACATATATTTAATAAAACTATTATCGAAAAAGTTTTAATAACAATATCCACCACCCCAGGAGGAGAATTATGATGTTTTTTCATATTACATATATTTTATATTTATACATAATATATAATCATCTATATTCGTGTATAAAAACACACATTGTTATTTACTTTTTCGTTTGCGTGTTTGCTGCGCTTATTATTGAAAATATATAATTTTCAGCGCCACGCTTTATTTATTTTTTATTTTCTTATTTCATAAAATTTCACCGAATCGATTTATTTAGATAAATCTATCTAAATTAATCGAAAGGAAAAAATAAGATAATTACGTCGACCGGACTAGAATTTCGACATTATCTCTACCCTTCGCTAGATTGTAAGCGACATGGTTTACATTAGATAATAATGAACGAAATTTTTATTCTCGCTCGGAATAATGAGAGTTATCGCAATATTGTAATATATATATAAGTGTTATAATATATATTATATATATTTTATAGACGATCGCATATGAATCGCTCACGGTAAAACGCTAGCTAAATTCACGATCTCGCAATAACTATTTAATTTGTGGACAAGTTGATATAATATCTAAAAAGGGAACCGCTAGCAATATACGAAAATATATTGGAGGAGAACGGGGACCCACCCTTTCAGAAAACTATATAATCCACTAATGTGGAATGACCGAAACAACGTCTTTACGTAAATTATAACGAGTTCATTAAAATTTAACGAGACGTCAACTTCGATACACCACACATATATGTGCGCTGTACAACGGTACGCTTTCTACATTAACATTAATAAAGATGTATAGTGAAAATGTATAAAAGATGTATTGTGAATATTAAAAAGAAGTATTATGAAATTACAAACCGTCCGAGGTGTAAAAGTGTTATGAAAATATTAACAATAACGGAAAAAAGTATTATAAAATTATATTCCGCTCGATAGAGGAAATTGTCGAAAAAGATGAATTGTGAAAGTAGAATGGAGATGTTTTGTATGTAGAAGCCTTTCGAGGTATATTATATAAAAGTGTTATGAAAATATTAACAATAACGGAAAAAAGTATTATGCAATTAGATGACCGCTCGATGTATGAACGTCCGAGGTGCATTATATAAAAGTTGTATAAAATTAGTGATAATAATAAAAAACAAGTATTATGAAATTATATTCCGCTCGATATAGGAACTTGTCGAAGAAGATGAATTGTGAAAGTTGAATGGAGATGTTTTGTATGTAGAAGCCTTTCGAGGTATATTATATAAAAGTGTTATGAAAATATTAACAATAACGGAAAAAAGTATTATGCAATTAGATGACCGCTCGATGTATGAACGTCCGAGGTGCATTATATAAAAGTTATATAAAATTAGTGATAATAATAAAAAACAAGTATTATGAAATTATATTCCGCTCGATATAGGAACTTGTCGAAGAAGATGAATTGTGAAAGTTGAATGGAGATGTTTTGTATGTAGGAGCCGTTCGAGGTATATTATATAAAAGTGCTATGAAAATATTAACAATAACGGAAAAAAGTATTATGAAATTAGATGGCCGCTCGATATAGGTACTTGTCCAAAAATAAAGAAATAGATGTATGTTAGGTTAGGTTGTGTGAAGCGATGCACACCTGGGACACTCTCTGATTGGTATTATGAAGATTTTCCCATCCACACTAAAAAAAGGTTAGATTAGGTTAGGTTAGGTTAGGTTAGTTTAAAGTTTTATGAAAATACAGGGTGCGGCAGCATAACTTCCTTTTTTAAAAAGTTCGCCATTTAGTCGGTAGATGTCGTAACGGAGTGCTAGTGGTCTCGTTCGAGAGGGGGGACTATAAAGTTTTGTCCCGGCACAGTTCAGTCGCCATCATGCGTTGGAACAGTGAGGAGCGTGCGTTTGCCGTTGAGGTTTACTTTTCGAGCAGATGTTCTGTGATCGCAACCCAGCGCGCCTTTCGGAATCGCTTTAATTTAGCCCCCTTGGCCCCTGTCCCGGACCGGAAATCAATTGTTACGTGGGTCACTACGTTCAGACAAACTGCAAGTGTGACAAGACGAAGAACTGGAGTCCCTCGGCCCATTAGATCACCGGAGAACATTGAGTTAGTTAGAACTTCAGTGATGCGATCACCACGGCGTTCTGCTCGCAAACATGCGTCTGCCCTTGGACTTTCCGATCGTTCTGTGAGGAGAATACTTCATGATGATCTTCATTTTCATCCATACAAGATGGCAATTGTGCAGGAACTTTCTGAACGTGACTTCAATTCTCGGAGGAACGCGTGTGAGGTTTTTCTGGAAGTCGTTCCTGAGGACGCTATTGTTTTTTTTAGTGATGAAGCCCATTTTCATTTGTGTGGATCCGTAAACAAACAAAACATGCGCTACTGGGCTGATACCAATCCTCGACAATTGCATCAACGGCCTTTGCATTCACCTAAAGTCACAGTGTGGTGTGCAATTTACTCACGTGGAATTATTGGTCCCTGGTTCTTTGAGGAAAATGAAGTCACAGTGACAGTGAATTCGCACCGGTATGTAAACATGTTACAGGAATTTTTTTTCCCACGGCTAGATGAGTTGGACTTAGGGGACACTTGGTTCCAACAAGACGGAGCAACGGCACACACTTCAAGAACATCGATGGCTGTTTTGAGGGAACACTTCCCAGAACGCCTTATCTCAATTAGGGGCGATTTGGAGTGGCCAGCCCGCTCTCCCGATTTGACCCCTTGTGATTATTTCCTATGGGGTTTTTTGAAATCCCGTGTGTATGTGAACCGTCCAAGGACCCTACAAGATTTGAAGACGAACATCCAGGAAGAAATTGCCAACATAACGCCTGCTATGATGGCAAGAGTCATGACAAACACCAGAAATCGGTTTACTCAGTGTATGGAGAATGGGGGACGTCACCTAACTGATTTGATCTTCAAAACTCAGTAAAACAAAACTTTATGTATGTGCCTGTATTATAAAAAACGAATAAAAATTTTCTGATTCATACAATAAGTTTTATTAACTTTTGAAAAAAGGAAGTTATGCTGCCGCACCCTGTAGAAACTGTTCGAGGTGTAACATATAAAAGTTGTATGAAATAGTAATAATAACGAAAAAAAAAAAATTATTATCAAAGTAGATTCTGCTCGATATATAAACTTGAAGAGATAGATAGATGTATTGTGAAAATTGGATTAGGAAAAGTTCGTGTTTAATTTGTCGTCTGGCCGGCAGAGGGCGCTAGTATCTATAAAACCGTGTCAAGTTTGGCGTCTGGCCGGCAGAGGGCGTTAGTGTCTATAAAACCGTGTTAAGTTTGGCGTCTGGCCGGCAGGGGGCGCTAGTGTATATAGAATCGTGTTTAGTTTGTCTTCTGGCCGGCAGAGGGCGCTGGTGTCTATAAAACCGTGTTAAGTTTGTCGTCTGGCCGGCAGAGGGTGCTAGTGTCTATAAGACCGTGTTAAGTTTGTCGTCTGGCCGGCAGAGGGCGCTAGTATCTATAAAACCGTGTCAAGTTTGGCGTCTGGCCGGCAGAGGGCGTTAGTGTCTATAAAACCGTGTTAAGTTTGGCGTCTGGCCGGCAGGGGGCGCTAGTGTATATAGAATCGTGTTTAGTTTGTCTTCTGGCCGGCAGAGGGCGCTGGTGTCGATAAAACCGTGTTAAGTTTGGCGTCTGGCCGGCAGAGGGCGCTAGTGTCTATAAAACCGTGTTAAGTTTGGCGTCTGGCCGGCAGGGGGCGCTAGTGTCTATAAAACCGTGTCAAGTTTGGCGTTTGGCCGGCAGAGGGCGCTAGTGTCTATAAAACCGTGTCAAGTTTGGAGTCTGGCCGGCAGAGGGCGTTAGTGTCTATAAAACCGTGTTAAGTTTGGCGTCTGGCCGGCAGGGGGCGCTAGTGTATATAGAATCGTGTTTAGTTTGTCTTCTGGCCGGCAGAGGGCGCTGGTGTCTATAAAACCGTGTTAAGTTTGGCGTCTGGCCGGCAGAGGGCGCTAGTGTCTATAAAACCGTGTTAAGTTTGTCGTCTGGCCGGCAGAGGGTGCTAGTGTCTATAAAACCGTTTTAAGTTTGTCGTCTGGCCGGCAGAGGGCGCTAGTATCTATAAAACCGTGTCAAGTTTGGCGTCTGGCCGGCAGAGGGCGTTAGTGTCTATAAAACCGTGTTAAGTTTGGCGTCTGGCCGGCAGGGGGCGCTAGTGTATATAGAATCGTGTTTAGTTTGTCTTCTGGCCGGCAGAGGGCGCTGGTGTCTATAAAACCGTGTTAAGTTTGGCGTCTGGCCGGCAGAGGGCGCTAGTGTCTATAAAACCGTGTTAAGTTTGGCGTCTGGCCGGCAGGAGGCGCTAGTGTATATAGAATCGTGTTTAGTTTGTCTTCTGGCCGGCAGAGGGCGCTGGTGTCTATAAAACCGTGTTAAGTTTGGCGTCTGGCCGGCAGAGGGCGCTAGTGTCTATAAAACCGTGTAAAGTTTGGCGTCTGGCCGGCAGGGGGCGCTAGTGTCTATAAAACCGTGTTAAGTTTGGGGTCTGACCGGCAGAGGGCGCTAGTGTGTATAGAATCGTGTTTAGTTTGTCTTCTGGCCGATAGGATATAAGAATTTGTCGAAAAAGATGAATTGTGAAAATTGAATGGAGATGTTTTGTATGTAGAAGCCGTCCGAGGTGTGTTATATAAAAGTTGTATGAAAATAGTAATAATTATGAAACCAGTGTATTATGAAATTAGATGGTCGCTCGATGTATGAAATTGTCGAAAAAGATGAATTGTGAAAATTGAATGGAGGTGTTGTTTTGTATGTAGAAGCCGTTCGGGGTGTAACATATAAAAGTTGTATGAAAATAGTAATACAAAGGGAAAAAAGTATTATGAAATTATATTCCGCTCGATATAGGTACTTGTCCAAAAATAAAGAAATAGATGTATGTTAGTTTAGGTTGTGTGAAGCGATGCACACCTGGGACACCTTCTGATTGGTATTATGAAGATTTTCCCATCCACACTAAAAAAAAGGTTAGGTTAGGTTAAAGTTTTATAAAAATAGAAACCGTTCGAAGTGTAACATATAAAAAATGTATGAAATAGTTTTAATAACAAAAAAAAAATAATTTATTATCAAAGTAGATTCTGCTCGATATATAAACTTGATGAGATAGATAGATGTATTGTGAAAATTGGATTAGAAAATGTACCTATGGTCTTCTTTCGATTTTACCTCATTACCACGTTTCAGCTGCTCATCTGTAGATAATATGAATTTTTAAGTGGATTTTTTTGAGAAAAAAATTTGTCTCAACTTTCACCCTGTATAATACGCGTATTTATGAGAATGAAGAATTGCAATGAGACCAATGAATAAAATGAAGGATAGTTTTTTGAGAAATATAAACAGGACATCATCAGAACCGGCAGCAGAATTTTTGCAGGACGATAGCGCGAATTTTAGTTCATTTAAACTAATAGGAGCATTGATAGACGCAATATCGAGAGGATTTAGTTGTAGTGCGGAGGAGGGATGAATATATGAGTTATGAAAATCGGATGCCGGATTATGGATGCTGAAATTTTCTTTAAAATGTTGCGCGACCTAATTCTCTATACGGATGCCTCCAAAGCTGAATCCGGTGTGGGTTGCGCAGTCACTACAAACCACGAACTCATAAGTTCTTTCCGTTTACCCTCGACGTGTATTGTTTACACTGGTGAACTATACAGTATCCTTCAAGCCTTCAAATATGTTACTTCTCCCCATAAACATATCGCCATATGTACTGACTCTCTTTCATCCATACAGTCCATCTCAACCATATTCACCGACCACCCAATAGTCCAAAACTCTCTTTGCTCTTGATATAACAGTCTCTCTCATTTGGCTTCCATCGCACACTGGAATTGCTGGAAACGAATGCGCCGATCGCCACGCCAAAGAAGCCACAAAAAATCATCTTGAAATCCCAGTACAGCTGGACAATGATCTGAAAATTACTTTCAAACACCTCACTAAAAAATCTTGGCACGATACATGGAGCATGAGCACTACAGCACTACATCAAATCCACCCAACTACTTCTCACTTTTCCCTAAACTTTCTGAATAGGGGAGAAGCTGTGACAATAAGAAGACTTCGCATCAACCACATGAAACTTACTAACGGCTATTTGATGTCGTCAGAAAGTCGTCCTGTCTGCCGAACTTGTCAAGTTCCTGTGACTGTTAAGTACATCTTCACCGACTGCAGAGAATATTCCACCGCATATCAACAGTTTGATATGAAAACCAACCTACAGGAGACACTTAACTGCCCGACGGAAATAAGGAAAATCGTGCAGTTCCTTAAAGCCACCAAGCTGTACAAGAAAAGATAATTTAATTTATACATTGTAACAGATTTTATTTTTTGTATGTAGCTGTATTTAACTTTGATTTTATTTTTATTTAATTCAAATGTGATTAACTTATAATTGTTTTTGTGTGCCAATGACCAGCGCTGTCGAGGCACGTAAAACTGAAATAAAAAAAATGAAGGTTTTTTTTAATCGATTGATGCCATAAATATCATGATAACTCTCATAGTTCCGAATTTATTCAATTTTATACTCAGGGATGACAACAATATTCCGAAAATTTCTCGGTTTTGTGCCAAAATCTTGAAAATATGGGTTCGTCTAAAAGTATTGGGAAAAAGATCAAATATCATATATTCGTCGCTGGAGATTTCAGAAAAAGTATTATTTTTTAGACTGGAAATATCTTTTTTACGAAAATTCAATTTTCATGAATTTTCACGGATTTTCCCTTGTCAAAATTTTTTTTCCGGAAACTGACAACTCTTGTCGAATCCCTATATCATTTAACTCCCATGTACAGAATTTGGTTGAAATCGCAGTCAAAAGATTTTTTCTCCATTTTCAATCCAAAGGGGTACCCTTTGAAATGTCGAAATCCGTTGCAAAAGCTCAAATTCAAACCTCTATAACTTGCCTTGCATAATCAAGTAAAAAGAGGTATATTTTTTCTATGATAGTACCTATGGTCTTCTTCCGATTTTTTCTCATTACCACGTTTCAGCTGCTGATCTGTAGATAATATGAATTTTTATGTGGAATTTTTTTGAGAAAAAAATTTGTCTCGACTTTCACCCTGTATAATACACGAATGTTTGAGAATGTAGTGTTGCAATGGAATGGAGGACAGAGATTGAGGCTATCTTAGTCGATTGATACCATGAATACCATGATAACTCCCATAGTTTCGTATTTATTCAGTTTTATACAAAGGAATGACAACAATTTTCCGAATATTTCTCGGTTTCGTTCCAAAATATAGAAAATATTGTTTCGTATCAAAAGTATGTATAGAAAATAATTGGATAAAATATATCCGTTGTCGGAGATTCTCAAAAACATATCAGTTCTTGAATCGGATCATGTGGTTTCTTCCGAAAATGCATGTTCCGTTTCTAAAACTCAAATTCAGAGGGTCATAACTCGCCTTGTATAAGCGGTATATGAGCAGATATATTTTTCCTATGACAGTACCTCCGATATTCTTCAGATTCAATAATAATAGAACGCCTCAATTATAAAAGTATGGAAATTATAAAATTTTTTTGTTTTATTTCCAAGAAAAAAGATACAATGATTAATCGGCTCATTATTTTCAGCTCAATGAATTTATTATGAATATACATCGTTACTATTATACTAAATTCAAATTTCAAATTTTTTTGTTTTATTTTCAAGGATAAAATAAGAAGAATATATTTTTTTCAAACAATATCATTGTTGTGCTTTCGGATTCTGTATATTTTTATATTATTATACCATAGACGTGGGACATATAATTTTTCAAGGGATATAATTTACAAAAAATTTGGAATCTTAATTCGAATAAAATTCAAATATCGTGAATCGTGTGATGGAGAAAATGAAATATGACGTATTTTCATAAGAGGATACCAATTTTTGAGCCATTTTGCCAAAGTTTTATAGTTGAAAAGAGAAAAAAAATATTTTCTGAAAATTCTTCAAGTATGAGGAAAATTTTTTTTTTCCAAAATTGTAAAAACGTAGAAAGTCTTATCACGCATGTACTCTATATTCGGAATTTTGTTAAAATCGGCAGTAGTTTATTATTTTTTAAACGATAAAAACCAAAATTTTCGGTGTTTTTAATTTTTTAATTCATGTTATTGGATTTTTTATTGGAAAAACTAATATCACCATTGGCTTTCTCATCCCCGAAAACCCCTTATCTCAAATTTTCAGCCAAATCGCAGAACAAGATTTAACAACCCCTCCTTAGCCGATCCTGATGAAATTTTCGAAGTCAATTTTAACCCATTAAACCTAGTTTTGGAAAATTTTCGAGAATTATATTCTCAAACCAATGAATGATCATTCGATTTTAGAATCGATGATCTTTCAAAAATGATTAATAAATTTACGACGACCTGATCTCAAAAAAAAAAATGGGAGTGAGTTGTCAGTGCATTTAAAAATGAAAAGTCAAATTAATTTCTCTTGTTGAATTAACATAGTTCTTTTATTCGATTTACGTTTCAAGTGTTATTTACTGTATTTGGGCGCAGGACAAGTTTTGTGTTTAACATTTTGTGTAGTGTAGTCATATTTTATTATAACTTTTTATCCTGAAAGTGTCTCAATTTATATCGACAGAAGTCAATAAGGCACCAACTACTGTAGTTTTACGACCTAAAGTAGTTGCTAAATAAAAGATTATTCATAGTGACGTATGTCTTTTAGCCTTATACTAAAATACCGTTTTATGCTACCAAAAATCAGCAACTGCTACAGTCTAAGTGCTGTACAGTTAACAGGTACGTGCAGCGCTCCTCACGCTTAGATATAAATAGGCGTGTGGGTAAAGTGGTTGAAGAACACGGTCATTTTCCAACCACGGAGCATCTTGAAAATTTGCCCTTTAGAGCCGGTCCTTGTACTAGTTAACGCGCAACATAAGCTGGGTTTTTGAAGGGGAAGGAGACGTCGTAGAAAAAAAAATAAAAAAACCGTTGTATAGAGAATCAAAAATAATGAACAATGAGATAGCCCCGGACCTCCCAAAAAAATCTTGAGGGGGGTAGGGTGGCGGCCCCTCCTTTCAAAAATTTTTGGCTACTCACCTGGTGCTAAAAATATTTCGAGCCTATTTCAATTATAGGCGCTCAAAATCCGGAAGATCCTGCGAAAATCGCATCTCCAGGTTCAATATTTAGCGATTCCTGGCACCCTCACAAAGTGGGGGGAATTCAGTAATAATATACACCAATGACTAGGGTATGTCAAGGCGCTTCCCGCTGGTATATTCAAATGTCAAAATTCCGGAAAAACCAAATATTCAAATCCACTTCGGAATTTTTTCCCACGAATTTTCCCCCCTGGACCTCCAAAAATTTTGATCGTGGGATTATGGATATTTTTTTGTCCCCAAAACTTACTTTCCATTTTTTCGCTATCGTGTAACGTAAAAAAGTTGCACACCCCCAATTGAGGTTCTCCGAAAATTTCGACTTTTGGCTCCATCTAGACCCCCCAAAGAAGGGGGTAATTTCAAAAATTCGGATATTTTTGGATTGAGAAAAATCAGGTCTCTCGCGCTAGGCTAAAAATTTTCCGAAATTCGGAGAAAAATTTTTTGGGAATTTACTTTCCAATTTTTCCCCGAATCAGTTTTCAATTATTCTCTAGCTCGAATAATAAAAAAGTGGGTTTCAGCTGCGCCATAGAACTTTTTTGGGGGGGGGGATTATCGGGGGGGATATAATTTTTTTCGTTAGCCGAAATACTCGATTAGAAACATTTGGAACATCCCGTGAACGTAGCTCTGTCCAGCTCTGAGCAATCCAAATCACCTATGAAAGGAGGGAGTGGGGGGAAATTTTTGGTATTAAATTTTTTTCTCCAAATTTGATTCTCCATCCATCTATGTGATTATTTTCGCCAGCTAGCGTCATCAAAAAAGTGGCACGGTTCGTTATTAATGGGAGGACAATCTGACGCTTAGCGAATTCTGCTTCGCAATGATAGGGAGAGCCGACATCGAAGGATCAAAAAGCGACATCGCTATTAATTGTTCTTTCTATTGGGTCTTGTTCTTGTTGATATTGTTTTCGTTTCTTGTTCGTTTTCTGTCTTAGTCTGGTCAGCTCTTGGGTCCACCATATTTGAGTTTTTCTTTTTTTCTTCTTTTTTTTAGCCCGTTTTCCATGATATTAACATAGTTGCTTTGGTATTTCTGCGCTGTACTTTCTACGTCGTACAGCGGGGTCTAGTCAAGATTATCTGTAATTCTTTTAATTAGCTCGTTATCCGTGTTGTTGAAGTCATATTTTGTCTTTCTTGATTTTTGTCGCTCATCTCTCATGTTTTGTCTTATGTTGTATGTTATATATGCGTGGTTGCTGAGTGTCTCCTCATTGTGTACAGTCCAGTCCGTTAAGGTTACTTCCTTTGTTATAGTTAAGTCTACCCAACTTTCCCTCTGTTGCTGATAAATGTCGGTGGGCTGTCGTGTGTGTTATTAATAAAGTAGGTTTTCGAAGTTATCCAGTCCAGTATGTCCTCTCCTCTGGCGTCATTTGTGTCTCCTCCCCATCCAGTGTTTTTGGCATTGAAGTCTCCTGCTAATATAAAGGGGTTTGTTATTTCCTCTATTTTCCTTATGTGTCTATCTAGTCTTTTATTCCTATTGCCCCCTGGTTCGTCGTATATATTGATGATGTGTATTGTTATGTCTTGTAATTGTAATTGGATGGTTGTGGTATTCTCGTCAGTCATAGAGGTTATCGTCATCGGTTTGTACTTAGCCTTTGTGATTGTGCATGTTTTACTATGTTTATTGTATCTCGTCATTATGTAGTTAGGAGGTGGCTTTATGTCGTGAAATGGTTGCTGTATTAGGATTATGTCGATGTCTTGATCATCTGGTGGCGTCTGGCCGGCAGAGGGTGATAGTGTCTATAAAACCGTGTTAAGTTTGGGGTCTGACCGGCAGAGGGCGCTAGTGTCTATAAAACCGTGTTAAGTTTGTCGTCTGGCCGGAAGAGGGCGCTAGTGTCTATAAAACCGTGTTAAGTTTGGTGTCTGGCCGGAAGAGGGCGCTAGTGTCTATAAAACCGTGTTAAGTTTGGCGTCTGGCAGGCAGGGGGCGCTAGTGCCTATAAAACCGTGTTAAGTTTGGGGTCTGACCGGCAGAGGGCGCTAGTGTATATAGAATCGTGTTTAGTTTGTCTTCTGGCCGGTAGGATATAAGAATTTGTCGAAAAAGATGAATTGTGAAAATTGAATGGAGATGTTTTGTATGTAAGTAGATGAGCAACGTATGTCTGACTACAGAAATAGGGAAAACCGTGTGTTAGAGAGAGAGCAGCGAGACAATGTTCAAGAGAGAGAGAGAGAGACTTGGTTTTTGCGCATGCGTAAAGTTATATATTCGTTGCGATGATAACAGCGGGAGCGCTGATATACCAGGTCGGTTAAAAGTCTTTGGGTTTTAAAAATTTTATATATATACCATTATTATTCGCTAATCTTGTAACATAAAAGTATAACGTATAAATAAAAAGAGATTTTTGTCAATGTAAGGTATCACGCACGTAATCGAGACAGATTCGTTGCGATGATAACAGCGGGAGCGCTGATATACCAGGTCGGTTAAAAGTCTTTGGGTTTTTTAAAAATTATATATTCCGTTATTAATGTGATTGGAAATTAGTTTTTTGAGGATAGCAGAAGAGTGAAGATCATGTTAATCATTATATTAGCTGCAGTACTATGTCCAGTACTATGCGTTGTCGACCAACAGTATGCTATGAAGTATTTACACCGGTTCGGGTACGCAAATGAAAATGATTTGACTAAACTTGAGGATTATTTGTTGAGTTTTCAAGAAAGATATAATATCCCTGCAACGGGAGAATTAGATGAAAATACAATTCAACTTCTAAATAGACCAAGATGTAATGTGAGTGAAGCAGCTTCCGACGATGATAATTCTTTTAGAGTTAAATCAAAATGGTCAAAATTTGATTTGAAATGGTATTTCCCTCAGGCAACTCCAGAATATCTTAAAGTAACCAAAAAGGCTTTTGAAGTGTGGAGTAACAGTTCAAAGTTTAAATTTGAATTAATACACAAAATACGGCCTTATGCTCCCGATATATCTATTACAGTTGTACGGGGAAAGCACTATTTTCGAGCAAATTGCCAAGGTAGAGGTGAGTGTTCCAGTACATTTGATGGTCCCGGAAAGGTGTTGGCACATGCTTATTTCCCAAAAGGCAACAGTTGTATAGAGCTTCATATTGATGCTGATGAGAAGTGGGATTTAAGTTTGGATGGATCAAGTTCAGAAGATCAGACTAGCCTACTTATGGTATTAATTCATGAAATTGGGCATATGTTAGGAATTGCTCACAGTGATATTGAGACAGCAATAATGTATCCATGGTATCAATTCAACATTGCTCCTAAATTGGATGAGGATGATAAAATGGCCCTTGAAGCTCTTTATGGACCAATCAATACATATGTAAATAATCCTTTCAAACCCACATCAGCGCTGCCACCGACTACAAAGACACTTGCACATCAACCAAATGTATCGGATAAAAATTTATGCGTCATAACACCGGAGTATATGTTCATTGCCATGGCTGGTGAATTTGAAAATTACCATTTATATATTATTAATGAAAATTCCCTATGGAAAATTGATTTGAACTCGAAACTTATTCCCTCGCAACCAGAAATACTCGATGATTATTTACCTGAAGAAGTGGGTCCCATAATTCAGATTTTTCAAAGTTCTTCAGATAATTTAATAGCAGTCAATGACCGTAAATACTATGTAGCAGATTTTCCCGCTCTACAAATACTTGAGGAAAATAATTTAATTATACCTAAGAATTCTCAAATAAACACAATGTTTCAAAGCAATCATGGGAAAATATATGTATTTTATAATAACAGTAATTATATTGAATTTGACAAGAACTTGAAAACTGTTCGGAATAGAGGACAAATAAAAGATATTTTCCCTGGACTACCCACAGATGTTACAGGAGCATTCCAGTACATTGACGGACACATGTACTTTTTCAAAAACACCACATACTACAAATATAATGAGTTTACCAAAAAACTTGTTGCAGCCGGACCCTTTAATTGGAACGTGTTCGATATTCCATGTCCAAATGGAGACCTTTTAAATCATCTTAGAATTTTATTAACAAAAATAATTTCTTTTTATCAATGATGTTGTATATTTTGAAATAAACTCTTATTAAAAATTTTTTTGGAAATTCCCGAATGCCAATATTAAGATAACTTTTACCTATTAATAAGAAATTTTTTGATAACGCAGGAAATTGATAAGAATATTTCTAAACCAAATGGACCACATGTACAGGAAACAGTGAAAATTTATTAGAATATTCGGAAACCATATGGACCACATTTACAGGAAATTACAAAATTACAAAATTGCCGCAAATAAAATATTTTTTCTAGAACATTCTATCACAATCGTATGGAGATAGTGACATGAGTATAAATAAGATGTTGCATTGTGTTGGAGTCGGTCTCTTCCACTGCCAGCAAGAGAAACCAGCTCTGAAGAACAAATACTAGTATCTGTTAAAATTGTGCCTTAACAAAAAATGTAAGTATTTTTTTTTTCTTGTGGGTTACGCGCTCTCTCTCTTTTCAAATGGATTTAAAAAAAATTAACGCAACATCTCTAATTACAGAGAGAAAACCAATAACAAAAATACAAGATCTACCTTTGAATACTCTGAGGGCTATAAAGAAGGCAAAAATAGTCAATTCCAAATTCGGAGAAACAGTTTTATTGGATTTAGATATAGAAGTAGTGTTTTTACCGCAAAGAGTCACAAGTGTCTACAAACCAGTCATTGAAGAATTTGAAAAGGAAAAATACGGAATTATATTCAAGGGATTAGTGGATGTTGGAAAAAATCAACGGCTAGCGTCATTTGAAATTGAGGAACTATAGACGTGCCTAAGACACACACAGAGAGAGAGAGAGGTGAGTACCATGAATATTGTAAAAAAATCTGAAAATTTACTGCAAGTCATTAAAAATGTTAGAAAAATATTGTTTGATAAGATAACGGATAGAGATGTGGAAATTTGGTTGAATCGATTGAAAAAACAAATTAAAGTATGTAATTTGACAATTAAAAAAGGAGGACTGCATGTAGGTACAATTAGGAAATTACAAACATACATAGGACATTTCAAACATTTTAAACAACTTATTTCAAATAGGAATATAGGTATGGGGCTGAATAATAAACTGAAAAATAGGGTTAAATGGGAAAATGTAGCTTCTGCATTTACAAGAAGAATTAAAACCGGACTTATAGTAAATTTATATCATAAGGACTTAACGCAATTTTTAAATGATTGTCAAATAATTTTTAAAAATAAAATAAGGGAAATTTTTGGGAAAAAATATTCTGTTGTTAAAGTTTATGTTTGTTTTTGTGGAGAGTTCATTAAAAAATCTGGTGAAAATGAAATTTCTAGTTTCCATTATTTTATGACTAAAAATTCTATTATCGATGTATCGACTGATATAGAGCGATTGTTTTTCGAGAACGTCAACGATAAAATTAATTTTAAATAATCAGAATTTCAAGAGAGGGACTCTGGTTTTGCATTAAGTAAAATTATTTCTTTAGAAGTAAATATCAATAAATTTGAAATTGGAAACGGCTCATCTTATATTAAACTAAAACTAAAAAAAGCGAGGGTGCATAAACATTAAAAATTCTGACCAAGCATGTTTTTATTGGTCAATTGTTAGTGCTTTGTACACAGCCAAAAATAATAAAGAACTCACTTCCTCATATCCATATTATAGCACAGTCTTGAATATACAAGACTTGGAAGCTCCGATGCCCCTGCATCAAATTTCAAAGTTTGAAAAATCTAATAACATTTCCGTCAATGTCTATGCCTTGGATTTAATTGAAATAAATAATAAAAAACCATTTTACAAAGTATATCCAGTAAGACTTGCTAAATCAATACACGAGAAACATGTAAATCTTTTATTAATTCAAAATACATATTTTCCAAAGCTAAACGATTATGAAGCACCTCCTATAGATAATGACAATTCAGAAATCACATATCACTACTGCTGGATCAAAGATTTGCCACGTTTAATTAATAGTCAGTTAAGTAAAACTACATATAAAAAATTTATTTGCAATCGCTGCATAAATTATTTCAGTAGTGAAAGTAAATTGAATGTCCACTTGAAATTATGCTCTGAATTAAATAATTATAAAATGTCTTTTCCAAAATATGAATCTGTTAGTTTTAGAAATTATATATATAAACAAACTACGCCTTTTGTAGTTTATGCCGACTTTGAGTGCATGCTAGAACAATTCACAGATAAAACACAGCTTCATAATAAGACAAATAAATATCAAAAACATATAGCATATAGTGCTGGTTACTATGTAAAATGTAGCTACAACGAAGACTTGAGTTTTTTCAAGAGCTACAGAGGTAGAGATTGCATGGATTGGATGCAAATGAATTATCAATATTAATGTCCCGAGTGCATGTCAAATTGTCGATAATTTAATTTTCTCGAGTGCGCGAATGCGCACGAGAGGAAATTATGAAACAATTTGACATTTTGACATGCACGAGAGGGCATCGGAGGAACGTCGGCGGATCGCTATCTGGCATCGTTTATGGTTAGAACTAGGGCGGTATCTGATCGCCTTCGAACCTCTAACTTTCGTTCTTGATCAATGAAAGCGTTTTTGGCAAATGCTTTCGCTTCTGTCCGTCTTGCGACTATCCAAGAATTTCACCTCTAACGTCGCAATACGAATGCCCCCATCCGTTCCTATTAATCATTACCTCGGGGTTCCGAAAACCAACAAAATAGAACCGAGGTCCTATTCCATTATTCCATGCACACAGTATTCAGGCAAAATTTTGGCCTGCTTTAAGCACTCTAATTTGTTCAAAGTAAACGTGCCGGCCCACCTCGACACTCAGTCAAGAGCACCGCGGCGGGATTGAGTTGGGCCGCCCTTGCGAGCTAAGCCCACCGGCAGGACGACCCACGACACGCCAGTTGACACCACGTACGATGAACCAGCGGCGTGGGACACAGATTCGACTACGAGCTTTTTAACCGCAACAACTTTAATAAACGCTATTGGAGCTGGAATTACGGCGGCTGCTGGCACCAGACTTGCCCTCCAATTGATCCTCGTTAAAGGGTTTAGAGTGTACTTATTCCGATTACGGGGCCTCGGATGAGTCCCGTATCGTTATTTTTCGTCACTACATCCCCCTGCCGGGAGTGGGTAATTTGCGCGCCTGCTGCCTTCCTTGGATGTAGTAGCCGTTTCTCAGGCTCCCTCTCCGGAATCGAACCCTGATTCCCCGTTACCCGTTACAACCATGGTAGGCGCAGAACCTACCATCGACAGTTGATAAGGCAGACATTTGAAAGATGCGTCGCCGGTGCGAGACCGTGCGATCAGCGAAAAGTTATTCAGAGTCACCAAATTGTACGATGACGAGCAAGCCCGCCACCGATTGGTTTTGATCTAATAAAAGCGCTCCTTCCGTCTCCGGTCGGAACTCTGTTTGCATGTATTAGCTCTAGAATTACCACAGTTATCCAAGTAAATGTGGGTACGATCTAAGGAACCATAACTGATTTAATGAGCCTTTCGCGGTTTCACCTTAATTTGGCTTGTACTGAGACATGCATGGCTTAATCTTTGAGACAAGCATATGACTACTGGCAGGATCAACCAGGGAACTGTGTTTTATAATATATATATATATATATATATATATATATATATATATATATATATATATATATATATATATATATATATACATATATTTAATAAAACTATTATCGAAAAAGTTTTAATAACAATATCCACCACCCCAGGAGGAGAATTATGATGTTTTTTCATATTACATATATTTTATATTTATACATAATATATAATCATCTATATTCGTGTATAAAAACACACATTGTTATTTACTTTTTCGTTTGCGTGTTTGCTGCGCTTATTATTGAAAATATATAATTTTCAGCGCCACGCTTTATTTATTTTTTATTTTCTTATTTCATAAAATTTCACCGAATCGATTTATTTAGATAAATCTATCTAAATTAATCGAAAGGAAAAAATAAGATAATTACGTCGACCGGACTAGAATTTCGACATTATCTCTACCCTTCGCTAGATTGTAAGCGACATGGTTTACATTAGATAATAATGAACGAAATTTTTATTCTCGCTCGGAATAATGAGAGTTATCGCAATATTGTAATATATATATAAGTGTTATAATATATATTATATATATTTTATAGACGATCGCATATGAATCGCTCACGGTAAAACGCTAGCTAAATTCACGATCTCGCAATAACTATTTAATTTGTGGACAAGTTGATATAATATCTAAAAAGGGAACCGCTAGCAATATACGAAAATATATTGGAGGAGAACGGGGACCCACCCTTTCAGAAAACTATATAATCCACTAATGTGGAATGACCGAAACAACGTCTTTACGTAAATTATAACGAGTTCATTAAAATTTAACGAGACGTCAACTTCGATACACCACACATATATGTGCGCTGTACAACGGTACGCTTTCTACATTAACATTAATAAAGATGTATAGTGAAAATGTATAAAAGATGTATTGTGAATATTAAAAAGAAGTATTATGAAATTACAAACCGTCCGAGGTGTAAAAGTGTTATGAAAATATTAACAATAACGGAAAAAAGTATTATAAAATTATATTCCGCTCGATAGAGGAAATTGTCGAAAAAGATGAATTGTGAAAGTAGAATGGAGATGTTTTGTATGTAGAAGCCTTTCGAGGTATATTATATAAAAGTGTTATGAAAATATTAACAATAACGGAAAAAAGTATTATGCAATTAGATGACCGCTCGATGTATGAACGTCCGAGGTGCATTATATAAAAGTTGTATAAAATTAGTGATAATAATAAAAAACAAGTATTATGAAATTATATTCCGCTCGATATAGGAACTTGTCGAAGAAGATGAATTGTGAAAGTTGAATGGAGATGTTTTGTATGTAGAAGCCTTTCGAGGTATATTATATAAAAGTGTTATGAAAATATTAACAATAACGGAAAAAAGTATTATGCAATTAGATGACCGCTCGATGTATGAACGTCCGAGGTGCATTATATAAAAGTTATATAAAATTAGTGATAATAATAAAAAACAAGTATTATGAAATTATATTCCGCTCGATATAGGAACTTGTCGAAGAAGATGAATTGTGAAAGTTGAATGGAGATGTTTTGTATGTAGGAGCCGTTCGAGGTATATTATATAAAAGTGCTATGAAAATATTAACAATAACGGAAAAAAGTATTATGAAATTAGATGGCCGCTCGATATAGGTACTTGTCCAAAAATAAAGAAATAGATGTATGTTAGGTTAGGTTGTGTGAAGCGATGCACACCTGGGACACTCTCTGATTGGTATTATGAAGATTTTCCCATCCACACTAAAAAAAGGTTAGATTAGGTTAGGTTAGGTTAGGTTAGTTTAAAGTTTTATGAAAATACAGGGTGCGGCAGCATAACTTCCTTTTTTAAAAAGTTCGCCATTTAGTCGGTAGATGTCGTAACGGAGTGCTAGTGGTCTCGTTCGAGAGGGGGGACTATAAAGTTTTGTCCCGGCACAGTTCAGTCGCCATCATGCGTTGGAACAGTGAGGAGCGTGCGTTTGCCGTTGAGGTTTACTTTTCGAGCAGATGTTCTGTGATCGCAACCCAGCGCGCCTTTCGGAATCGCTTTAATTTAGCCCCCTTGGCCCCTGTCCCGGACCGGAAATCAATTGTTACGTGGGTCACTACGTTCAGACAAACTGCAAGTGTGACAAGACGAAGAACTGGAGTCCCTCGGCCCATTAGATCACCGGAGAACATTGAGTTAGTTAGAACTTCAGTGATGCGATCACCACGGCGTTCTGCTCGCAAACATGCGTCTGCCCTTGGACTTTCCGATCGTTCTGTGAGGAGAATACTTCATGATGATCTTCATTTTCATCCATACAAGATGGCAATTGTGCAGGAACTTTCTGAACGTGACTTCAATTCTCGGAGGAACGCGTGTGAGGTTTTTCTGGAAGTCGTTCCTGAGGACGCTATTGTTTTTTTTAGTGATGAAGCCCATTTTCATTTGTGTGGATCCGTAAACAAACAAAACATGCGCTACTGGGCTGATACCAATCCTCGACAATTGCATCAACGGCCTTTGCATTCACCTAAAGTCACAGTGTGGTGTGCAATTTACTCACGTGGAATTATTGGTCCCTGGTTCTTTGAGGAAAATGAAGTCACAGTGACAGTGAATTCGCACCGGTATGTAAACATGTTACAGGAATTTTTTTTCCCACGGCTAGATGAGTTGGACTTAGGGGACACTTGGTTCCAACAAGACGGAGCAACGGCACACACTTCAAGAACATCGATGGCTGTTTTGAGGGAACACTTCCCAGAACGCCTTATCTCAATTAGGGGCGATTTGGAGTGGCCAGCCCGCTCTCCCGATTTGACCCCTTGTGATTATTTCCTATGGGGTTTTTTGAAATCCCGTGTGTATGTGAACCGTCCAAGGACCCTACAAGATTTGAAGACGAACATCCAGGAAGAAATTGCCAACATAACGCCTGCTATGATGGCAAGAGTCATGACAAACACCAGAAATCGGTTTACTCAGTGTATGGAGAATGGGGGACGTCACCTAACTGATTTGATCTTCAAAACTCAGTAAAACAAAACTTTATGTATGTGCCTGTATTATAAAAAACGAATAAAAATTTTCTGATTCATACAATAAGTTTTATTAACTTTTGAAAAAAGGAAGTTATGCTGCCGCACCCTGTAGAAACTGTTCGAGGTGTAACATATAAAAGTTGTATGAAATAGTAATAATAACGAAAAAAAAAAAAATTATTATCAAAGTAGATTCTGCTCGATATATAAACTTGAAGAGATAGATAGATGTATTGTGAAAATTGGATTAGGAAAAGTTCGTGTTTAATTTGTCGTCTGGCCGGCAGAGGGCGCTAGTATCTATAAAACCGTGTCAAGTTTGGCGTCTGGCCGGCAGAGGGCGTTAGTGTCTATAAAACCGTGTTAAGTTTGGCGTCTGGCCGGCAGGGGGCGCTAGTGTATATAGAATCGTGTTTAGTTTGTCTTCTGGCCGGCAGAGGGCGCTGGTGTCTATAAAACCGTGTTAAGTTTGTCGTCTGGCCGGCAGAGGGTGCTAGTGTCTATAAAACCGTGTTAAGTTTGTCGTCTGGCCGGCAGAGGGCGCTAGTATCTATAAAACCGTGTCAAGTTTGGCGTCTGGCCGGCAGAGGGCGTTAGTGTCTATAAAACCGTGTTAAGTTTGGCGTCTGGCCGGCAGGGGGCGCTAGTGTATATAGAATCGTGTTTAGTTTGTCTTCTGGCCGGCAGAGGGCGCTGGTGTCGATAAAACCGTGTTAAGTTTGGCGTCTGGCCGGCAGAGGGCGCTAGTGTCTATAAAACCGTGTTAAGTTTGGCGTCTGGCCGGCAGGGGGCGCTAGTGTCTATAAAACCGTGTCAAGTTTGGCGTTTGGCCGGCAGAGGGCGCTAGTGTCTATAAAACCGTGTCAAGTTTGGAGTCTGGCCGGCAGAGGGCGTTAGTGTCTATAAAACCGTGTTAAGTTTGGCGTCTGGCCGGCAGGGGGCGCTAGTGTATATAGAATCGTGTTTAGTTTGTCTTCTGGCCGGCAGAGGGCGCTGGTGTCTATAAAACCGTGTTAAGTTTGGCGTCTGGCCGGCAGAGGGCGCTAGTGTCTATAAAACCGTGTTAAGTTTGTCGTCTGGCCGGCAGAGGGTGCTAGTGTCTATAAAACCGTGTTAAGTTTGTCGTCTGGCCGGCAGAGGGCGCTAGTATCTATAAAACCGTGTCAAGTTTGGCGTCTGGCCGGCAGAGGGCGTTAGTGTCTATAAAACCGTGTTAAGTTTGGCGTCTGGCCGGCAGGGGGCGCTAGTGTATATAGAATCGTGTTTAGTTTGTCTTCTGGCCGGCAGAGGGCGCTGGTGTCTATAAAACCGTGTTAAGTTTGGCGTCTGGCCGGCAGAGGGCGCTAGTGTCTATAAAACCGTGTTAAGTTTGGCGTCTGGCCGGCAGGGGGCGCTAGTGTCTATAAAACCGTGTCAAGTTTGGCGTTTGGCCGGCAGAGGGCGCTAGTGTCTATAAAACCGTGTCAAGTTTGGCGTCTGGCCGGCAGGAGGCGCTAGTGTATATAGAATCGTGTTTAGTTTGTCTTCTGGCCGGCAGAGGGCGCTGGTGTCTATAAAACCGTGTTAAGTTTGGCGTCTGGCCGGCAGAGGGCGCTAGTGTCTATAAAACCGTGTAAAGTTTGGCGTCTGGCCGGCAGGGGGCGCTAGTGTCTATAAAACCGTGTTAAGTTTGGGGTCTGACCGGCAGAGGGCGCTAGTGTGTATAGAATCGTGTTTAGTTTGTCTTCTGGCCGATAGGATATAAGAATTTGTCGAAAAAGATGAATTGTGAAAATTGAATGGAGATGTTTTGTATGTAGAAGCCGTCCGAGGTGTGTTATATAAAAGTTGTATGAAAATAGTAATAATTATGAAACCAGTGTATTATGAAATTAGATGGTCGCTCGATGTATGAAATTGTCGAAAAAGATGAATTGTGAAAATTGAATGGAGGTGTTGTTTTGTATGTAGAAGCCGTTCGGGGTGTAACATATAAAAGTTGTATGAAAATAGTAATACAAAGGGAAAAAAGTATTATGAAATTATATTCCGCTCGATATAGGTACTTGTCCAAAAATAAAGAAATAGATGTATGTTAGTTTAGGTTGTGTGAAGCGATGCACACCTGGGACACCTTCTGATTGGTATTATGAAGATTTTCCCATCCACACTAAAAAAAAGGTTAGGTTAGGTTAAAGTTTTATAAAAATAGAAACCGTTCGAAGTGTAACATATAAAAAATGTATGAAATAGTTTTAATAACAAAAAAAAAATAATTTATTATCAAAGTAGATTCTGCTCGATATATAAACTTGATGAGATAGATAGATGTATTGTGAAAATTGGATTAGAAAATGTACCTATGGTCTTCTTTCGATTTTACCTCATTACCACGTTTCAGCTGCTCATCTGTAGATAATATGAATTTTTAAGTGGATTTTTTTGAGAAAAAAATTTGTCTCAACTTTCACCCTGTATAATACGCGTATTTATGAGAATGAAGAATTGCAATGAGACCAATGAATAAAATGAAGGATAGTTTTTTGAGAAATATAAACAGGACATCATCAGAACCGGCAGCAGAATTTTTGCAGGACGATAGCGCGAATTTTAGTTCATTTAAACTAATAGGAGCATTGATAGACGCAATATCGAGAGGATTTAGTTGTAGTGCGGAGGAGGGATGAATATATGAGTTATGAAAATCGGATGCCGGATTATGGATGCTGAAATTTTCTTTAAAATGTTGCGCGACCTAATTCTCTATACGGATGCCTCCAAAGCTGAATCCGGTGTGGGTTGCGCAGTCACTACAAACCACGAACTCATAAGTTCTTTCCGTTTACCCTCGACGTGTATTGTTTACACTGGTGAACTATACAGTATCCTTCAAGCCTTCAAATATGTTACTTCTCCCCATAAACATATCGCCATATGTACTGACTCTCTTTCATCCATACAGTCCATCTCAACCATATTCACCGACCACCCAATAGTCCAAAACTCTCTTTGCTCTTGATATAACAGTCTCTCTCATTTGGCTTCCATCGCACACTGGAATTGCTGGAAACGAATGCGCCGATCGCCACGCCAAAGAAGCCACAAAAAATCATCTTGAAATCCCAGTACAGCTGGACAATGATCTGAAAATTACTTTCAAACACCTCACTAAAAAATCTTGGCACGATACATGGAGCATGAGCACTACAGCACTACATCAAATCCACCCAACTACTTCTCACTTTTCCCTAAACTTTCTGAATAGGGGAGAAGCTGTGACAATAAGAAGACTTCGCATCAACCACATGAAACTTACTAACGGCTATTTGATGTCGTCAGAAAGTCGTCCTGTCTGCCGAACTTGTCAAGTTCCTGTGACTGTTAAGTACATCTTCACCGACTGCAGAGAATATTCCACCGCATATCAACAGTTTGATATGAAAACCAACCTACAGGAGACACTTAACTGCCCGACGGAAATAAGGAAAATCGTGCAGTTCCTTAAAGCCACCAAGCTGTACAAGAAAAGATAATTTAATTTATACATTGTAACAGATTTTATTTTTTGTATGTAGCTGTATTTAACTTTGATTTTATTTTTATTTAATTCAAATGTGATTAACTTATAATTGTTTTTGTGTGCCAATGACCAGCGCTGTCGAGGCACGTTAAACTGAAATAAAAAAAATGAAGGTTTTTTTTAATCGATTGATGCCATAAATATCATGATAACTCTCATAGTTCCGAATTTATTCAATTTTATACTCAGGGATGACAACAATATTCCGAAAATTTCTCGGTTTTGTGCCAAAATCTTGAAAATATGGGTTCGTCTAAAAGTATTGGGAAAAAGATCAAATATCATATATTCGTCGCTGGAGATTTCAGAAAAAGTATTATTTTTTAGACTGGAAATATCTTTTTTACGAAAATTCAATTTTCATGAATTTTCACGGATTTTCCCTTGTCAAAATTTTTTTTCCGGAAACTGACAACTCTTGTCGAATCCCTATATCATTTAACTCCCATGTACAGAATTTGGTTGAAATCGCAGTCAAAAGATTTTTTCTCCATTTTCAATCCAAAGGGGTACCCTTTGAAATGTCGAAATCCGTTGCAAAAGCTCAAATTCAAACCTCTATAACTTGCCTTGCATAATCAAGTAAAAAGAGGTATATTTTTTCTATGATAGTACCTATGGTCTTCTTCCGATTTTTTCTCATTACCACGTTTCAGCTGCTGATCTGTAGATAATATGAATTTTTATGTGGAATTTTTTTGAGAAAAAAATTTGTCTCGACTTTCACCCTGTATAATACACGAATGTTTGAGAATGTAGTGTTGCAATGGAATGGAGGACAGAGATTGAGGCTATCTTAGTCGATTGATACCATGAATACCATGATAACTCCCATAGTTTCGTATTTATTCAGTTTTATACAAAGGAATGACAACAATTTTCCGAATATTTCTCGGTTTCGTTCCAAAATATAGAAAATATTGTTTCGTATCAAAAGTATGTATAGAAAATAATTGGATAAAATATATCCGTTGTCGGAGATTCTCAAAAACATATCAGTTCTTGAATCGGATCATATGGTTTCTTCCGAAAATGCTTGTTCCGTTTCTAAAACTCAAATTCAGAGGGTCATAACTCGCCTTGTATAAGCGGTATATGAGCAGATATATTTTTCCTATGACAGTACCTCCGATATTCTTCAGATTCAATAATAATAGAACGCCTCAATTATAAAAGTATGGAAATTATAAAATTTTTTTGTTTTATTTCCAAGAAAAAAGATACAATGATTAATCGGCTCATTATTTTCAGCTCAATGAATTTATTATGAATATACATCGTTACTATTATACTAAATTCAAATTTCAAATTTTTTTGTTTTATTTTCAAGGATAAAATAAGAAGAATATATTTTTTTCAAACAATATCATTGTTGTGCTTTCGGATTCTGTATATTTTTATATTATTATACCATAGACGTGGGACATATAATTTTTCAAGGGATATAATTTACAAAAAATTTGGAATCTTAATTCGAATAAAATTCAAATATCGTGAATCGTGTGATGGAGAAAATGAAATATGACGTATTTTCATAAGAGGATACCAATTTTTGAGCCATTTTGCCAAAGTTTTATAGTTGAAAAGAGAAAAAAAATATTTTCTGAAAATTCTTCAAGTATGAGGAAAATTTTTTTTTTCCAAAATTGTAAAAACGTAGAAAGTCTTATCACGCATGTACTCTATATTCGGAATTTTGTTAAAATCGGCAGTAGTTTATTATTTTTTAAACGATAAAAACCAAAATTTTCGGTGTTTTTAATTTTTTAATTCATGTTATTGGATTTTTTATTGGAAAAACTAATATCACCATTGGCTTTCTCATCCCCGAAAACCCCTTATCTCAAATTTTCAGCCAAATCGCAGAACAAGATTTAACAACCCCTCCTTAGCCGATCCTGATGAAATTTTCGAAGTCAATTTTAACCCATTAAACCTAGTTTTGGAAAATTTTCGAGAATTATATTCTCAAACCAATGAATGATCATTCGATTTTAGAATCGATGATCTTTCAAAAATGATTAATAAATTTACGACGACCTGATCTCAAAAAAAAAAATGGGAGTGAGTTGTCAGTGCATTTAAAAATGAAAAGTCAAATTAATTTCTCTTGTTGAATTAACATAGTTCTTTTATTCGATTTACGTTTCAAGTGTTATTTACTGTATTTGGGCGCAGGACAAGTTTTGTGTTTAACATTTTGTGTAGTGTAGTCATATTTTATTATAACTTTTTATCCTGAAAGTGTCTCAATTTATATCGACAGAAGTCAATAAGGCACCAACTACTGTAGTTTTACGACCTAAAGTAGTTGCTAAATAAAAGATTATTCATAGTGACGTATGTCTTTTAGCCTTATACTAAAATACCGTTTTATGCTACCAAAAATCAGCAACTGCTACAGTCTAAGTGCTGTACAGTTAACAGGTACGTGCAGCGCTCCTCACGCTTAGATATAAATAGGCGTGTGGGTAAAGTGGTTGAAGAACACGGTCATTTTCCAACCACGGAGCATCTTGAAAATTTGCCCTTTAGAGCCGGTCCTTGTACTAGTTAACGCGCAACATAAGCTGGGTTTTTGAAGGGGAAGGAGACGTCGTAGAAAAAAAAAATAAAAAAACCGTTGTATAGAGAATCAAAAATAATGAACAATGAGATAGCCCCGGACCTCCCAAAAAAATCTTGAGGGGGGTAGGGTGGCGGCCCCTCCTTTCAAAAATTTTTGGCTACTCACCTGGTGCTAAAAATATTTCGAGCCTATTTCAATTATAGGCGCTCAAAATCCGGAAGATCCTGCGAAAATCGCATCTCCAGGTTCAATATTTAGCGATTCCTGGCACCCTCACAAAGTGGGGGGAATTCAGTAATAATATACACCAATGACTAGGGTATGTCAAGGCGCTTCCCGCTGGTATATTCAAATGTCAAAATTCCGGAAAAACCAAATATTCAAATCCACTTCGGAATTTTTTCCCACGAATTTTCCCCCCTGGACCTCCAAAAATTTTGATCGTGGGATTATGGATATTTTTTTGTCCCCAAAACTTACTTTCCATTTTTTCGCTATCGTGTAACGTAAAAAAGTTGCACACCCCCAATTGAGGTTCTCCGAAAATTTCGACTTTTGGCTCCATCTAGACCCCCCAAAGAAGGGGGTAATTTCAAAAATTCGGATATTTTTGGATTGAGAAAAATCAGGTCTCTCGCGCTAGGCTAAAAATTTTCCGAAATTCGGAGAAAAATTTTTTGGGAATTTACTTTCCAATTTTTCCCCGAATCAGTTTTCAATTATTCTCTAGCTCGAATAATAAAAAAGTGGGTTTCAGCTGCGCCATAGAACTTTTTTGGGGGGGGGGGATTATCGGGGGGGATATAATTTTTTTCGTTAGCCGAAATACTCGATTAGAAACATTTGGAACATCCCGTGAACGTAGCTCTGTCCAGCTCTGAGCAATCCAAATCACCTATGAAAGGAGGGAGTGGGGGGAAATTTTTGGTATTAAATTTTTTTCTCCAAATTTGATTCTCCATCCATCTATGTGATTATTTTCGCCAGCTAGCGTCATCAAAAAAGTGGCACGGTTCGTTATTAATGGGAGGACAATCTGACGCTTAGCGAATTCTGCTTCGCAATGATAGGGAGAGCCGACATCGAAAGATCAAAAAGCGACATCGCTATTAATTGTTCTTTCTATTGGGTCTTGTTCTTGTTGATATTGTTTTCGTTTCTTGTTCGTTTTCTGTCTTAGTCTGGTCAGCTCTTGGGTCCACCATATTTGAGTTTTTCTTTTTTTCTTCTTTTTTTTAGCCCGTTTTCCATGATATTAACATAGTTGCTTTGGTATTTCTGCGCTGTACTTTCTACGTCGTACAGCGGGGTCTAGTCAAGATTATCTGTAATTCTTTTAATTAGCTCGTTATCCGTGTTGTTGAAGTCATATTTTGTCTTTCTTGATTTTTGTCGCTCATCTCTCATGTTTTGTCTTATGTTGTATGTTATATATGCGTGGTTGCTGAGTGTCTCCTCATTGTGTACAGTCCAGTCCGTTAAGGTTACTTCCTTTGTTATAGTTAAGTCTACCCAACTTTCCCTCTGTTGCTGATAAATGTCGGTGGGCTGTCGTGTGTGTTATTAATAAAGTAGGTTTTCGAAGTTATCCAGTCCAGTATGTCCTCTCCTCTGGCGTCATTTGTGTCTCCTCCCCATCCAGTGTTTTTGGCATTGAAGTCTCCTGCTAATATAAAGGGGTTTGTTATTTCCTCTATTTTCCTTATGTGTCTATCTAGTCTTTTATTCCTATTGCCCCCTGGTTCGTCGTATATATTGATGATGTGTATTGTTATGTCTTGTAATTGTAATTGGATGGTTGTGGTATTCTCGTCAGTCATAGAGGTTATCGTCATCGGTTTGTACTTAGCCTTTGTGATTGTGCATGTTTTACTATGTTTATTGTATCTCGTCATTATGTAGTTAGGAGGTGGCTTTATGTCGTGAAATGGTTGCTGTATTAGGATTATGTCGATGTCTTGATCATCTGGTGGCGTCTGGCCGGCAGAGGGTGATAGTGTCTATAAAACCGTGTTAAGTTTGGGGTCTGACCGGCAGAGGGCGCTAGTGTCTATAAAACCGTGTTAAGTTTGTCGTCTGGCCGGAAGAGGGCGCTAGTGTCTATAAAACCGTGTTAAGTTTGGTGTCTGGCCGGAAGAGGGCGCTAGTGTCTATAAAACCGTGTTAAGTTTGGCGTCTGGCAGGCAGGGGGCGCTAGTGCCTATAAAACCGTGTTAAGTTTGGGGTCTGACCGGCAGAGGGCGCTAGTGTATATAGAATCGTGTTTAGTTTGTCTTCTGGCCGGTAGGATATAAGAATTTGTCGAAAAAGATGAATTGTGAAAATTGAATGGAGATGTTTTGTATGTAAGTAGATGAGCAACGTATGTCTGACTACAGAAATAGGGAAAACCGTGTGTTAGAGAGAGAGCAGCGAGACAATGTTCAAGAGAGAGAGAGAGAGACTTGGTTTTTGCGCATGCGTAAAGTTATATATTCGTTGCGATGATAACAGCGGGAGCGCTGATATACCAGGTCGGTTAAAAGTCTTTGGGTTTTAAAAATTTTATATATATACCATTATTATTCGCTAATCTTGTAACATAAAAGTATAACGTATAAATAAAAAGAGATTTTTGTCAATGTAAGGTATCACGCACGTAATCGAGACAGATTCGTTGCGATGATAACAGCGGGAGCGCTGATATACCAGGTCGGTTAAAAGTCTTTGGGTTTTTTAAAAATTATATATTCCGTTATTAATGTGATTGGAAATTAGTTTTTTGAGGATAGCAGAAGAGTGAAGATCATGTTAATCATTATATTAGCTGCAGTACTATGTCCAGTACTATGCGTTGTCGACCAACAGTATGCTATGAAGTATTTACACCGGTTCGGGTACGCAAATGAAAATGATTTGACTAAACTTGAGGATTATTTGTTGAGTTTTCAAGAAAGATATAATATCCCTGCAACGGGAGAATTAGATGAAAATACAATTCAACTTCTAAATAGACCAAGATGTAATGTGAGTGAAGCAGCTTCCGACGATGATAATTCTTTTAGAGTTAAATCAAAATGGTCAAAATTTGATTTGAAATGGTATTTCCCTCAGGCAACTCCAGAATATCTTAAAGTAACCAAAAAGGCTTTTGAAGTGTGGAGTAACAGTTCAAAGTTTAAATTTGAATTAATACACAAAATACGGCCTTATGCTCCCGATATATCTATTACAGTTGTACGGGGAAAGCACTATTTTCGAGCAAATTGCCAAGGTAGAGGTGAGTGTTCCAGTACATTTGATGGTCCCGGAAAGGTGTTGGCACATGCTTATTTCCCAAAAGGCAACAGTTGTATAGAGCTTCATATTGATGCTGATGAGAAGTGGGATTTAAGTTTGGATGGATCAAGTTCAGAAGATCAGACTAGCCTACTTATGGTATTAATTCATGAAATTGGGCATATGTTAGGAATTGCTCACAGTGATATTGAGACAGCAATAATGTATCCATGGTATCAATTCAACATTGCTCCTAAATTGGATGAGGATGATAAAATGGCCCTTGAAGCTCTTTATGGACCAATCAATACATATGTAAATAATCCTTTCAAACCCACATCAGCGCTGCCACCGACTACAAAGACACTTGCACATCAACCAAATGTATCGGATAAAAATTTATGCGTCATAACACCGGAGTATATGTTCATTGCCATGGCTGGTGAATTTGAAAATTACCATTTATATATTATTAATGAAAATTCCCTATGGAAAATTGATTTGAACTCGAAACTTATTCCCTCGCAACCAGAAATACTCGATGATTATTTACCTGAAGAAGTGGGTCCCATAATTCAGATTTTTCAAAGTTCTTCAGATAATTTAATAGCAGTCAATGACCGTAAATACTATGTAGCAGATTTTCCCGCTCTACAAATACTTGAGGAAAATAATTTAATTATACCTAAGAATTCTCAAATAAACACAATGTTTCAAAGCAATCATGGGAAAATATATGTATTTTATAATAACAGTAATTATATTGAATTTGACAAGAACTTGAAAACTGTTCGGAATAGAGGACAAATAAAAGATATTTTCCCTGGACTACCCACAGATGTTACAGGAGCATTCCAGTACATTGACGGACACATGTACTTTTTCAAAAACACCACATACTACAAATATAATGAGTTTACCAAAAAACTTGTTGCAGCCGGACCCTTTAATTGGAACGTGTTCGATATTCCATGTCCAAATGGAGACATTTTAAATCATCTTAGAATTTTATTAACAAAAATAATTTCTTTTTATCAATGATGTTGTATATTTTGAAATAAACTCTTATTAAAAATTTTTTTGGAAATTCCCGAATGCCAATATTAAGATAACTTTTACCTATTAATAAGAAATTTTTTGATAACGCAGGAAATTGATAAGAATATTTCTAAACCAAATGGACCACATGTACAGGAAACAGTGAAAATTTATTAGAATATTCGGAAACCATATGGACCACATTTACAGGAAATTACAAAATTACAAAATTGCCGCAAATAAAATATTTTTTCTAGAACATTCTATCACAATCGTATGGAGATAGTGACATGAGTATAAATAAGATGTTGCATTGTGTTGGAGTCGGTCTCTTCCACTGCCAGCAAGAGAAACCAGCTCTGAAGAACAAATACTAGTATCTGTTAAAATTGTGCCTTAACAAAAAATGTAAGTATTTTTTTTTTCTTGTGGGTTACGCGCTCTCTCTCTTTTCAAATGGATTTAAAAAAAATTAACGCAACATCTCTAATTACAGAGAGAAAACCAATAACAAAAATACAAGATCTACCTTTGAATACTCTGAGGGCTATAAAGAAGGCAAAAATAGTCAATTCCAAATTCGGAGAAACAGTTTTATTGGATTTAGATATAGAAGTAGTGTTTTTACCGCAAAGAGTCACAAGTGTCTACAAACCAGTCATTGAAGAATTTGAAAAGGAAAAATACGGAATTATATTCAAGGGATTAGTGGATGTTGGAAAAAATCAACGGCTAGCGTCATTTGAAATTGAGGAACTATAGACGTGCCTAAGACACACACAGAGAGAGAGAGAGGTGAGTACCATGAATATTGTAAAAAAATCTGAAAATTTACTGCAAGTCATTAAAAATGTTAGAAAAATATTGTTTGATAAGATAACGGATAGAGATGTGGAAATTTGGTTGAATCGATTGAAAAAACAAATTAAAGTATGTAATTTGACAATTAAAAAAGGAGGACTGCATGTAGGTACAATTAGGAAATTACAAACATACATAGGACATTTCAAACATTTTAAACAACTTATTTCAAATAGGAATATAGGTATGGGGCTGAATAATAAACTGAAAAATAGGGTTAAATGGGAAAATGTAGCTTCTGCATTTACAAGAAGAATTAAAACCGGACTTATAGTAAATTTATATCATAAGGACTTAACGCAATTTTTAAATGATTGTCAAATAATTTTTAAAAATAAAATAAGGGAAATTTTTAGGAAAAAATATTCTGTTGTTAAAGTTTATGTTTGTTTTTGTGGAGAGTTCATTAAAAAATCTGGTGAAAATGAAATTTCTAGTTTCCATTATTTTATGACTAAAAATTCTATTATCGATGTATCGACTGATATAGAGCGATTGTTTTTCGAGAACGTCAACGATAAAATTAATTTTAAATAATCAGAATTTCAAGAGAGGGACTCTGGTTTTGCATTAAGTAAAATTATTTCTTTAGAAGTAAATATCAATAAATTTGAAATTGGAAACGGCTCATCTTATATTAAACTAAAACTAAAAAAAGCGAGGGTGCATAAACATTAAAAATTCTGACCAAGCATGTTTTTATTGGTCAATTGTTAGTGCTTTGTACACAGCCAAAAATAATAAAGAACTCACTTCCTCATATCCATATTATAGCACAGTCTTGAATATACAAGACTTGGAAGCTCCGATGCCCCTGCATCAAATTTCAAAGTTTGAAAAATCTAATAACATTTCCGTCAATGTCTATGCCTTGGATTTAATTGAAATAAATAATAAAAAACCATTTTACAAAGTATATCCAGTAAGACTTGCTAAATCAATACACGAGAAACATGTAAATCTTTTATTAATTCAAAATACATATTTTCCAAAGCTAAACGATTATGAAGCACCTCCTATAGATAATGACAATTCAGAAATCACATATCACTACTGCTGGATCAAAGATTTGCCACGTTTAATTAATAGTCAGTTAAGTAAAACTACATATAAAAAATTTATTTGCAATCGCTGCATAAATTATTTCAGTAGTGAAAGTAAATTGAATGTCCACTTGAAATTATGCTCTGAATTAAATAATTATAAAATGTCTTTTCCAAAATATGAATCTGTTAGTTTTAGAAATTATATATATAAACAAACTACGCCTTTTGTAGTTTATGCCGACTTTGAGTGCATGCTAGAACAATTCACAGATAAAACACAGCTTCATAATAAGACAAATAAATATCAAAAACATATAGCATATAGTGCTGGTTACTATGTAAAATGTAGCTACAACGAAGACTTGAGTTTTTTCAAGAGCTACAGAGGTAGAGATTGCATGGATTGGATGCAAATGAATTATCAATATTAATGTCCCGAGTGCATGTCAAATTGTCGATAATTTAATTTTCTCGAGTGCGCGAATGCGCACGAGAGGAAATTATGAAACAATTTGACATTTTGACATGCACGAGAGGGCATCGGAGGAACGTCGGCGGATCGCTATCTGGCATCGTTTATGGTTAGAACTAGGGCGGTATCTGATCGCCTTCGAACCTCTAACTTTCGTTCTTGATCAATGAAAGCGTTTTTGGCAAATGCTTTCGCTTCTGTCCGTCTTGCGACTATCCAAGAATTTCACCTCTAACGTCGCAATACGAATGCCCCCATCCGTTCCTATTAATCATTACCTCGGGGTTCCGAAAACCAACAAAATAGAACCGAGGTCCTATTCCATTATTCCATGCACACAGTATTCAGGCAAAATTTTGGCCTGCTTTAAGCACTCTAATTTGTTCAAAGTAAACGTGCCGGCCCACCTCGACACTCAGTCAAGAGCACCGCGGCGGGATTGAGTTGGGCCGCCCTTGCGAGCTAAGCCCACCGGCAGGACGACCCACGACACGCCAGTTGACACCACGTACGATGAACCAGCGGCGTGGGACACAGATTCGACTACGAGCTTTTTAACCGCAACAACTTTAATAAACGCTATTGGAGCTGGAATTACGGCGGCTGCTGGCACCAGACTTGCCCTCCAATTGATCCTCGTTAAAGGGTTTAGAGTGTACTTATTCCGATTACGGGGCCTCGGATGAGTCCCGTATCGTTATTTTTCGTCACTACATCCCCCTGCCGGGAGTGGGTAATTTGCGCGCCTGCTGCCTTCCTTGGATGTAGTAGCCGTTTCTCAGGCTCCCTCTCCGGAATCGAACCCTGATTCCCCGTTACCCGTTACAACCATGGTAGGCGCAGAACCTACCATCGACAGTTGATAAGGCAGACATTTGAAAGATGCGTCGCCGGTGCGAGACCGTGCGATCAGCGAAAAGTTATTCAGAGTCACCAAATTGTACGATGACGAGCAAGCCCGCCACCGATTGGTTTTGATCTAATAAAAGCGCTCCTTCCGTCTCCGGTCGGAACTCTGTTTGCATGTATTAGCTCTAGAATTACCACAGTTATCCAAGTAAATGTGGGTACGATCTAAGGAACCATAACTGATTTAATGAGCCTTTCGCGGTTTCACCTTAATTTGGCTTGTACTGAGACATGCATGGCTTAATCTTTGAGACAAGCATATGACTACTGGCAGGATCAACCAGGGAACTGTGTTTATAATATATATATATATATATATATATATATATATATATATATATATATATATATATATATATACATATATTTAATAAAACTATTATCGAAAAAGTTTTAATAACAATATCCACCACCCCAGGAGGAGAATTATGATGTTTTTTCATATTACATATATTTTATATTTATACATAATATATAATCATCTATATTCGTGTATAAAAACACACATTGTTATTTACTTTTTCGTTTGCGTGTTTGCTGCGCTTATTATTGAAAATATATAATTTTCAGCGCCACGCTTTATTTATTTTTTATTTTCTTATTTCATAAAATTTCACCGAATCGATTTATTTAGATAAATCTATCTAAATTAATCGAAAGGAAAAAATAAGATAATTACGTCGACCGGACTAGAATTTCGACATTATCTCTACCCTTCGCTAGATTGTAAGCGACATGGTTTACATTAGATAATAATGAACGAAATTTTTATTCTCGCTCGGAATAATGAGAGTTATCGCAATATTGTAATATATATATAAGTGTTATAATATATATTATATATATTTTATAGACGATCGCATATGAATCGCTCACGGTAAAACGCTAGCTAAATTCACGATCTCGCAATAACTATTTAATTTGTGGACGAGTTGATATAATATCTAAAAAGGGAACCGCTAGCAATATACGAAAATATATTGGAGGAGAACGGGGACCCACCCTTTCAGAAAACTATATAATCCACTAATGTGGAATGACCGAAACAACGTCTTTACGTAAATTATAACGAGTTCATTAAAATTTAACGAGACGTCAACTTCGATACACCACACATATATGTGCGCTGTACAACGGTACGCTTTCTACATTAACATTAATAAAGATGTATAGTGAAAATGTATAAAAGATGTATTGTGAATATTAAAAAGAAGTATTATGAAATTACAAACCGTCCGAGGTGTAAAAGTGTTATGAAAATATTAACAATAACGGAAAAAAGTATTATAAAATTATATTCCGCTCGATAGAGGAAATTGTCGAAAAAGATGAATTGTGAAAGTAGAATGGAGATGTTTTGTATGTAGAAGCCTTTCGAGGTATATTATATAAAAGTGTTATGAAAATATTAACAATAACGGAAAAAAGTATTATGCAATTAGATGACCGCTCGATGTATGAACGTCCGAGGTGCATTATATAAAAGTTGTATAAAATTAGTGATAATAATAAAAAACAAGTATTATGAAATTATATTCCGCTCGATATAGGAACTTGTCGAAGAAGATGAATTGTGAAAGTTGAATGGAGATGTTTTGTATGTAGAAGCCTTTCGAGGTATATTATATAAAAGTGTTATGAAAATATTAACAATAACGGAAAAAAGTATTATGCAATTAGATGACCGCTCGATGTATGAACGTCCGAGGTGCATTATATAAAAGTTATATAAAATTAGTGATAATAATAAAAAACAAGTATTATGAAATTATATTCCGCTCGATATAGGAACTTGTCGAAGAAGATGAATTGTGAAAGTTGAATGGAGATGTTTTGTATGTAGGAGCCGTTCGAGGTATATTATATAAAAGTGCTATGAAAATATTAACAATAACGGAAAAAAGTATTATGAAATTAGATGGCCGCTCGATATAGGTACTTGTCCAAAAATAAAGAAATAGATGTATGTTAGGTTAGGTTGTGTGAAGCGATGCACACCTGGGACACTCTCTGATTGGTATTATGAAGATTTTCCCATCCACACTAAAAAAAGGTTAGATTAGGTTAGGTTAGGTTAGGTTAGTTTAAAGTTTTATGAAAATACAGGGTGCGGCAGCATAACTTCCTTTTTTAAAAAGTTCGCCATTTAGTCGGTAGATGTCGTAACGGAGTGCTAGTGGTCTCGTTCGAGAGGGGGGACTATAAAGTTTTGTCCCGGCACAGTTCAGTCGCCATCATGCGTTGGAACAGTGAGGAGCGTGCGTTTGCCGTTGAGGTTTACTTTTCGAGCAGATGTTCTGTGATCGCAACCCAGCGCGCCTTTCGGAATCGCTTTAATTTAGCCCCCTTGGCCCCTGTCCCGGACCGGAAATCAATTGTTACGTGGGTCACTACGTTCAGACAAACTGCAAGTGTGACAAGACGAAGAACTGGAGTCCCTCGGCCCATTAGATCACCGGAGAACATTGAGTTAGTTAGAACTTCAGTGATGCGATCACCACGGCGTTCTGCTCGCAAACATGCGTCTGCCCTTGGACTTTCCGATCGTTCTGTGAGGAGAATACTTCATGATGATCTTCATTTTCATCCATACAAGATGGCAATTGTGCAGGAACTTTCTGAACGTGACTTCAATTCTCGGAGGAACGCGTGTGAGGTTTTTCTGGAAGTCGTTCCTGAGGACGCTATTGTTTTTTTTAGTGATGAAGCCCATTTTCATTTGTGTGGATCCGTAAACAAACAAAACATGCGCTACTGGGCTGATACCAATCCTCGACAATTGCATCAACGGCCTTTGCATTCACCTAAAGTCACAGTGTGGTGTGCAATTTACTCACGTGGAATTATTGGTCCCTGGTTCTTTGAGGAAAATGAAGTCACAGTGACAGTGAATTCGCACCGGTATGTAAACATGTTACAGGAATTTTTTTTCCCACGGCTAGATGAGTTGGACTTAGGGGACACTTGGTTCCAACAAGACGGAGCAACGGCACACACTTCAAGAACATCGATGGCTGTTTTGAGGGAACACTTCCCAGAACGCCTTATCTCAATTAGGGGCGATTTGGAGTGGCCAGCCCGCTCTCCCGATTTGACCCCTTGTGATTATTTCCTATGGGGTTTTTTGAAATCCCGTGTGTATGTGAACCGTCCAAGGACCCTACAAGATTTGAAGACGAACATCCAGGAAGAAATTGCCAACATAACGCCTGCTATGATGGCAAGAGTCATGACAAACACCAGAAATCGGTTTACTCAGTGTATGGAGAATGGGGGACGTCACCTAACTGATTTGATCTTCAAAACTCAGTAAAACAAAACTTTATGTATGTGCCTGTATTATAAAAAACGAATAAAAATTTTCTGATTCATACAATAAGTTTTATTAACTTTTGAAAAAAGGAAGTTATGCTGCCGCACCCTGTAGAAACTGTTCGAGGTGTAACATATAAAAGTTGTATGAAATAGTAATAATAACGAAAAAAAAAAAAATTATTATCAAAGTAGATTCTGCTCGATATATAAACTTGAAGAGATAGATAGATGTATTGTGAAAATTGGATTAGGAAAAGTTCGTGTTTAATTTGTCGTCTGGCCGGCAGAGGGCGCTAGTATCTATAAAACCGTGTCAAGTTTGGCGTCTGGCCGGCAGAGGGCGTTAGTGTCTATAAAACCGTGTTAAGTTTGGCGTCTGGCCGGCAGGGGGCGCTAGTGTATATAGAATCGTGTTTAGTTTGTCTTCTGGCCGGCAGAGGGCGCTGGTGTCTATAAAACCGTGTTAAGTTTGTCGTCTGGCCGGCAGAGGGTGCTAGTGTCTATAAAACCGTGTTAAGTTTGTCGTCTGGCCGGCAGAGGGCGCTAGTATCTATAAAACCGTGTCAAGTTTGGCGTCTGGCCGGCAGAGGGCGTTAGTGTCTATAAAACCGTGTTAAGTTTGGCGTCTGGCCGGCAGGGGGCGCTAGTGTATATAGAATCGTGTTTAGTTTGTCTTCTGGCCGGCAGAGGGCGCTGGTGTCGATAAAACCGTGTTAAGTTTGGCGTCTGGCCGGCAGAGGGCGCTAGTGTCTATAAAACCGTGTTAAGTTTGGCGTCTGGCCGGCAGGGGGCGCTAGTGTCTATAAAACCGTGTCAAGTTTGGCGTTTGGCCGGCAGAGGGCGCTAGTGTCTATAAAACCGTGTCAAGTTTGGAGTCTGGCCGGCAGAGGGCGTTAGTGTCTATAAAACCGTGTTAAGTTTGGCGTCTGGCCGGCAGGGGGCGCTAGTGTATATAGAATCGTGTTTAGTTTGTCTTCTGGCCGGCAGAGGGCGCTGGTGTCTATAAAACCGTGTTAAGTTTGGCGTCTGGCCGGCAGAGGGCGCTAGTGTCTATAAAACCGTGTTAAGTTTGTCGTCTGGCCGGCAGAGGGTGCTAGTGTCTATAAAACCGTGTTAAGTTTGTCGTCTGGCCGGCAGAGGGCACTAGTATCTATAAAACCGTGTCAAGTTTGGCGTCTGGCCGGCAGAGGGCGTTAGTGTCTATAAAACCGTGTTAAGTTTGGCGTCTGGCCGGCAGGGGGCGCTAGTGTATATAGAATCGTGTTTAGTTTGTCTTCTGGCCGGCAGAGGGCGCTGGTGTCTATAAAACCGTGTTAAGTTTGGCGTCTGGCCGGCAGAGGGCGCTAGTGTCTATAAAACCGTGTTAAGTTTGGCGTCTGGCCGGCAGGGGGCGCTAGTGTCTATAAAACCGTGTCAAGTTTGGCGTTTGGCCGGCAGAGGGCGCTAGTGTCTATAAAACCGTGTCAAGTTTGGCGTCTGGCCGGCAGGAGGCGCTAGTGTATATAGAATCGTGTTTAGTTTGTCTTCTGGCCGGCAGAGGGCGCTGGTGTCTATAAAACCGTGTTAAGTTTGGCGTCTGGCCGGCAGAGGGCGCTAGTGTCTATAAAACCGTGTAAAGTTTGGCGTCTGGCCGGCAGGGGGCGCTAGTGTCTATAAAACCGTGTTAAGTTTGGGGTCTGACCGGCAGAGGGCGCTAGTGTGTATAGAATCGTGTTTAGTTTGTCTTCTGGCCGATAGGATATAAGAATTTGTCGAAAAAGATGAATTGTGAAAATTGAATGGAGATGTTTTGTATGTAGAAGCCGTCCGAGGTGTGTTATATAAAAGTTGTATGAAAATAGTAATAATTATGAAACCAGTGTATTATGAAATTAGATGGTCGCTCGATGTATGAAATTGTCGAAAAAGATGAATTGTGAAAATTGAATGGAGGTGTTGTTTTGTATGTAGAAGCCGTTCGGGGTGTAACATATAAAAGTTGTATGAAAATAGTAATACAAAGGGAAAAAAGTATTATGAAATTATATTCCGCTCGATATAGGTACTTGTCCAAAAATAAAGAAATAGATGTATGTTAGTTTAGGTTGTGTGAAGCGATGCACACCTGGGACACCTTCTGATTGGTATTATGAAGATTTTCCCATCCACACTAAAAAAAAGGTTAGGTTAGGTTAAAGTTTTATAAAAATAGAAACCGTTCGAAGTGTAACATATAAAAAATGTATGAAATAGTTTTAATAACAAAAAAAAAATAATTTATTATCAAAGTAGATTCTGCTCGATATATAAACTTGATGAGATAGATAGATGTATTGTGAAAATTGGATTAGAAAATGTACCTATGGTCTTCTTTCGATTTTACCTCATTACCACGTTTCAGCTGCTCATCTGTAGATAATATGAATTTTTAAGTGGATTTTTTTGAGAAAAAAATTTGTCTCAACTTTCACCCTGTATAATACGCGTATTTATGAGAATGAAGAATTGCAATGAGACCAATGAATAAAATGAAGGATAGTTTTTTGAGAAATATAAACAGGACATCATCAGAACCGGCAGCAGAATTTTTGCAGGACGATAGCGCGAATTTTAGTTCATTTAAACTAATAGGAGCATTGATAGACGCAATATCGAGAGGATTTAGTTGTAGTGCGGAGGAGGGATGAATATATGAGTTATGAAAATCGGATGCCGGATTATGGATGCTGAAATTTTCTTTAAAATGTTGCGCGACCTAATTCTCTATACGGATGCCTCCAAAGCTGAATCCGGTGTGGGTTGCGCAGTCACTACAAACCACGAACTCATAAGTTCTTTCCGTTTACCCTCGACGTGTATTGTTTACACTGGTGAACTATACAGTATCCTTCAAGCCTTCAAATATGTTACTTCTCCCCATAAACATATCGCCATATGTACTGACTCTCTTTCATCCATACAGTCCATCTCAACCATATTCACCGACCACCCAATAGTCCAAAACTCTCTTTGCTCTTGATATAACAGTCTCTCTCATTTGGCTTCCATCGCACACTGGAATTGCTGGAAACGAATGCGCCGATCGCCACGCCAAAGAAGCCACAAAAAATCATCTTGAAATCCCAGTACAGCTGGACAATGATCTGAAAATTACTTTCAAACACCTCACTAAAAAATCTTGGCACGATACATGGAGCATGAGCACTACAGCACTACATCAAATCCACCCAACTACTTCTCACTTTTCCCTAAACTTTCTGAATAGGGGAGAAGCTGTGACAATAAGAAGACTTCGCATCAACCACATGAAACTTACTAACGGCTATTTGATGTCGTCAGAAAGTCGTCCTGTCTGCCGAACTTGTCAAGTTCCTGTGACTGTTAAGTACATCTTCACCGACTGCAGAGAATATTCCACCGCATATCAACAGTTTGATATGAAAACCAACCTACAGGAGACACTTAACTGCCCGACGGAAATAAGGAAAATCGTGCAGTTCCTTAAAGCCACCAAGCTGTACAAGAAAAGATAATTTAATTTATACATTGTAACAGATTTTATTTTTTGTATGTAGCTGTATTTAACTTTGATTTTATTTTTATTTAATTCAAATGTGATTAACTTATAATTGTTTTTGTGTGCCAATGACCAGCGCTGTCGAGGCACGTTAAACTGAAATAAAAAAAATGAAGGTTTTTTTTAATCGATTGATGCCATAAATATCATGATAACTCTCATAGTTCCGAATTTATTCAATTTTATACTCAGGGATGACAACAATATTCCGAAAATTTCTCGGTTTTGTGCCAAAATCTTGAAAATATGGGTTCGTCTAAAAGTATTGGGAAAAAGATCAAATATCATATATTCGTCGCTGGAGATTTCAGAAAAAGTATTATTTTTTAGACTGGAAATATCTTTTTTACGAAAATTCAATTTTCATGAATTTTCACGGATTTTCCCTTGTCAAAATTTTTTTTCCGGAAACTGACAACTCTTGTCGAATCCCTATATCATTTAACTCCCATGTACAGAATTTGGTTGAAATCGCAGTCAAAAGATTTTTTCTCCATTTTCAATCCAAAGGGGTACCCTTTGAAATGTCGAAATCCGTTGCAAAAGCTCAAATTCAAACCTCTATAACTTGCCTTGCATAATCAAGTAAAAAGAGGTATATTTTTTCTATGATAGTACCTATGGTCTTCTTCCGATTTTTTCTCATTACCACGTTTCAGCTGCTGATCTGTAGATAATATGAATTTTTATGTGGAATTTTTTTGAGAAAAAAATTTGTCTCGACTTTCACCCTGTATAATACACGAATGTTTGAGAATGTAGTGTTGCAATGGAATGGAGGACAGAGATTGAGGCTATCTTAGTCGATTGATACCATGAATACCATGATAACTCCCATAGTTTCGTATTTATTCAGTTTTATACAAAGGAATGACAACAATTTTCCGAATATTTCTCGGTTTCGTTCCAAAATATAGAAAATATTGTTTCGTATCAAAAGTATGTATAGAAAATAATTGGATAAAATATATCCGTTGTCGGAGATTCTCAAAAACATATCAGTTCTTGAATCGGATCATGTGGTTTCTTCCGAAAATGCATGTTCCGTTTCTAAAACTCAAATTCAGAGGGTCATAACTCGCCTTGTATAAGCGGTATATGAGCAGATATATTTTTCCTATGACAGTACCTCCGATATTCTTCAGATTCAATAATAATAGAACGCCTCAATTATAAAAGTATGGAAATTATAAAATTTTTTTGTTTTATTTCCAAGAAAAAAGATACAATGATTAATCGGCTCATTATTTTCAGCTCAATGAATTTATTATGAATATACATCGTTACTATTATACTAAATTCAAATTTCAAATTTTTTTGTTTTATTTTCAAGGATAAAATAAGAAGAATATATTTTTTTCAAACAATATCATTGTTGTGCTTTCGGATTCTGTATATTTTTATATTATTATACCATAGACGTGGGACATATAATTTTTCAAGGGATATAATTTACAAAAAATTTGGAATCTTAATTCGAATAAAATTCAAATATCGTGAATCGTGTGATGGAGAAAATGAAATATGACGTATTTTCATAAGAGGATACCAATTTTTGAGCCATTTTGCCAAAGTTTTATAGTTGAAAAGAGAAAAAAAATATTTTCTGAAAATTCTTCAAGTATGAGGAAAATTTTTTTTTTCCAAAATTGTAAAAACGTAGAAAGTCTTATCACGCATGTACTCTATATTCGGAATTTTGTTAAAATCGGCAGTAGTTTATTATTTTTTAAACGATAAAAACCAAAATTTTCGGTGTTTTTAATTTTTTAATTCATGTTATTGGATTTTTTATTGGAAAAACTAATATCACCATTGGCTTTCTCATCCCCGAAAACCCCTTATCTCAAATTTTCAGCCAAATCGCAGAACAAGATTTAACAACCCCTCCTTAGCCGATCCTGATGAAATTTTCGAAGTCAATTTTAACCCATTAAACCTAGTTTTGGAAAATTTTCGAGAATTATATTCTCAAACCAATGAATGATCATTCGATTTTAGAATCGATGATCTTTCAAAAATGATTAATAAATTTACGACGACCTGATCTCAAAAAAAAAAATGGGAGTGAGTTGTCAGTGCATTTAAAAATGAAAAGTCAAATTAATTTCTCTTGTTGAATTAACATAGTTCTTTTATTCGATTTACGTTTCAAGTGTTATTTACTGTATTTGGGCGCAGGACAAGTTTTGTGTTTAACATTTTGTGTAGTGTAGTCATATTTTATTATAACTTTTTATCCTGAAAGTGTCTCAATTTATATCGACAGAAGTCAATAAGGCACCAACTACTGTAGTTTTACGACCTAAAGTAGTTGCTAAATAAAAGATTATTCATAGTGACGTATGTCTTTTAGCCTTATACTAAAATACCGTTTTATGCTACCAAAAATCAGCAACTGCTACAGTCTAAGTGCTGTACAGTTAACAGGTACGTGCAGCGCTCCTCACGCTTAGATATAAATAGGCGTGTGGGTAAAGTGGTTGAAGAACACGGTCATTTTCCAACCACGGAGCATCTTGAAAATTTGCCCTTTAGAGCCGGTCCTTGTACTAGTTAACGCGCAACATAAGCTGGGTTTTTGAAGGGGAAGGAGACGTCGTAGAAAAAAAAATAAAAAAACCGTTGTATAGAGAATCAAAAATAATGAACAATGAGATAGCCCCGGACCTCCCAAAAAAATCTTGAGGGGGGTAGGGTGGCGGCCCCTCCTTTCAAAAATTTTTGGCTACTCACCTGGTGCTAAAAATATTTCGAGCCTATTTCAATTATAGGCGCTCAAAATCCGGAAGATCCTGCGAAAATCGCATCTCCAGGTTCAATATTTAGCGATTCCTGGCACCCTCACAAAGTGGGGGGAATTCAGTAATAATATACACCAATGACTAGGGTATGTCAAGGCGCTTCCCGCTGGTATATTCAAATGTCAAAATTCCGGAAAAACCAAATATTCAAATCCACTTCGGAATTTTTTCCCACGAATTTTCCCCCCTGGACCTCCAAAAATTTTGATCGTGGGATTATGGATATTTTTTTGTCCCCAAAACTTACTTTCCATTTTTTCGCTATCGTGTAACGTAAAAAAGTTGCACACCCCCAATTGAGGTTCTCCGAAAATTTCGACTTTTGGCTCCATCTAGACCCCCCAAAGAAGGGGGTAATTTCAAAAATTCGGATATTTTTGGATTGAGAAAAATCAGGTCTCTCGCGCTAGGCTAAAAATTTTCCGAAATTCGGAGAAAAATTTTTTGGGAATTTACTTTCCAATTTTTCCCCGAATCAGTTTTCAATTATTCTCTAGCTCGAATAATAAAAAAGTGGGTTTCAGCTGCGCCATAGAACTTTTTTGGGGGGGGGGATTATCGGGGGGGATATAATTTTTTTCGTTAGCCGAAATACTCGATTAGAAACATTTGGAACATCCCGTGAACGTAGCTCTGTCCAGCTCTGAGCAATCCAAATCACCTATGAAAGGAGGGAGTGGGGGGAAATTTTTGGTATTAAATTTTTTTCTCCAAATTTGATTCTCCATCCATCTATGTGATTATTTTCGCCAGCTAGCGTCATCAAAAAAGTGGCACGGTTCGTTATTAATGGGAGGACAATCTGACGCTTAGCGAATTCTGCTTCGCAATGATAGGGAGAGCCGACATCGAAGGATCAAAAAGCGACATCGCTATTAATTGTTCTTTCTATTGGGTCTTGTTCTTGTTGATATTGTTTTCGTTTCTTGTTCGTTTTCTGTCTTAGTCTGGTCAGCTCTTGGGTCCACCATATTTGAGTTTTTCTTTTTTTCTTCTTTTTTTTAGCCCGTTTTCCATGATATTAACATAGTTGCTTTGGTATTTCTGCGCTGTACTTTCTACGTCGTACAGCGGGGTCTAGTCAAGATTATCTGTAATTCTTTTAATTAGCTCGTTATCCGTGTTGTTGAAGTCATATTTTGTCTTTCTTGATTTTTGTCGCTCATCTCTCATGTTTTGTCTTATGTTGTATGTTATATATGCGTGGTTGCTGAGTGTCTCCTCATTGTGTACAGTCCAGTCCGTTAAGGTTACTTCCTTTGTTATAGTTAAGTCTACCCAACTTTCCCTCTGTTGCTGATAAATGTCGGTGGGCTGTCGTGTGTGTTATTAATAAAGTAGGTTTTCGAAGTTATCCAGTCCAGTATGTCCTCTCCTCTGGCGTCATTTGTGTCTCCTCCCCATCCAGTGTTTTTGGCATTGAAGTCTCCTGCTAATATAAAGGGGTTTGTTATTTCCTCTATTTTCCTTATGTGTCTATCTAGTCTTTTATTCCTATTGCCCCCTGGTTCGTCGTATATATTGATGATGTGTATTGTTATGTCTTGTAATTGTAATTGGATGGTTGTGGTATTCTCGTCAGTCATAGAGGTTATCGTCATCGGTTTGTACTTAGCCTTTGTGATTGTGCATGTTTTACTATGTTTATTGTATCTCGTCATTATGTAGTTAGGAGGTGGCTTTATGTCGTGAAATGGTTGCTGTATTAGGATTATGTCGATGTCTTGATCATCTGGTGGCGTCTGGCCGGCAGAGGGTGATAGTGTCTATAAAACCGTGTTAAGTTTGGGGTCTGACCGGCAGAGGGCGCTAGTGTCTATAAAACCGTGTTAAGTTTGTCGTCTGGCCGGAAGAGGGCGCTAGTGTCTATAAAACCGTGTTAAGTTTGGTGTCTGGCCGGAAGAGGGCGCTAGTGTCTATAAAACCGTGTTAAGTTTGGCGTCTGGCAGGCAGGGGGCGCTAGTGCCTATAAAACCGTGTTAAGTTTGGGGTCTGACCGGCAGAGGGCGCTAGTGTATATAGAATCGTGTTTAGTTTGTCTTCTGGCCGGTAGGATATAAGAATTTGTCGAAAAAGATGAATTGTGAAAATTGAATGGAGATGTTTTGTATGTAAGTAGATGAGCAACGTATGTCTGACTACAGAAATAGGGAAAACCGTGTGTTAGAGAGAGAGCAGCGAGACAATGTTCAAGAGAGAGAGAGAGAGACTTGGTTTTTGCGCATGCGTAAAGTTATATATTCGTTGCGATGATAACAGCGGGAGCGCTGATATACCAGGTCGGTTAAAAGTCTTTGGGTTTTAAAAATTTTATATATATACCATTATTATTCGCTAATCTTGTAACATAAAAGTATAACGTATAAATAAAAAGAGATTTTTGTCAATGTAAGGTATCACGCACGTAATCGAGACAGATTCGTTGCGATGATAACAGCGGGAGCGCTGATATACCAGGTCGGTTAAAAGTCTTTGGGTTTTTTAAAAATTATATATTCCGTTATTAATGTGATTGGAAATTAGTTTTTTGAGGATAGCAGAAGAGTGAAGATCATGTTAATCATTATATTAGCTGCAGTACTATGTCCAGTACTATGCGTTGTCGACCAACAGTATGCTATGAAGTATTTACACCGGTTCGGGTACGCAAATGAAAATGATTTGACTAAACTTGAGGATTATTTGTTGAGTTTTCAAGAAAGATATAATATCCCTGCAACGGGAGAATTAGATGAAAATACAATTCAACTTCTAAATAGACCAAGATGTAATGTGAGTGAAGCAGCTTCCGACGATGATAATTCTTTTAGAGTTAAATCAAAATGGTCAAAATTTGATTTGAAATGGTATTTCCCTCAGGCAACTCCAGAATATCTTAAAGTAACCAAAAAGGCTTTTGAAGTGTGGAGTAACAGTTCAAAGTTTAAATTTGAATTAATACACAAAATACGGCCTTATGCTCCCGATATATCTATTACAGTTGTACGGGGAAAGCACTATTTTCGAGCAAATTGCCAAGGTAGAGGTGAGTGTTCCAGTACATTTGATGGTCCCGGAAAGGTGTTGGCACATGCTTATTTCCCAAAAGGCAACAGTTGTATAGAGCTTCATATTGATGCTGATGAGAAGTGGGATTTAAGTTTGGATGGATCAAGTTCAGAAGATCAGACTAGCCTACTTATGGTATTAATTCATGAAATTGGGCATATGTTAGGAATTGCTCACAGTGATATTGAGACAGCAATAATGTATCCATGGTATCAATTCAACATTGCTCCTAAATTGGATGAGGATGATAAAATGGCCCTTGAAGCTCTTTATGGACCAATCAATACATATGTAAATAATCCTTTCAAACCCACATCAGCGCTGCCACCGACTACAAAGACACTTGCACATCAACCAAATGTATCGGATAAAAATTTATGCGTCATAACACCGGAGTATATGTTCATTGCCATGGCTGGTGAATTTGAAAATTACCATTTATATATTATTAATGAAAATTCCCTATGGAAAATTGATTTGAACTCGAAACTTATTCCCTCGCAACCAGAAATACTCGATGATTATTTACCTGAAGAAGTGGGTCCCATAATTCAGATTTTTCAAAGTTCTTCAGATAATTTAATAGCAGTCAATGACCGTAAATACTATGTAGCAGATTTTCCCGCTCTACAAATACTTGAGGAAAATAATTTAATTATACCTAAGAATTCTCAAATAAACACAATGTTTCAAAGCAATCATGGGAAAATATATGTATTTTATAATAACAGTAATTATATTGAATTTGACAAGAACTTGAAAACTGTTCGGAATAGAGGACAAATAAAAGATATTTTCCCTGGACTACCCACAGATGTTACAGGAGCATTCCAGTACATTGACGGACACATGTACTTTTTCAAAAACACCACATACTACAAATATAATGAGTTTACCAAAAAACTTGTTGCAGCCGGACCCTTTAATTGGAACGTGTTCGATATTCCATGTCCAAATGGAGACCTTTTAAATCATCTTAGAATTTTATTAACAAAAATAATTTCTTTTTATCAATGATGTTGTATATTTTGAAATAAACTCTTATTAAAAATTTTTTTGGAAATTCCCGAATGCCAATATTAAGATAACTTTTACCTATTAATAAGAAATTTTTTGATAACGCAGGAAATTGATAAGAATATTTCTAAACCAAATGGACCACATGTACAGGAAACAGTGAAAATTTATTAGAATATTCGGAAACCATATGGACCACATTTACAGGAAATTACAAAATTACAAAATTGCCGCAAATAAAATATTTTTTCTAGAACATTCTATCACAATCGTATGGAGATAGTGACATGAGTATAAATAAGATGTTGCATTGTGTTGGAGTCGGTCTCTTCCACTGCCAGCAAGAGAAACCAGCTCTGAAGAACAAATACTAGTATCTGTTAAAATTGTGCCTTAACAAAAAATGTAAGTATTTTTTTTTTCTTGTGGGTTACGCGCTCTCTCTCTTTTCAAATGGATTTAAAAAAAATTAACGCAACATCTCTAATTACAGAGAGAAAACCAATAACAAAAATACAAGATCTACCTTTGAATACTCTGAGGGCTATAAAGAAGGCAAAAATAGTCAATTCCAAATTCGGAGAAACAGTTTTATTGGATTTAGATATAGAAGTAGTGTTTTTACCGCAAAGAGTCACAAGTGTCTACAAACCAGTCATTGAAGAATTTGAAAAGGAAAAATACGGAATTATATTCAAGGGATTAGTGGATGTTGGAAAAAATCAACGGCTAGCGTCATTTGAAATTGAGGAACTATAGACGTGCCTAAGACACACACAGAGAGAGAGAGAGGTGAGTACCATGAATATTGTAAAAAAATCTGAAAATTTACTGCAAGTCATTAAAAATGTTAGAAAAATATTGTTTGATAAGATAACGGATAGAGATGTGGAAATTTGGTTGAATCGATTGAAAAAACAAATTAAAGTATGTAATTTGACAATTAAAAAAGGAGGACTGCATGTAGGTACAATTAGGAAATTACAAACATACATAGGACATTTCAAACATTTTAAACAACTTATTTCAAATAGGAATATAGGTATGGGGCTGAATAATAAACTGAAAAATAGGGTTAAATGGGAAAATGTAGCTTCTGCATTTACAAGAAGAATTAAAACCGGACTTATAGTAAATTTATATCATAAGGACTTAACGCAATTTTTAAATGATTGTCAAATAATTTTTAAAAATAAAATAAGGGAAATTTTTAGGAAAAAATATTCTGTTGTTAAAGTTTATGTTTGTTTTTGTGGAGAGTTCATTAAAAAATCTGGTGAAAATGAAATTTCTAGTTTCCATTATTTTATGACTAAAAATTCTATTATCGATGTATCGACTGATATAGAGCGATTGTTTTTCGAGAACGTCAACGATAAAATTAATTTTAAATAATCAGAATTTCAAGAGAGGGACTCTGGTTTTGCATTAAGTAAAATTATTTCTTTAGAAGTAAATATCAATAAATTTGAAATTGGAAACGGCTCATCTTATATTAAACTAAAACTAAAAAAAGCGAGGGTGCATAAACATTAAAAATTCTGACCAAGCATGTTTTTATTGGTCAATTGTTAGTGCTTTGTACACAGCCAAAAATAATAAAGAACTCACTTCCTCATATCCATATTATAGCACAGTCTTGAATATACAAGACTTGGAAGCTCCGATGCCCCTGCATCAAATTTCAAAGTTTGAAAAATCTAATAACATTTCCGTCAATGTCTATGCCTTGGATTTAATTGAAATAAATAATAAAAAACCATTTTACAAAGTATATCCAGTAAGACTTGCTAAATCAATACACGAGAAACATGTAAATCTTTTATTAATTCAAAATACATATTTTCCAAAGCTAAACGATTATGAAGCACCTCCTATAGATAATGACAATTCAGAAATCACATATCACTACTGCTGGATCAAAGATTTGCCACGTTTAATTAATAGTCAGTTAAGTAAAACTACATATAAAAAATTTATTTGCAATCGCTGCATAAATTATTTCAGTAGTGAAAGTAAATTGAATGTCCACTTGAAATTATGCTCTGAATTAAATAATTATAAAATGTCTTTTCCAAAATATGAATCTGTTAGTTTTAGAAATTATATATATAAACAAACTACGCCTTTTGTAGTTTATGCCGACTTTGAGTGCATGCTAGAACAATTCACAGATAAAACACAGCTTCATAATAAGACAAATAAATATCAAAAACATATAGCATATAGTGCTGGTTACTATGTAAAATGTAGCTACAACGAAGACTTGAGTTTTTTCAAGAGCTACAGAGGTAGAGATTGCATGGATTGGATGCAAATGAATTATCAATATTAATGTCCCGAGTGCATGTCAAATTGTCGATAATTTAATTTTCTCGAGTGCGCGAATGCGCACGAGAGGAAATTATGAAACAATTTGACATTTTGACATGCACGAGAGGGCATTTTGGCAGACTATTTCCTGAGAAAAATTTAATTTGAAATAAACAATAATTGTTCCTTTTCTTAAAATATAAAATTAAAACCAAATGATGTTTATTAATCCTAGACGAAAATTTGGCACTAGTGCAAATTATCGGTAATTTGCACTAGTGCAGTATTAACGCTGAAATTTGATCGTTGATAGGTAGACATAAAATATTACAGCTTTTTGGTTGGCTTAAATTTTTCGAAGGAAATAGTCGAATTTAGCTGAAAGTATTAAATCAGAAATTAAAACTATTACACCTATGGAAGAAAAACCAGATTTACGTGTGACAACAATGTGTCACATATGTGAAAAGGGTTTTTCCTCTACAGATATCATTGTTAGAGATCACGATCATTTTACGGGGAAGTTTAGAAATTTTGCACATCAAGCATGCAATTTAAATTTCAAAAAACTGTTTGTTGTACCTACAGTTTTCCATAACTTAAGTAACTACGATAGCCATTTCATCATTTCGGAATTAAGTAAAAGAGGAAACATCAGTTTACTCCCCATAAATAAAGAAAAATACATTTCATTTACACTTAACGATTCAGATACAAATATAAAATTTCGATTCATAGATTCACTGAGGTTTTTGGGTGCTTCCTTGGAAGAATTGGCTGCTACATTGAATGATAATGATTTAAAAATTTCCAAAAGAGAATTTAGTAATTTAAGTGTCGAACAATTTAAATTAATAGCCAAAAAAGGGGTTTTCTGTTACGATTTTATAGATAGTTGGGAAAAATTAAATACTTGTGAACTACCACCAATAGAGGCATTTTATAATAAATTGGAGGATAAAAACATCAGTATTGAGAAGTATTCTCATGCTCATGCAGTGTGGAAATCATTTGATATTGAAAATTTGGGTCAGTATTCTGATCTGTACTTAAAGACCGATGTTTTACTTTTATCAGATGTTATTGAACAATTTCGAAGAAAATGTTCAATTACTTATGGTTTAGACCCTGCATGGTACTTATACAATGCCTGGATATACTTGGGACTGTATGTTGAAATATGTAGGATGTAAATTAGAGTTATTGCATGACGTAGACATGATCATGTTTATCGAGAAAGCAATTCGAGGAGGAATTTCGGTTTGTAGCAGTAGATTATCGAATGCTAACAATAAGTACATGCCTGAATATGATTCTACAAAACCCTCAAAGTACTTACTCTACCTGGACGTCAATAATTTATACGGGTGGGCTATGTGTGAACCATTACCATACGGAGGATTTGAATGGTTAGATAATGAAAATTTTGATGTTATGTCTGTGGCAGATAATTCTTCCGTAGGATATATATTACAAGTAGACTTGGAGTATCCACATGAATTACATGATCTTCACAGAAATTTTCCATTTGCTCCCGAACACCGCAAGCCTGTAGGCTCAAATTATTCCAAATTAATGACAACGCTTTATTGTAAAAAAGAATACACACTTCACTATCGTAATTTAAAATAAATGTTAGCCAACGGTTTGAAAATTAAAAAGATACATAAAATTCTGAAATTCAATCAATCTGCATGGCTGCGACCCTATATCGAACTAAATACTCGTTTGAGGGCTGCAGCTACCAATGACTTTGAGAAAAATTTATATAAATTGACAAATAATGCTGTGTTTGGAAAGACGATGGAAAATATACGGAAGCACCGAATTGTAAAACTTGTTAAAACCTGGAATGGTCGATACGGCGCCAAAAATTTGATATCTAGTGTTAGGTTTCATAGTCGAACAGTTTTTAATGAAAACCTAATTGCAGTAGAACTCACTAAATCAGAATTGGTTTTCAATAAGCCTCTTTATGTTGGTATGACAGTTTTGGATTTGTCGAAGCTGTGTATGTATCAATTCCATTATGATTACATGATTCCGAAATTGGGTATTGATAGATGTAAATTAATGTACATGGACACAGACAGTTTTGTGTATGAGCTCATCTGTGATTATGCATATGAGGAGGTGCTAAAAGCTGGTTTAACCAAATTCGATACTTCAGATTACCCCATCAATAATAACTATAATATTCCACAGGTAAATAAAAAAGTTCTGGGAGTTATGAAAGATGAAAACAAACGCCAAATTATGACTCATTTTGCAGGCTTGAGGTCTAAAATGTATTCTTTTAAAGTTCAATCAGGTGCAATAGTAAAAAAGGCAAAAGGAGTTCGATATAATGTAGTAAAAAACAAAATAAATTTTGAAGATTATGTAAACTGTTTAAATGATTTCAAAGAAAAAAATATTACTCAACGCTGTATTAGGTCAGATGCTCATAACGTATATAGCATAGAACAGACAAAAATTGCGCTAAGTCCTCATGACGATAAAAGATATTTGATTACCAATAGTTATGATACGCTGCCGTGGGGTCATTATAGTATTCCAGGCTTACTCTCTTGTAGATAATGAACTCCTCAACATTAATGGAATTATGCATCATAAAAATTTGTGAAACGATAAAGTCAGCAGCCGATTTCGCAGAGCAATCCCCTCTTCCTCGGAAATTGACCGAAAAAATTTCCTGTTTACAAATGGAATGCGATGATAAAAGAGGCCGAGAGTAATCCAAATTCTTCATCCATTGGAATAGAATATATTGACTATAATAAAGAAATACCGTTATATTTAAGAAACACTATATTAAGTAAAACAAATTGGGGAGATATGTTTGAAGAATCTACTTACTGCGTATGGTCTAGTGGATATTGGCTTCCACAATATCGTATAAATGTTTGTAAATCATGTTATTTTGTATTTAGAACGGTCCATAAATATTTAAAAAAGAACATTTTTGTTAATTATGATCACTGTCATGAAGTATTTGATGGTGACGAAATTGTTGAATGTGTATATCAAGAAATGTCCTATTGGTGTCAGAGTTGTTTTAACAAAGTCTTATTCATGATAAAATCACATGAGTCCTGTATTAATAATTTACATGAGATGCCTAGAAATAATCGTTTTGATGATTCTGATATAGACAGTGACATTGATACTTTTGAGGCCGCTATGCAGTAAAAACAATATTCATGGAATGTATCTCTCTCTCTCTCATAAATGTAGAATATTGTCGTTTTCTTATTATAAAATTATTCCTGTGTTTTTGCGGTATTATGAACGGTGGCGGTTCATAATGCCACATCAAAATATCTGTTTTATCATAGTTTTTTAGTATGCGTTTTAGGTGATTTATATGAGCATTGTTAGTGTTAGACATAAGTCTGTGCCCAACAGGGCTTTATTAGGAATATATTTTTATTTTTCTTTTTTTCTTTCCACTGGTCATTGTGATGTCATCCTTCATGTATAAGTGTTATACTATGACAGTCACGAGAGAAATAAAGAGTTTCAGCGATAATGTGAGCTTTTATTTAAGAAAAAGCAGTAAAAACAATATTCATGGAATGTATCTCTCTCATAAATGTAGAATATTGTCGTTTTCTTATAATAAAATTATTTTTAAAATTCTTGTGTTTTTGTTAGTTTCCAATATATCTTTATGTAATAGCAGTAAAAACAATATTCATGAAATGTATCTCTCTTGTCGTTGCGTCAAACGTCACATCGTTACGTTAAACGTCACATCGTTATGTCAAACGTCACGTCGTTACGTCAAACGTCACGTCATTAAGTCAAACGATCATCAAACGTGTCTACGTATGAGAATGTTCTCTTTCGTAATATGTCTTCAGAAGAGTACAGACGTCGAATTGAAGAGTTTATTAATAGCATTGGTGAATTAAAGAAAGATATTGCTTTCTATGGAGATAAAAGTGAGGTAATGAAACAAATGCAGAATCTTAGTTTATTTGATAAGAAAGTGACGTGGAGCAGTCTTCACTGGGTGCCCGAAGAGGTTCATCAGTTGGCCCGTAGACTGCCGCAAACTACTTATCCGTTAAGACGTATTCAACCTACACCATGTTCAACAGAACAGAAGGGGATATAAAAAATGAAATTAATTCTGTTTTTGCTATGTCATGTGTAATATTAGTGGCTGTATTTGTTTTAATTTTAAAAATTATTTTGAAAATTGTAAAACGAAAATTCCAATCTTCATGTAATATAAAAGTTGATGAATATACAGAGTGTTTCAATAAAACCCATATTTAAAAAAAAACTTTATTTATAATGGTAATACAGTATTTAAAAACCAGTGACGGAGACGTTGTACATTTCTTTCAGTACATGAAAATAGTCCAGATGCGTGACAGGGGTTTGGATCTTGAGCAAAGTTTCCAGTTTCACAGGGTATACCATCAAATTTGCAAACGTCAATAATATGTGGAAAAATACCGAAAATGTGACATTTCTTTTGCAGAAACTCGACTTTTTGTTGTCCTCGAACGTAAATGTAGTCTGCAGCATACAATAACTTGCTTTCTAATATTTCATTTACTTTAGAATATTCTACATCTCCTGAAGAGTATCGAATGCCGTGCACATTTCTTTCCAAGTATGATGTGGTCTTTTTGTCCTCGTTACTTAATGTAGAAAACGGTTGCGGTGGTAAAAATATGTAATGTGAACTTTTGAAGCCAATTTCTATGGTGAGCTCTTTGGCAACGAAAAGACCGTCTACGACAAAAACTTGAATGTCTACAAAAGCTACTCTCATGTTGACGTCTGCTCGAACACTAACTCACAACATCTAGTTCAAGCTTTTAACAATTTCGGTGAGGGGGAAGTATTCCATTACACAATCGTGAATTATGATGCAATAGACTTTGGTATTTTTGGGAAAACCTATGTTTGCTTCAATCTCAAGTTTCACATCGACTGTGGATGCCTTCATGCTTTCCTCCTGTTTTGAACAATCGATAACAAACAATGCTCGTTTCTTGAAAGAAGAATAATCCAGCAGGGGGCGCTTCTGTGTTGAGTTTGCGTAGTTGGGATAGAATTCAGTATAGTTAAAATAGGCTTCATTGTAATCAGTTTTAGCGAAATCCAATTGCATTCTTTCATTGGGCCAATAATCACCATTAAGTGACAGTCTTATACTTTGTACGTCGGTATTGTCAAATAAAGTCGGGTCAGCTGTACTCAAGTTACGTTTGTCGGTTTGAAAGAAAACAATAACAAAACGAGGTCTTTCAACTGGAGTGGATGTTTTGACAGCCCAAACTTCATGTCTTGCTCCTTTAGTAATTGAGGGTAATTCGTGTAACTCCCACTTCCTAAATGGAATAACTATAGGTTGATCTTTTTGAATGGATTTCATGATATTTAATTTTATGTCGTCATTAGGAAAGATATGTTTAACTTTTAGCTCAACGCTTGTAATGTTTATTTTAGCTGTTGTAGTGGAGAGCGTTCCAGAGACATTCTTTTCAGTAATATATAAGCAATCATTATCATTTCGTGCCCGAACTAGTCGTATTGTTTGACGCCCACATGTAATCATTGAATAATCGTTGAAAATGCTGAAAATATGTTTGAGAGGTATTTGAAGGTTGAAGGACTTGTCGCTAACATTCAGAATAGGATCTTTCGGGTAATTCCAGCCGGCTATAGCCATATGATTGGAATCTTCTTGGTTATAACAAGTCATAGCACGTACGGCACTCACTATTCCAGGATCCCGAACTGTTTCCATTTCCCTGGCACTTTCACTGTACGTACATGAATCGAATAGAAAGGCTCCAACATTATTTGCTAATTTTACGTCACCAGCTCTGTGTATTTCAAGCGAACCTTTAATGCACAACAAAGTTTCGCTCATTGCAAAGAACGAATCAACCTGATTAATGCTAAACTCCACAATGACACTGCAATTGAATGACTTTATAAATGGAGCATAGGTTCTGTATTCAGCCTTTCGAATTGAATCGTCAAACATCGGCTTACGGTAGATATCAAACATTGGAGGCATGTTGTCGTTTTGGCGTTGACGTTTTCCATACATTGTTGTCATTTTTCAATTTAAAACCCAACGATTGCAGAACCAATTTGTTTGCGAACGTGAGTTGCTTCAGCTTTGATGGTAGCTTATCTAGTGAAGTTGAATGCTCTGTAGACTGTCTTTTATGATTTATTATTAGTCCCATTTGCTTCGCGCTCTAAGCTCCAACACCAACGTACTTAGTTCTCCACGAAAGTTTACAGGATGATCGTCTTGGTCTAAAGCGATGACGGTGATATTGGTTATTTCACGTTGTGGTATAACAGGTAAATAGAGCAAATTATGAGGAATTTCGTCTATGGAATATCCTGGATCCACTTGTATGACGAATTCGTATATAGTATGAGCAGGTCTGTTTGCATCGAAGGCTCCAGTGGTAATGTTACAATCGAAGCGAATACTAGATACTTTAATGATTTTGACGGGTGTATTTTGTTTGCGTCGAGTATTTTCGGTGAAAAACCCAAAATTCTCCCAAGACTATTATCTTCTTTGAATGAAATTTTGTATTTACTGGAAATTTCACATTTCAACGTATTGTGATTGGGTTTTAGTGAAAATATACCCTCTGGTCTAGTTGAATTGTCCACACCCAATTTATCTCGTATAAACGCTTCAAGATCGGCAATTTCGTAACATTCTGTGAGAAAATCAAAACTTTGAAGCTTGCCCTTGGTATCGTAGTAGTAAAACTTACAATTTTCAATGTTTGGTATACTGTGATAAGAATGAAAAGATCGTAAAGCTATTTCGTAATCATTATTCGGATCGAGCACAATAAGCGTAGTAGGTTGAAAGGTAAATTCATGATTGATGCTGTTTACTCTCAGCAACTGTGACATGGTGACTAATGGAATTCGGGTGATGTTTGAATTTAAATAATACTACTTGTTTATTCTATTTATTGTTACAAAGAAAACAAGTGGCTTGAGAACTCGGAGGATCATCACAATGTGTTGTCCAATCAGGTCGGTTGTAATGGATGAAACAAGGTAGTCGTATTTGTAGTTCAAAATTTCCTCGATATTCATTGGGAAGTTTATGCCACATATCCAACAATTCCCAAGGTCTTACACACTCTATTAGATGTTCAATGGGAAAGTGCTTTTGTTCTTCGGCAGTAAAACTATTCAATGTTTTTCCATGGTAGATATGTTGTAGTAATAGTTCTACGCTCGTCATTGTTGCTGTAGAAATTTCAAACACAAATGTCCGCAATTTATTTGATTGTAGTTTTGATATTGGGTATTGTTGTAGAAAAGTCTCGCACTCTTTCCCAGATATTCAACAACTTCTTTCGGCGGCTTCAAATTACCAATTACTATTCTTAGAGACATCTAAATTAACCACTGCGCATTCTTGTCTTCGAGGACCGTCTTTGGAGAGGGTGTCTCGCATGAAAACTCCTCGAAAATGTGGTATTTTAAGTAATTTTGCATAATGCGCAATGTCAAAGTCAGATAGTGCGTGATTGGGTAGCTTTATTAGTTTTTTTTTTTGTTTTTTTTTAAATACAATCCAAATCCACCTTTTGAATACTTTTTCAAGTATAGGCCAGATCCTACACGTTCCATAGCCTTATTATGACGTACATCTTCCTCCAATTTCTTTTGCGCATGCTTAGCATCAATGACGGTTTTTGCAATCCCAGCAGCACCACCTGACAAAGCTCCAAGTGCCGAAAGACCGGCAAACAAAGGAATAAGTGGTAGGAAACCTCCGGATTTCGCTACAGGTTTTACTCGAGGAACCTCGACTTCTTTTTTGCCACCAAATTCTTTAATAAGTGCTTTGGCTGCTCGTAAGGCAAACGTTGCGGTGTCTTTCAAAGATGTTTCTCTCTTCAATGACTTTCCCACTTTCAGAATAACATCTCGATGCAAGGAAACGACGTTTGCGACGACAACCCATTCTCAGCTTTCTTTTCACCTTCATTCCGCCTGTTACAAGTAATGCAGCAGCTTTCTCTCCCAGTGAAGCGTCTTTTGATTTGACGCGTGCCCAAGCTTTATCTTCAAGTATCTGATCGGCTTTGTGTCGTTCTTCGAGAGACTTATTCTTCCAGTAAGAAATATCGTGTTGTTTACAAGACGCCCGGATCTCCACGATCAAGACGTTTTTCCAATTTTGTACCAGCTAAAAAAAAACAATTAATTTTTTTGGAAAAGGGTGGGGGGGTGGTTTACTTACGTCGACAGTACTGATAGCTAGGTAAGTGAAGTTCAATAGGTAGTTTATTGATGAGAGAATTCAAAATACCCTCTCCTTCAAACACCAACATTAAGACTGACACGCTTAATTGGTGACACCTATATTTAAAGAGTAGTACTACGAAAAACGTCACACACAATGAAAATAATTCAACAAGAGCAGACTATACCCATTGAAAATCTGGATTTCACCCCAACACCAACTGTTGGCAAACATGGTAAATTGTTGCCAAATTCTTTCCGTGCCATTATATGTGGCCCCAGTGGGTGTGGTAAGACGAACGTCGTGCTGGCGCTCCTATTCAATCCAAATGGCGCGAAATTCAAAAATGTTTATGTCTATTCAAAATCGTTATTTCAACCAAAGTATCAATTGCTACAAGAAGTTATAGCGCAAGTCATGGGTGTTGGGTATTTCCCATTTAAAGACAATGAGGAAATAATTAGTCCAGAGAAAGCTCGACCAAATTCCATCTTTTTATTCGATGACGTAGCCTGTGACGGTCAGCAGAAAATTCGTGAATACTACTCCATGTGTAGACATAAAGATATTGATGCTGCATATCTTTGTCAAACATACTCAAAAATACCGAAACATCTTATTCGCGACAATTGTAATGTTATTGTGTTATTCAAGCAGGATGAGGTGAACTTGAAACATATATTCGACGAACACGTATCTCCAGACATGACGTTTGACACATTCAAAAATGTGTGTTGTCAAAGTGTTGGTGTGATCGCTATGGTACTTTGGTAATTATGAAGGATTTTACCCTTAATGGTGGTAGGTATCGCAAAGGATTCGATAAATATATAAAATTGTAAGCTGCATCTTTAGTCCATACCAAAATGTCTGACGATAAGGTTGCTAATGCATTGCGCAAGAAAAAAGTGTCCGAACTTGCCAGATCGATTCGCAAAAAATACTTGTCGTTGAAATTAGGTAAATCAGAGCAAGATGAGTCTATTAATAAACTATTCAAGCCGATATCTAAACCACTTGAAGAAATTGTGCAATCCTCAAAGACATTACAAAAAACGATTACAAATTTAAATCCAAAAGAGGAAATAAAGAAGGAAGAACCTGATGACGTGTTTACACCTTTTCTCGAAACGGAACCGGTGGCCGAAACCGATGAATTCGGAAATATTACACGTTCTGAATCTCCAGAAGAGATGCGCCCCGAAATTTCCCAGGAAGCTTTCGCAGACTATTTGGACCAATATCCAGCCATCAGTCATCAGTTCATTGAAGATTACTTCCAAAAAGATGATAAAATTGACAAAAATTATGGTCCGATATACAACGATGAAATCGGTTGGTCATTAGGCAAACGTCGAATTGCATTTGATGGAAAAACCGGTAATATAAACATACTACCTGAGAAAAACAAAGGAGGAAGATATGTAATTGGAACACCAGGCTTGTATGAGCTTCTATTTTACCGAGACCCCAGTTACAATGATCAAGATTTACAGAACTATAAAAATCTTTTGACAACAACTGAAGTTCATTTAGACACGTTAGATCGTCTTAAGGGGTCAAGTACTGAAAAATATCACTACATCATAAAACCTTTATTCAAAACAAAATCTCTAACGACGACGAATAGATCGTCGCAGGTATTGACTTGTCTAAAATCGATTCCTTCAGCAAAAGGAAAAGGCATCGATCGTTTAAGATATAATGATAAACCTATGGAGTATATTTATTGGGATGATGCGAATGAATTGGTGGAACGTTTGAAGTAGTTGATTACTTCAAAAGAGGCAGGTAATACGTCACACGACAACGAAATAGTAGCAATTATCAATGAACTCAAGGAGGCTGATATAATAGAATAATACAAGTTGAAACTTGTTCATTTTAATTATGCCAGTCGATAAATTCGGACATAGACATCAAACGCCCTATGCGCGTTTACCAGTGAAAATTACGTTTCCTCATACACAGGACGGTAATATTGATATTGAAAATATGAAAATTTGTAATGTTAAGGAACCGACAACAAATAGTGATGCTGCAACAAAAAAAATATGTTGATGTGCAGTTGAATGACCTACGTGCTATCAACTCGCCATTAATTCAAGCACGTGGTGTGGTGCTGCAGCAACAAGACCGTGATATAAAGGATTTAGCTGTAGGATTGAACGAAATGAGAAATGAGCTTCATAAGACGAAAATCCCCATATTACAGGCGCACATTACTAACTTACAAAATAAAACTAACGAAATTGATACATTTATTTCGCGAAATCCCCCTGTAGCAGCTAGGGATATGGCTACGAAGAAATACGTTGACGATTTAATTGTTGCAGCCAAAATATTTATTCGAAAAGAATTCACTACTTCTATTAACATATGTGTTGAGAGCATACGTGAGTTACAAAAAGAAATTACAGAAAATATCAGATCCGTCTCTGATATGAAAACTAACGTTTCGGGCATTGTAAACAATATTAAGGTTATGAATACGAATACCGTTAACCGCATTAACAGTCTGGAGCTGAAGCTAGCAGGTAGTACGTCATAATATGTATTCTAAAGAAAAAATTCATCTTGTAAACGAACTCTACAAACCGATACGGAAAAAATTTCCTCGGAGACGCACTATTATTAAGGGTCTTGACGATCTTTGGCAAATGGATCTTGCGGAGATGAGGAATTTTGCATCACAAAATAGGAATCATAAAATGATACTGGTCGTCATTGATTGTTTTTCAAAGTTTTTGTGGACACGCCCACTAAAAACGAAGACCGGAGAGGAGATTACTCGGGCATTCTCGAACATTCTCGCTCACACTAGACGAATACCAAAAAATCTGCAATCTGATCAGGGAAAGGAATTTTACAACAGCAAATTTCAAAATTTAATGAGAAAACACAACATAAATCATTATAGCGTATTTAGTACAATGAAAGCCTCTATGGCAGAGCGAGTTATAAGAACGCTAAAATCGAAACTCTACAAGTATTTCAGTTTAAATGGCACCTACAAATGGATTGATATTCTGCCTGAAATAACTCAAAACTATAACAATACAAAACATTCCACATCAAAATATAAACCTTCTCAAGTCAACAAATCCAACGAAAAATCTATTTTGAATAACACCTATAGTCATTTAAAGATAGCCGGTCCACGAAAATTTAAAGTTGGCGACATTGTGCGCATATCCAAGGCAAAGCATGTCTTTGAAAAAGGATATACACCCAATTGGACTACAGAACTATTCAAAATCACCAAAGTTAAAATTACCAATCATGCTACGTATTTACTTGAAGACATGCAAGGTACACCAATCAGCGGCTGCTTCTATCATGAAGAACTACAGAAAACATCGAATCCAGACATTTACTTAGTTGAAAAGGTGCTCAGAAGAAAGGGTAACAAAATGTACGTCAAGTGGCTTGGTTTGGATAGCAAACACAACAGTTGGATAGAAAATATTGATATTGTATAGATTTTTTTTTCGGTTCGCCGCGCTAAAAACCTTGAAAGAGCTCTATAAATTGGAGTGAGCTTTGGATATCAAACCCAGTTAGCAACATGAGTACCCAAGATAGTGGTATTGTCGACATCGAATCTGATTCGAGTAACTACAGTTCAGAGTTAGATAGAATATTGGAAAACTATGAGACTGCTGTCAAGTCTGAAAACATTTACCTGCTTTCAACACAGTATCCAATTTCGGGGTATGAAGTAAAATGTGGAATAAGTCCTGCAAGATCATTCACACCTGCTGTTATCTTATCTCAACATCTTAAGTTCAGCAAAATATCTTTCAGTACTTATGAATGGAATACCTTTATCTCAATTATGTCACAACAGATCTTTCATACGGGAGACGAGTTCAAATCTGATTCATTACCATGTGGAGATTACTGTACCATCACCCCATTGAATTACGATGACAGTAAGGTAATTTTAGTCAAGAAACATGGTGTTGAGTATTACATGGATGAAGAAGTATCGCAAATTTTAGAATTAAATAATTTAATTATACAACGTATATCTGTGTTAGAAAATTTGAATTTTTGTGAATATTATTATAATGTTTTGGATTTCTGTAAAAATACCTTCTCCGAAAGTCCTTTACAAATTTTATACGCATTTTGTTCTATTACACCAAACGATATGTTACACAATGCTCTTAGAGAATTTGTATACTTTTATAAAGTTAAAGTTATCAATGATTTAAATAAATAATTATTATTGTATTGTTATTGTTGTTTTTTTTATGTTACTTTTAAGTCACCCGGTATACGTTACTTTTAACTGTATTTCAGTAATAAGACGCTATCAGTTAACCGCGGATTTTTATATTACAAGATTAGCGCTCCCGCTGTTATCATCGCAACGAATCTGTCTCGATTACGTGCGTGATACCTTACATTCACAAAAAATCTCTTTTTATTTATACGTTATACTTTTATGTTACAAGATTAGCGAATAATAATGGTATATATAATTTTTTAAAACCCAAAGACTTTTAACCGACCTGGTATATCAGCGCTCCCGCTGTTATCATCGCAACGAATATATAACTTTACGCATGCGCAAAAACGAAGTCGCTCTCTCTCTTACACATTGTCTCGCTGCTCTCTCTCTAACACACGGTTTTCCCTATTTCTGTAGTCAGACATACGTTGCTCATCTACTTATGTAGAAGCCGTCCGAGGTGTATTATATAAAAGTTGTATGAAAATAGTAATAATTATGAAACCAAAGTATTATGAAATTAGATTAAATTTATCATCAAAGTAGATTCTGCTCGATATATAAACTTGACGAGATAGATGTATTGTGAAAATTGGATTAGAAAAAGTTCGTATTTAGTTTGTCGTCTGGCCGGCAGAGGGCGCTAGTGTCTATAAAACCGTGTTAAGTTTGGCGTTTGGCCGGCAGAGGGAGCTAGTGTCTATAAAACCGTGTTAAGTTTGGTGTCTAGCCGGCAGGGGGCGCTAGTGTATATAGAATCGTGTTTAGTTTGTCTTCTAGCCGTTAGGATATAAGAACTTGTCGAAAAAGATGAATTGTGAAAATTGAATGGAGATGTTTTGTATGTAGCAGCCGTCCGAGGTGTGTTATATAAAAGTTGTATGAAAATAGTAATGATAATAAAAAACAAGTATTATGAAATGAGATTCCTCTATATATATGAACTTGACGAAAAAGATGTATTGTGAAAATTGAATGGAGATGTTCCGTATGTAGAAGCCGTCCGATGTGTATCACATAAAAGTGTTATGAAAATAGTAACAATAACGAAAAAACTATTATGAAATTAGATGCCGCTCGATGTATGAACGTCCGAGGTGTATTATATAAAAGTTGTATGAAATTAGTGATAATAATGAAAAACAAGTATTATGAAATTAGATTCCCCTATATATATGAACTTGTCGAAAAAGATGAATTGTGAAAATTGAATGGAGATGTTTTGTATGTAGAAGCCGTCCGAGGTGTATCACATTAAAGTGCTATGAAAATAGTAACAATAACGAAAAAAGTATTATGAAATTAGATGCCGCTCGATGTTTGAACGCCTGAGGTGTATTATATAAAAGTTGTATGAAAATAGTAATAATAATGAAAAACAAGTATTATGAAATGAGATTCCCCCCTATATATGACCTTGTCGAAAAAGATGAATTGTGAAAATTGAATGGATGTGTTTTGTATGTAGAAACCGTTCGGGGTATAACATATAGAAGTTGTATGAAAATATGGAGAAAGCAATAGTAAGGGAAAAAAAGGTTAGGTTAGGTTAAAGTTTTATGAAAATAGAAACCGTTCGAGGTGTAACATATAAAAGTTGTATGAAATAGTAATAATAAGGAAAAAAATTTATTATGAAAGTAGATTCTGCTCGATATATAAACTTGTCGAGAGAGATGTATTGTGAAAATTGGATTGGAAAAAGTTCGTGTTTAGTTTGTCGTCTGGCCGGCAGGGGGCGCTAGTGTATAGAATCGTGTTAAGTTTGGTGTCTGACCGTCAGAGGGCGCTAGTGTCTAGTAAACCGTGTTAAGTTAGGCGCCTGGCCGGCAGAGGGCGCTAGTGTCTATTAAACCGTGTTGAGTTTGTCGTCTGGCCGAGAGGGGGCGCTAGTGTCTATAAAACCGTGTTAAGTTTGGGGTCTGACCGGCAGAGGGCGCTAGTGTCTATAAAACCGTGTTTAGTTTGTCTTATGGCCGGTAGGATATAGGAACATCATGAAAAAGATGAATTGTGTAAATTGAATGGAGATGTTTTGTATGTAGAAGCCGTCCGAGTTGTATTATATAAAAGTGTTACGAAAATCGTAATAATAATGAAAAACAAGTATTATGAAATTAGATTCCGCTCGATATAGGAACTTGTCCAAAAAGATGAATTGTGAAAATTGAATGGAGGTGTTTTGTATGTAGAAGCCGTTCGGGGTGTAACATATAAAAGTTGTATGAAAATAGTAATAGTAAGGGAAAAGAGTATTCTGAAATTATATTCCGCTCGATATAGGTACTTGTCCAAAAATAAAGAAATAGATGTTTGTTAGGTTAGGTTGTGTGAAGCGATGCACACCTGGGACACCTTCTGATGGGTATCATGAACATTTTCACATCAACACTAAAAAAAAAGGTTAGGTTAGGTTTCGTGCTCAGGAAGGTCGGGTTGAGGAGGTAGGAAGTGAGTCAGCCCAAATCCTCGACACGAGTTCCCTGGGATGGGGTTTAGTACCCGACACGACGCGTCCCAATGGCTCATAGGGTGTCTCCGAAAGGAGTGGTCGGTCCTGAGTCGCTCAACTTTTTGTAAGAGAAAACATGACCGACCAACCTTCTCGGATAGGTGATGAATAAGGAACAAATGCGTTCCCCAATAATTGCTCACGGACCAAAAAGACATAGAGGAGTAAACCTCGAGAAAAGAATCCATAATCCTACGCTGTTAGCTACCGTGGCTATGGGATGAATGGCTGCGCGGAGTCAGTCTTGAACGTGTGCCTCTGGGGATACCTGGCGACCTCCCCAGAGTATTTTAGCCTTATCGGGGTAAGGGCGCACTGCCCCGCCGGACATTCTTTCGTCCCGACTCGTGGGATCTAGATGGAATTTTTAAAAACTCCAAAACTTGGATATAAGGAAGCGGAGAAGAGGAGAACAATGGAGGAAGAGGTAAGAAGGAAGGAGGAGGAGGAGGAAGAGGAAAGACGGAAGTTCGAGGAGGAACTAATACAAAGGCAAAAAAAAACAAAAAAGTTAACAGGAGCAAGGACCTGGAAACACAATCGACCATAATTGAAGAGGAAAGGGAAGAAGAGGAAGAAAAAACGGAGATGTCCGACACAGACAGCGAGGGAAATATCCTGAGGAAAATTATGTTCGAGGAGGTAAAGGGGAAAAGATCAGATAAAAAAAGGGTAAGGGAAGAAAGCAGGATAGAAGAAAGTGAAACAAAGAAAGAAAAAAAAGAGGAAGAAGAGAAGAAGGAAGAGGAAAAGGAAAAGAAGAGGGATGGGGAGATATGGGACAAGTTGATAGAAAAATTAGTGGAAATAGAAAACATGACGGCGGAGGAAAATGTACTAAAAAAATAAAAGAGCTTAAGGAAATTATAGAAGGTAAAACAAAATCAAAATGTAAAGAATGTCAGGAAGAGGAAGAAAAAATAAGAAGAAAAAGGAGGACAGAGAAATTAAAGGAAGCCCTAAACAACGCGGAGGGAAAATACGAGGAATGGGCCAGCCTGGTAGAAGAAGAATGGGAGGAGGAAGCCTACTTCAATACAACGTGGCATGCGAGCAGCGTAGAGGCATTGGGAAACATGTATTATTTAAGGTAAGTTAGAAAACGGAATGACAGCAGACATTATAAGAAGGACGAAGGAGGAAATCTGGACTGTCTGGGAAGATCTGGGTAAGGGGGAATGGGAAACGATAGAAAACAAAATTAGAACAAAAAAAAAGAAAAAAAATGGTATAACCATATAGCCAAGGTGAGTGGCGAAGAAGAGGGGAGGGGAGAAACCTTCAGCATTTGTAGAGAGATATCGGATGAGATAGACAGTAGGGCTGAAAAGGAAATAACGATTGTGATAGGGGAGGGGTTAGATAAACTAGAAATTAGAAAAATGATAGAATTCCTAAATAGGAAACACGAAATCAAGTATAAAATAATATCTAGAGTAGTTGGTGATACAGTAAATAATGGGGGTACGGGGGGAGGGGGAATCGCTATATATAAAAACCGGCTCCCTTAAATACGCAGAGGTCTTGAGGAACATGAAGTCCCAAATAAACATGGACGAATTGGGCATCAATGTAGAGGCGGTGAAGAAAACCGGGGAGGGACCTCCTGGTTAAACTTAAGGGACAGGGGGCAGCCGAAAGGCGCTCTAACCGAAAAAATGGGCGATATGACGATGACGGTAAAGAGGAGGGAGGTCGCCTTTACGATTATGGAGGTAGACCCGTCAGTAAGCTCACAAGAGCTCAAGACTGCTATCTGCGAATGAACTGGTCTCAAAGATGACGACATCAGCATTGGAAGTATGAGGGACAGCAAGGGGGGTGGCCAAACAGCCACAGTTGCGGTGAGGGAAGAAAGAGCGGCTGTGGTAAGGGCAACAAATAAAGTAAGGGTACATTGGCAACTCTGTACTATAAAGGAAAGATTTACCCCACTGAGATGCTATAGGGGCCTAGAATACGGGCACAGCACCTACTCCTGTAAGGGCAAGGACAGGAGTGGGAACTGTTTCAACTGCCTTAAGGAAGGGCACAGGGCCCAAGATTGTAAAAACGAGGCATACTGTGTCTCGTGTGAGGAGAAAAGACATCGGACAGACACAATGAGCTGTCCAAAATATAGGGGAGCCGTGTTTGGAAAGAGTTAGGGTTAAAATAGGCAGGTTAGGTTAGGTTAGGTATACAGTCGTCATGTTAGGATAAAAAATATGGCCCTTAACAACTACAAGGACGGCATCAGGGTTTTGCAGATTAACGTGGGGAGGGCCAGGCTAGCGCATGACCTAACCCACGTGAAAGCTGTGGAGCTCGAAGCGGATCTTCTCGTTGTCGCCGAACCAAACAAGAAACTGACTGAAGTATGCGGGTGGTTACAGGACAAAAGAAAGGATGTGGCGGTGTTCTTCAGAAACAGGGATGTTGGGGTACAGAATATCATTCGAGAATCGGGCTACATCGTGGTGGAGCTTAACAGCGAAATCGCGATAGTGGCCTGTTATATATCCCCCAACATCCCTGTTATAGAATAAAGGAAAAAAGTGAAAAACATAGTGAACGCCGCCATCAAACAAAGAAATTACTTGATCGTTGGGGACATCAACGCGAAGTCGTCCCAGTGGGGTTCCCCAATCAATGATGGGAGGGGTGACCTTGTGGGATGACTGGATGGCCCAACTTAATATAATAAGTGTAAATAATGGAAAGCCAACATTCATAAGAGGCGCTAGCAGGAGTCACATTGACGTGACTCTTGCTAGTGAGGGGTCGTCCAGGAAAATCGTAAACTGGGATGTCCTCGATGATCAGGTATTTACCCACCATAGGTTCATCACCTTCGAAATAAAAATTAAAACTAAAAAAATTAACTTTATGAATAACAAAAACAAAATCGATACCAGAGAAGTATTACAAGACATAAATAAGAAAATTCAGGAAGGTAAGGTGATGAACTATGACATACTTCAGTCAGTTGTTAAGTCAATAATAATGCAAAGAAAGAATAATAGTAAAAAAATCAATAATAATAATAATAAGAATCGGCACGTGCCATATTGATCAAAAATGAAAAAAAGAAAAGATGGCAGGCCATATGCGAAGAACTGGAAAAAGATATATGGGGCGAAGCATATAACATAATAATGAAAAAATTAAAAGTCATCGCCCCATATAATCTGAGTGAAGAGCAGCGGCTAGAGGCCGCGTAGCTACTCTTTCTAACAAAAAAGAAAGAATTTTCAAAAAGAGAGCGACGCGGATATACCATTATTCACAACGGAGGAAATCTTAGCCTCTGCAAAGGAAATTAAACAGGGTAAAGCCCCCGGCCCTGATGGCCTGCCACCAGAGGTAGTCAAAACCCTGATTACTACGCAGCCGGACCTAATAAAAACCGTCTTTAACGAACTACTGTGTAGGCAAGAGTTTCCCAAAGAATTGAAAATAGCGAACTTGGTTTTGCTACTCAAACCCGGGAAACCCCCCGATTCGGCGGCCTTTGTTAGACTGTCTGGAAAAATACTACGAAATCTTAATAAAAAAGCGATTAGAGAATTTCCTGGACAGCAAAACAGCTCTTTCCAAACAGCAATACGGCTTCCGCAGAGGTCGATCAGCACTTGACGCCGCAAAGTGGGTACACGACGCGGCGAAAGCTTCCAAAAAAAGGTGGGTAGTCCTAGTAATGCTAGATATACATAACGCATTTAATTCGGGAAACTGGGGTCTCATAATACAGGAACTAAATAAAATAGAGACCCCAGTATATTTAATCAACATAGTGAAGGACTACCAAACGGAAAGAAGAGTATGCGTATCGAGAAGGCAATACATACAGTTAACCGCAGGGGTACCCCAAGGGTCGGTGTTGGGACCGACCCTATGGAACATACTTTACGACGGGGTACTCAAAATAAAGCAGTAGATAAGACGGAGATTATTGTGTTAAGGGGACCTAGAGGGACCCGGGATCAAATACAATTTGATATCGGAGGCCAAATCATTGCTCCTAAAAAAGCAATTAAGTATCTGGGAGTGACTTTTGACGATAAAATGACCTTCTCGAAGCACGTAGAAGCAGCGGTAAGGAGGAGGGTTACATTAGAGGCAATACACTCAATCCTCCTATATGGGGTTCAAGCAACAATATATAAAGGCCCAAAGGAAACTGCTGCTTCGGATATGCAGCGCGTATAGAACTGTATCGGCTATCGCGCTGCAGGTGATAGCGGGTGCTATCCCTATTCACATATTAGTGGAGGAGAGGGTCAGGATATACGAAAGGGTCCAAACTGACAATGAAAATATAGAAAAATTAAAGGAATTGGAAAGGGAAGTCAGTTAGGACAAATGGCAGCAAGAATGGCAGGAGGAAGAGGTCAAAGCCGCGTGGACGAGGACTTTAATACCGGACGTCAAAAGTTGGTTCAAATGTGCACACCGCAGAACCAACTATTATTTTACACAATTTCTAACGGGGCATGGGTCGTTCAAAAAGTACACACACGTATGGAATAAAAAAAACTAGAGACAACCTATGTCCCAGATGCGGTGTGACGGAGGACCCGCGACACGTCGTATTGGAGTGCCGAGTCCACAGAAATGTTCAAGAAAAAATAAAAAAAATCCTAAGCAAGGAGGAGGAAGGCGACTTTGACTGTACGGCTGTTATGAAGGCTGCCATTGAGCAAAAAAAGTCTACGACCAGATAATTGAAATTGTGACGGGATTAATGAAGGCTAAAGAGAAAGAGGATAGAGAACCTAACGATTGAATTATGATTAGAAGAATTTTAAATGTGTTGGTTCTAATTTATTCAAAATTTTAATTACTTATATATTTATTTATTCATTCCATGCATTTGTTCTTGTTATTTATACAATATTATTTATATTATTAGTCTATTTTATTTATACAACAATTTTAACATTTTATTTATACATCTAGTTTTAGAGAGTTTTATTTATACAGTTAGGTTAAGATTATTTAGTTATTTATTTTATTTAAATTTTATTTATACAGTCAGGTTAAGCTATTATTTATTTATTTATTTATTTAGACTTACTAGTTTTTATATTTCTTATTTCTACTATGCTTATTTGTTGTTTATTACTAAGTTTTATGGTTTATACACAACTTAGATTTAGGGTTTTTATTATCTATACTTATTATTTTATCTATAGAGGTTTTATATGTCCTTACTCGGCCTTACTGTTTTATCTCGCATTTTATCTTTCTTATGGTATATTAATATAAATTTTATTTATACAACAATTTTAAAATGTTATTTATACAACTAGGTTTGGTTAAGTTTTATTCATTTTATTTATTCATCTATTTATTTTATTTATTTAGGTTTATATTTTTTTTCTTTTTTATAGGTAAAAAGGAGAAAATGGCAAAGCTGACGCGTGTGAAGCGATGCTCGTTGAGAGCGGTACCGCACGCATCAGTGGAGAAGAGGGTGGATTTTTAGCTGGTAGGCGTCCGGCTAACGGGCGAATCCAGCACACCTGGGCATCTTCCCAGGCGTCTTTCGAAGATTTTCCCACCCACAACAAAAAAAAGGTTAGGTTAGGTTAGGTTAAAGTTTTATGAAAATAGAAACCGTTCGAGGTGTAACATATGAAAGTTGTATGAAATAGTAATAATAACGAAAAAAAAATTTATTATGGAAGTAGATTCTTCTCGATATATAAACTTGACGAGATAGATGTATTGTGAAAATTGGATTAGAAAAAGTTCGTGTTTAGTTTGTCGTCTGGCCGGCAGAGGGCGCTAGTATCTATAAAACCGAGTTAAGTTTGGTGTCTGGCCGGCAGGGGGCGCTAGTGCCTAGAGAATCGTGTTAAGTTTGGCGTCTGGCCGGAAGGGGGCGCTAGTGTTTATAGAATCGTGTTCAGTTTGTCTTCTGGCCGTTAGGAAATAGGAACTTCTTGAAAAAGATAAATTGTGGAAATTGAAAGGATATGATTTCTATGAAATTTCTAGAAATTTTATGAAAATAGTAATAATGATGTATTATGAAATAGTATATAGTATTATGAAATTAGATTGCTCTCGATATAGGGAAATCGAAAAATAGGAATTGTGAAAATTGAATGGAGATGTTTTGGATGTAGAAGCCGTCCGAGGTGTTTTATATACAAGTGTTGTGAAAATAGTAACAATAAGGGAAAAGTAGGTGCCCACCGAAAAATAACCTTAACGGAAAAATGGTCTATGAATGTGTAATGGAAATAGGAGTCATCGGTCCGACAAATGAGCTTAGGAATGACTAACAAAACTTGTATAAAAAGTTTAACCGAAAAATTTTGTTATGAATGAATGGAAAGGACAAAAGTGCAAAAACAAAGCCACGTGTCTAAGATGTGCTGAAAATCATATAACCAAAGAGTGCAGAAGTGAAGAGGTTAAGTGCATGAACTGTGAGTATAGCAACAACAGATATAATACAAACTATCAAGCAAACCATGAAGCAACGGATCACGAGAAATGAAATTAAAGAAGTAGGAAGATTAAAAATTCTGAACACAATAATTAACCTAAGTAGCAACAGCATATTAGAAATATCATCTTTGTACAGATCTCACGATCTTAGCTGTACAGAATTTATATTAAATCTGAAAAATTATTTAAGAATTAAAAAGAATGTTAAAAATCATTTTATAATTGGTGATTTTAACATTAATATATTGAAATGTGATAATATAAGCGAAGAATTTTTGAATAATTTTGTAGATCATGATTTCCTCCCGGGCTTCACAAGCGTAACGAGACCTTTTGATGTGAATAGCGAAGGTGGAACGTGCATTGACAATATTTTTATTAAAACAAAATAATTCCTTATATATAAAATAACTATAATTAATTAACTTGCAAATATCAATTCAATTTCTTCTATTTTTTTTATCAATTTTCTGCCTTTAGTTTAATTATTATCTTTAGTAAAACTAATCTCAATAAATTATAAATTTTCATTATGTACCTACTTGCTTTTAGATTTCTGATCATTTCAATTCCCCCATAATTAAAATTTATAATTTCACTATCCATAATCAATTCTTTATGAATTCCAATTAAATTATCTATTTAATAATGTATAAAACTCCCTATCACTAATAATTGTATGAAGTCTTCAAACTCAATTTCTTTAATATATCTGTAGTTTCTATTTCCAATCTTTTATCCATCAATCCAATTTCAATTAATCAACATTCTTATTTAAAATACTGTAATTATCTTTTTCCTACTTTATACTATTCTCTCTATTCCTATAATTATCGTTTATTTCGCCATATTATTATAATAATAATCTTCATATTTCTCCCCCCATTTCTATAATTTCCCCTTTTATTTAATAATTCGCATTTTTCAATATTATCATCATATTCTTATTTCTCTCTTTTCAATTCTATAATTATTCATATATCTTTATTTTCTTTATTATAATATTATATCATTAATAACAATATAACTCAATCATCCTACAATTAACCTATATCATATTTCGTCAGTTTCTTCATTTACTTTTCATAATATCTCATTAATTATCACAGTATGTTAAATAAAATCATCATATCATTTTTAGATAATTGTGACAATTTTGTTACTAATTAAAGTTACTTCAGATCCTGTATCTATTAAAACTTTGCATTCAATATTCCCAATTTTACCCTCTATAAAAATTAAATTGAATTTATTATGGTTTTCAAAAAATTCCCCATTATTTATGAATTCGCGTGGATGTTCATATCTAGAATAGATAACATTATGTATATGGGAGCGATTTATGCAAAATTTCTATCCTCATCTTGTTGAACAAGTTCCTCATCTCTTTCCTTATGTATCATAACATTTACTTGTCTCACACTTTCCCTTTCATTTGAACTGTTGGCATTATAATCCCTGTTATTATCAGATCTTTGATCCCTATCAAAATTGTACTCATCTCTTCTGAAATTACCCCTATCCTGTTGCTGCAAATTCCTACCTCTATTTCCATTATAAACTCCCCTGTCATATTGTCTATAGAAATCATCCCTGTTTCTGTGACTACTATTCCTGAAATTATTCTGTCCATTATATCTTCCTCTGTCTCCATTTCCAAAATTCCTGTCCACATTTCCTTGACATCTTCTGTTTTCGAAATTCCTGTTTCCATAATTTGTATTTCCATATCTATCGTAATGATCTTTTCTAAAAAATCCATTTCCATTTTCACCCTGTCTATCATTTCGTATATCTTCATATCTATTTTCACTTTGATATCTATTAATTCCGTTTCCATTTTGTATACTCCTTTCAACTCTTTGTAAATAACTTGACATATTATCCATAGTCTTTATATTATGTAGAACTATCGTTTCAGACATCTCAGCATTAAAATGTCTTCCTACATATAAAACTAATTCTTCCTCCTTCATTGCTGGTTCTAGATATTGTGCTATATTATAAAGTTGCATAGCATAAGAATTTAAATTTTTATTTTTATTGTAGTCAAATTTTCCGAAATACAACCGTTCTCGAAAATTGGCCTGTTGAATTTCCCCCCAGAAATACATTAAAAATTGTGTTTCAAAACCTTCCATATCTATAATCTGCTCTTCTTTATTGCAAAACCACATTAGTGCATGTCCTGATAACATTCCCCTAATTATTATTTTCATCTCCATTAAATCCTTTATTCCTTTCATTTTCCTCTTCACTATTTTCATAAAAACCTTAGGGTGAATTGTATTTATATTTCCATCAAATTTTACCCCTATTTCCACATTTCCTGTACACATTATGCCTCCTCCGTTTCGTCTTATTTTATCTTCTATACCTTCCACAGTTTCCCGCAATTTCTTACTCATCTCCTCCAATTCCCTATTAAATTGCTTGCCTATAGTCTCATTTCTTTTAGCGCATGTCCCTGTTTTTTCTTCTACTCTAACATCTAAGTCTTTAATTTTTTTATTGAAATTTTCTTGATATTCCTGCATTACTTCTTCATTTTGTCTTGTAACTTCCATTAGTATTGTTTCTGGTAAATTTTCTTCTATGCATTTTCCTAATGCTTGAACCTCTTCCACTACCTTTTTTTCAATTTCTTCTCCGATCCCATTTTCTTGGATCTCCATTCTTAGATTCTTATTTTGATGTTCCATATTTTCTTGCACCTTATCAATTCTTTTTTTAAAATCTTCATTTTCTTGTCTAAGTTTCTTAATTTCCTTCAAACCTTCAATTTTAACCTCTTCAATTTTCCTCTCCAATCTATTCATATTTCCATTAATATTATCCATCTTTTCATTAAAATCTCTCTTCATATTATTCATATCTTGTTTAATTTCTCCCCTCATACTAATCAAAAATTGTTTCTTTGTTGTCTCCTATCCTCCTGTTCTTCCAATTCATCCCCTGTCACATTTCCATCTGATTGTTCTCTTCCTTGTTCTAAATACTGCACCTCAAAATCACCACTTCTATGCCTTCGTTCTTCCTTTTCCTCTTCTGATCTTTCTTCTGTACCTACCTGTTTTCCATTTCTTAAGTTCATTTTCCTTTCCATGATTTCTTTGTTTATTTTTAATTTTAGTGATGTGTTATTATTATTTAAGAGCCCACGTTTTTCGTTTTATGTGAGCCCCACGTTGGGCGCCAATTTGTAATTATTTATTTCTACCTCTATTATTGTTTTCATTTTTCTATTGTTGTCGCTAGCACGTTATTTGCCGGGCATGAAACTCATTCTCTCTTTGAGTTCTGGCATAAATAAATAACTTATGGATGTTTTTCCTTTTAACAAATCAATAAAAGTTTTATGTTAAAAGTTAATTGTATTATTTTTAATTCAAATGAAGTTTAATAAAATGTAGTTGAGTACGCCTATGAGTCTAACCTGAAGTTAGCCGTTCCTCTAATTTGATAATTCTACACAGTTCTCTGTTATAAATCGACTCAGATGAATATTCTATTATTTAGATGTACAATATAAGGAAAATACTAAAAAAAAATTATGTCAATTTTATATGATATAATCAAGAAGTTCTATTTCTGTGGAAGGATTACATAAGATACATTGAACAAAATTTAATTATACTACACAATTCATATTATTTCTACGGAAAAGGAATCTTAACCTCACAAATAAGGAATTTTATCCATTGTCAACGTAAGTATAGGTAATATTCCTTTTTTTTTTAAATTATTTTATATTGTTACTATTATTATTATTGGCCAATAATACGTGAAGGAACTGACCTGAGATGATAATATCTTGCAATATCAGATCTAAAACTTGCATTTACTTCTGTGAATTGTCAGTAACAAATCTTCAACTCATTGGATTAGTAACAAATCTTCAACTCATTGGATTTTCTTCAGTCCAGATATTTATCTTCCATTCATCTTTAATAATTCGCAATTATTTTGTATTTTGATTCAAATTTAACTTCTATTTCTTATAACTTTGCACTCCCCATTCTCTTTTCTGCTGATACTCTTTTTCCAAATAATGATCCTCCCTTTTCTTTTTTTTCCCTTAGCAACCATATAATATGACTGACTAGACTTTTGCTCTTGTCTCCTCACAATGTCCTTCACTTTTCAGTTCTTATATTTATGTTTTTAAATAAACTTTTATTTCATTAATAGTTTATGAATTTTCACTATTATGGGTCATTTTGGCAACAGTTTCATATATTTTTTAAAAAAAATCAATCTTCCACTAAGTTTTATATTAATTTATAATTAATAACATTATTCTATGATACAAATTATGATTTGTACATATGCAATCCTTTTAGAATATATCATTTTTAATAAATAATTCCTCATATATAAAATAACTATAAATTAGATCAGATTTTAATTTGGGCGCCATTAATAATTATTTGAATTTCTTTATTTTATTATGTTATTATTATTTTTTTTATTCTCAGGGTATTATATTGTGAATTTTCTGCTGTTTGATTTTCTATCATTTCTTCTGTTTCAGTTCTCTCTGTTTCTTCATTATGGTCTTGTTCCATATAATGTACTTGGAAATCACCCATTCCATGTCTCCTTTCTTCTTCATCTGATTCTCCTTCTGCTCTTATTTGTTTCCCATCTCTGAGTGTCATTCCTTTTTCCATTTTTCTTGTTTAAATTTGTTATTACTGTAAACTCTTCAATGCCAAATTTTGTTATGTCCAATTTTTATATATGCCCCACGTTGGGCGCCATATTGTTATGGTAATTAATAGTGTGTAATGTTTATTTTTATAAATTTTATTTTAAATAAAATCAGATTTTAATTTGGGCGCCATTAATAATTATTTGAATTTCTTTATTTTATTATGTTATTATTTTTTTAATTCTCAGGGTATTATATTGTGAGGTCAAATTAAAAAATTTTATTGCGATAAATTGTTATGGTTATAAGGTCAGATTATAATAGTTTTAAGACCGGGTCTGTTCTTTATAATGAATAAAATATTCAAAATATACAATTTCTTAACTAGCTATTACAATTATTTTATTTTACAAACATTCATTCATTCATTCATACTCATAATTACACTCATAAAACTAAATTATATGGAAATGTGAACTCAAATATTATATACTAAAGGAAATACTTAAACTTAATAGAACAGTACCTTAAGTGTTTGTTATGTTGTATTTTTAATTTTTTTTTTTTTAATTGGAAATTGTTACGGCCTTGCAGAATAAACAGATACTCCGCTGTAGTTCCACTCCTGTTCTTTTCCTTTTCACAACTTCTTTATCTTGGAAATTGTCCCTTTGTGAGTATTCTCACTTATTTCACTTTATTTAATTGTTTTCACTAATTTCTTATTACTACACTTATACAATTATTAATTATCAATCCTTTGAATATTTTATGCCTTTTTTATCAAGATTTTAATTTTTTTAAATTTCAATTAAAATTATTTTACTCTTTTTTCTCTTACCAAAAAAATTTTTTTTTTCGTTGTTGATTTTTTTCTTCATTCCTTTTTTTTTAAACAAACTTTTTTTTTCTTTTAACCAATGATATTTATTTTAAAAGTTAGTTACTAAATTGTCATTTCTAAATTTTTAAATTATTGTGACTTTATTCAAATAATATTATTCTATAATTTCTTTGTTGTATTTATTTCATTCCTATGTTATTAATTTTATCATTGCAGTTGTCAAAATTTTTATATTTTATCATTTATAACCTTAAAATTTATGTTGGTATGTCACACAAATTTTTGAAGTTGGTGCTCCTGTTTTTATCTGTCAATTTATGGATTAAATTCTTTGATTATACAGGATTTGTCAAAATTAAATAATAATTTAGAATATAGTGTTGGCCAAAACTTAATATAAAGAATGTTATTTATTTTATTGTGATAAACTGCTCTAAATAACCGAATAACAGAACTGAACTTATTGCTTTATTTATATCTTATTATTATTTAATAATTTATTTTGAATATATTCATACCATAACAACATTCCCAAAATTTGTTTTCTTGATTTATTTTATTTATAAAAGAAATAAGAAAACCAAATTTTAATTCTTCTTTATAAGTTGTTCCATTATAACTTCATCTTCCCCTTCTTCTTCATCATCATAATTTTTATTCAATTCTTCCTTGTACATATTATTAACTACTTTACCTTCTTCCTTCAAAGCTATTATTTCAAAGTTAATCCATGTTCCATCCAATTTTAATCTTCTTTCTTCAATATCTATTATGGCTTTATGTTTTTCTAGCTCATCATATCCTATTATTATTTCTGTCTCAATATCTGGAGCAATTAATACTTGTAAATTAAATTCTTTTCCCTTAATATTAGCGTTTATATTTATTAATCTATTAATTTCACATATTTTCTTTGAATTAGCACCTATTAAATTTATTTTTGGGATTTTAATAATTTTATTTGTAGGAATATTTAATTTATCAACAAAATTTTTATTAATCATTGATGCTTCTGATCCAGTATCAATAAGTAATTTAGCTTCTAAATTGTTAATAAGCCCATTTATAATAATTAAACTATTATTCCCATCTGTGTCTATATTTTCATTTATTTTTATAAATTCATTTGGATTTTCATATTTACAAATATATAGATTTTGTTTATTTGATGTGTGCGTATTTAAAAATTTTCATTGTCATTTATTTGTTCAGTTGTCTGTCTTGTATTTTCCCTATATATTTGTGCTGTATGTAATCTTGTCTCATTTATATTTGTTACATCATCATCTCTGCTTTCTGATCTATTTCTTCTATCTTGATTGATTCTTTGAAAATTTACTCTTCTTGTCTCTTGATCTCCATTTCCTCTTTGCATATTTCCTTCAGAATTTCTACTCTCCAGTCCTCTATATTGTCTATTGTTCCTGTCATTATAATTATTTTGTCTGTATGAATCATTGTTGTTTCTATTGTTAGTATTAGTATTGTAGTTTCTGTTATTGTAATTATTGTTATTATAATTATTGTTATTATTAATTTGTGCATTATTATTATAATTTCTATTATTATTAAATCTATTATTTGTCCAATTGTTATTTTGATTGTTGTTTCTCTGATTATTTTCATTGTTTCTATAATTTGTTCTTATATTTTGTTGTGAATTTTCATGTCTGATCAAATTTCTCTCTACTCTTTGTAGATACATAGATAATTGATCCAATTTTCTTATATTTTGTATTGCAATGGTCTCAGCCAATTCTGCCTTGAAATGCCTTGCTATGAACATAACGATTTCCTCCTCAGGGATTGGTGGTTCCAGATATTGTGTCATCGCATGTAGTTGGATTGCATAATTGTTCAAACTATGGCTTCTATTTTCATCAAACTTTCCGAAATATAATTATTCCCTGATGGTTGATTGAGTATTTTCCCCCCAGAAATATTGTAAAAATGCCGTTCCAAAATCTTGAAAATCCGACATATCTTTTTCCCTGGCAGAAAACCATATTAACGCATGATTTTCTAAATGATCTCTTATTATTTCCTTTATGTCTTCAATATTATTTATTCCTCTTATTCGATTTTTCAAAATTCTTATGAATATTTTTGGATGTATTTTTTTAATATTTCCGTCAAATTTTTGACTAGTTGCTCCATAAATTGTTTTTACTCCTCCAACATATTCCATACTCATTCCTTTTTTCTCAATTTGTTTTATTTTTCCTTGTATGTTCTTTATTTCCATTTTAAATTCCCTTTTTGTTTTATAATTCTCTTCTTCTGCTATCTTAAAATTCATTTTTATTTCTTTGTTCATCTCTTCCTCCATATCTTGTATATTTTTATTCATTTTCATTATTTCTCTATCTAATTTCTTTATCTTCTCAGTATTTATTTCTATTTTCTTACTATTCCCACCTATTTCCATTTTTAATTCATTTTCATTTTTCTTAATATTTTCCATTTCTCTAGATTGTATTTCTTCCACTTCCATTAATCTTCCTAACATTTCATCTCGAATTTCTTGTTTTGTCTCTTGTATTTTGTTTTCAGCATAGCTTCTTACTTCTTCCAATTGTTTTCTCATATCTTCTATTTTCTCTTCCATTCTTTGACTATTTGTATTCATTTCTCGTTTTATTTCTTCTTTAGATTCATCCATTTTTTTTAACATAATCTGGAACATACTCATTATATCCATCCTCTCTTTCTTTTTCTGTGAATTTTCTGCTGTTTGATTTTCTATCATTTCTTCTGTTTCAGTTCTCTCTGTTTCTTCATTATGGTCTTGTTCCATATAATGTACTTGGAAATCACCCATTCCATGTCTCCTTTCTTCTTCATCTGATTCTCCTTCTGCTCTTATTTGTTTCCCATCTCTGAGTGTCATTCCTTTTTCCATTTTTCTTGTTTAAATTTGTTATTACTGTAAACTCTTCAATGCCAAATTTTGTTATGTCCAATTTTTTTATGCCCAATTTTTATATATGCCCCACGTTGGGCGCCATTTATGTTATGGAATGATAATGTGTAATGTTTTTTTTTAAATAAAATCAGTTTTTAATTTGGGCGCCATTAATAATTATTTGAATTTCTTTATTCTATTATGTTGTTATTATTTTTTTTTATTCTCAGGGTATTATATTGTGAGGTCAAATTAAAAAATTTTATTGCGATAAATTGTTATGGTTATAAGGTCAGATTATAATAGTTTTAAGACCGGGTCTGTTCTTTATAATGAATAAAATATTCAAAATATACAATTTCTTAACTAGCTATTACAATTATTTTATTTTACAAACATTCATTCATTCATACTCATAATTACACTCATAAAACTAAATTATATGGAAATGTGAACTCAAATATTATATACTAAAGGAAATACTTAAACTTAATAGAACAGTACCTTAAGTGTTTGTTATGTTGTATTTTTAATTTTTTTTTTTTTAATTGGAAATTGTTACGGCCTTGCAGAATAAACAGATACTCCGCTGTAGTTCCACTCCTGTTCTTTTCCTTTTCACAACTTCTTTATCTTGGAAATTGTCCCTTTGTGAGTATTCTCACTTATTTCACTTTATTTAATTGTTTTCACTAATTTCTTATTACTACACTTATACAATTATTAATTATCAATCCTTTGAATATTTTATGCCTTTTTTATCAAGATTTTAATTTTTTTAAATATCAATTAAAATTATTTTACTCTTTTTTCTCTTGCCAAAAAAAATTTTTTTTTCGTTGTTGATTTTTTTCTTCATTCTTTTTTTTTTTAAACAAACTTTTTTTTTCTTTTAACCAATGATATTTATTTTAAAAGTTAGTTACTAAATTGTCATTTCTAAATTTTTAAATTATTGTGACTTTATTCAAATAATATTATTCTATAATTTCTTTGTTGTATTTATTTCATTACTATGTTATTAATTTTATCATTGCAGTTGTCAAAATTTTTATATTTTATCATTTATAACCTTAAAATTTATGTTGGTATGTCACACAAATTTTTGAAGTTGGTGCTCCTGTTTTTATCTGTCAATTTATGGATTAAATTCTTTGATTATACAGGATTTGTCAAAATTAAATAATAATTTAGAATATAGTGTTGGCCAAAACTTAATATAAAGAATGTTATTTATTTTATTGTGATAAACTGCTCTAAATAACCGAATAACAGAACTGAACTTATTGCTTTATTTATATCTTATTATTATTTAATAATTTATTTTGAATATATTCATACCATAACAATATATATATATATATATATATATATATATATATATATATATATATATATATATATATATATAGATAGATAGATAGATAGATAGATAGATAGATAGATAGATAGATATAATATAAAATAATTAAGTTTCGAGGATTTACAAACTGGAGATCTTTTGAGACGTTTAATGTATCTTCTTCCATTTCAGTTTGTAAAAATTTGTTAACAAATGACCCTATCCTACAATTTCCCGACTTTGAAAAACCTTTTAACGTTACAACCGATGCCTTCAATTTCGCATTAGGTGCCGTGTTAAGCCAAGGACCGATTGGTAGCGACCTACCGATTGTTTACGCGTCGCGCACACTCAATCCCGCCGAAATCAATTATAGTGCTATAGAAAAAGAACTTCTAGCAATCACTTGGGCTGTAAAGCATTTCCGACCATACATTTATGGGCGCAAAGTGAAACTAATCACTGACCACAAACCCCTTAAATGGCTCTTCAATCTAAAAGAACCCAATTCGAAACTAATACGATGGAGACTTCTACTAGAGGAAAACGATTTCGAAATACAATATAAGCCCGGTTCGCAAAACTCTTAATGCCGATGCCCCGAGCCGAATAGAAATCAACGCAATGGACATCGAGAACGAATCTTTATTGGGAAACCCAGGAGACATAGACGAAACAATAGGAATATAAGCGGACGAAAATACCACTAACAATCAAATCCTAACGGAACAAGAAATAAGGGACGAATTGGAAAAACTTTTGAATTCAAATGATAAAACTCCTATCGATAAAGATGATGACGAAACAGTACACTCAGCACAAGAAAATCCAATACTAGGTATACCGTATAGCGAACAAAAATCAACTCTCAATAAAAGTCAAACTAAAAGAACTCTCTACAGAATTAAGTAGTTTTACCGAAGATATACAGTGCTTTTCAGATAAAAGTATCCACCTTTAATAACTTTTGTAATACTGGTATTTAGAAAAAATCCAAAAACACGTCAATTTATGTTGGAAGGGGCAAACATTATGGCTTATTTAAACTTACTGGAAAAGCCACCCCCTCACCCCTAGCAGCATCCCCTTTATTTTTTTAAATTACTTTTCACTTTTCCACTCCATCATCTGCCCCCTTCTACCTATCCAACGAGCGGGGAATGTTTCGTTTAAAAATTGTCGGACAGGCATAGCATAGTGTGGGGGAGCTCCGTCTTGTTGAAATACCAGTAAATCTTCGGAAAGGTTATCATCATTTTCTATTATTGTTGTAATACGTGGGTCAACCCCTTCCCTGAGTAACTCAAGATATGATTCACCATTTAAATTTCCGTTGATGAAGAAAGGTCCGACAATGTGGTCACCTAGGATACCACACCAAACGTTTAACTTTTGGGGATGTTGTGTATGGAATTCACGCATAATATGTGGATCACTTTCAGCCCAATATCTACAATTATGCCTACTTACTAAGCCATTTAATGACCATGAGCATTCATCAGAAAAGCAAATATTGTTTAAAAATTGTGGATTGTTATTGATAATTTGCGTCATTGATTCGCAAAACTCTAGACGACGATCAAAATCATCTTCATTCAACTCGTGCACCAACTTAACTTTGTATGGGTGGTACTTGAATTTATGTAGAACTCGGAAAACTGTAGAAGATGAAACACCGATCGCTCTACTTGTTGTACAACTCATTTTAGTACAGGCAAATAAGGTGAAAGTAAATAATAAGTAAAATTTGTGCTCTTAAAAGAAAAATTGTTTATCTCATAAACTAACCACTTTAACCTACAAGTATTATACATTTTTGAAATCAGCTCAAAGAGTAGTATCCAAATTTTACATAAAAAATATGAAAAGTAATTTAAAAAAATAAAGGGGATGCTGCTAGGGGTGAGGGGGTGGCTTTTCCAGTAAGTTTAAATAAGCCATAATGCTTGCCCCTTCCAACATAAATTGACGTGTTTTTGGATTTTTTCTAAATACCAGTATTACAAAAGTTATTAAAGGTGGATACTTTTATCTGAAAAGCACTGTATATAACTATGTAAGATTTTCCAACGCTTTAGATCAAATAACATTAAACTGTCAAAATCTTATTAACTTTTTAGACAATTTAGAAAACGCCATTATGTTTGCTCACTCAGGAGTTCTACATACATCAATAATACCAATTAGCGAACTACTAAAGTTAGTAGATCATTTAGATTCAATAATCCATTTTATTATTATGTATTAGCTGGCATACAAACTGTAATCCGAGAAACTAATATAATCTTTGCAATACACTTACCTATCTTAAAAAACGATAATTACCAAACCTTCCATCTTATCAACCTCCCCTACCATAATTCCATATATTCCCGAAAAATCCTTTTTAATACTCGGTACAAGCTGAGCACTCTCTACTTGTGCCAAAATAATGAAGACATCCATGCAGACTCCTGTATTATTCCATTATTAAAAGCCGAAAAAACCACCTGTCAAGCAAGCCCAGCAGTTTTGACCCATCCAGTCATTGAAAGGATTAACGAAAAATTCATACTAGCATTACCGACCATCGTCCCAGTCAAAATCGAATCAAACTGCGACAAGAAACGCATACTATTGATGTAAACAAAATACCCTAATCAAAATTCCTACAGGTTGTCAAATCAATACGGAAAATTCCACGTTAACCTTATGTGTGATCTAAAAGTTCTGGCTTCATTCGTTATCTCGTAAAAATCATAAGTGGGGACCTGTACGCATGCTCCCAGCACAACATTACCTTTATCATGGCCTTAAGTGAGAAGTATTTCACCATGAAATGGGATCTACATTCTACGTTTTCCTTGTATGTTTTTATAGAAAATTTGTTGATATTGATCTTTATTGTCTGTATTGTTTCTGGGATGTGCAAGTCATTTTCAGGTGTTTATTGACAAGTTCAGTGTTCCAGTCTCTCAATGTATAACCATAAACATTCTGCTCTTTTGTGTATTTTATTTGGACGTATTCCTCTCTACTTATACTTATTATCAAATCAGGATTTTTTGTGACTCTCTTATTGTCTCAGCTTCTATGTTTTGTAATCCTGTTTTCTTGCTCAACACAAAGTTGTATATGACCCGCATTACGAGCAAAGGTCTCTGTTAGTGAGAATGAACAGTTACGTTTACAAGCAATGATGGACGATATTTTATCAGATGAAGAGCCGTTTGAATATTCGTCGGAAAGTTACAAGGCAAGCACAATTTATTCTGAGTCTTCTGATTCATCTTATTCTCCTGTACAGACAAAAAGACAGAGTGTCAAGAAACATAAGTGCTAATCCTGCTGACATCCTGCTAGTACATCGTCCGATCAACTCTACCGAAAATGTACCTAACCTCACAAGCGCACGAATTAATGATTGCCTCTTACCTAACCTAACCAACGCACTAATTCGTGATTGCCTCTATACCCTTTCGTTGTACAAGTTTAAGACCAGAGGCAAATTGGGAGACGTATAGCACGTTTGAGGTAACGCAGAACACGTAATTTTGTAATCTACAAAATTGAATACATTGACGAGATCACAAAATGACAGAAGAAAAGTTACTAGAGGCGGTAAGGTAATACGGAGAGCTGTTTATTTCTTCTTCGGTAGAATAAATTTATTAGGTTATATAGATATAAATGTTTTGTTCGATTGTCAAATGTCGCGACTGTCAATCAAATCCAAACCTCCACCACTCAGCACGTGAACATATACACGTCTTTCGTGTCAAAGCTACCTCACACGTCCTATACGTGTCTCCCAATTAGCGCCTTGACTAAAAAGGCCCCCAAAAGAAACCGCAGTTTTTATACAAGAAAGAAAAACTGTTCGAGGGAAATTTCTTGTTGACAATGGGAAGCAAATATCATGGTTTGACGATGATTACACGGTCTCAATCGCTGATAACCTCAAAAAACGCATCAACCGCTTCTTCAGGTGTACAAAAACGTTGACCTCCCAATTTATTTTTGATCTGCGAAAATAAGAAGAAATCATTGGGTTCCAACTTTTGTTGGATTTGGTTCGTCTTGAAAGACTCATACAATCAATTATTGTTTAGTTTCTGAATCATATGCATAGATCCTTGATTCGACGCTTTTCACGATCCTATAAACGTATCACGATTTTTCAGCTAATTTTCACTAGTTCTTTTTTGAGCGATTGCCAAATTATGCGGTATCAAACTCGAACGAAATCTTTTTCGACAACCAAATATTCATGCAATATGGAATGTATACGAATGGAGTGATGCCATATTTCAAAACTTAAGTAGCAACCCTCGTAATGTTGTTGAGCTAATTTAAAAGAACAAATAAGTGAAATTGCTGTAAAGAGATTGAATAAAAAAATGCAAATCTCCAACTTGTAGGATGCTTTATAGTCAATTTAAAAACAACTTATAATTGTATGTCTTCAACTGAAATTTCCATGCTCAGATTTAGATTATTAGGAAGCAGGACCTTCGCAAAATATTCTACCGTCTCTATAGCTTGCTCTTAGAATCTGCAGCTGTCGTCCTCTGCCATGTTTATCGTCTTAAACGTGCACTAAATAGCCTTCATAGTCTTAAATACCCAGACAAGATACAAATATTCAAACTGTACAATCAACTTCCAAACTTTCTCGCAGTAAGGAGATCTAATAGAGGAAGAAAAGCACCTAACCTAACCTCAACTCTTTATAAAAGATCTGGAAAATTTGAAGAAGCCAGGGAAAACATCCAATTCTAATGTTTCTGGTCTCAGAGATGCCATTTTCTTATATTTTAATGACGTAAGCAATTTTTTAGCATCGACAGAACCTTGGGCAGACTGCCAGCTCTGTGACGCCAACACAAGCGTTGGGCTCACAACCAATTGAGATTTCATTTCATGGAAATCAAATCATATTAAGAAGTTTTGAAAAAAAACCAGTAATTTCTTTAATGCATTTCTCAGGAACAAGTTAAGAATAAAACGATAAAAGTATGACACGTAAGAAAATTGTGAGAATTTGAAGGACACGCGAGGTGCATATCAAATAGTTTTTAACTAAACTAAACGGAAATATCAGAAATAAAAGGAGAGAACATCTGATTTTGAAATTGAGACCTCCGAGAAAGTTTCAATCAGAAATATGGTCTCGAAACGTTTCCATATTTAGAACACACTCCTGAAAGACCTGAAAGATAAATCATTTATCGGCTGATTGTGGATCCTAACCTAGAACCAGATTTTGATGACAGTATTTGAAAGGCGGGCGCGTCCAATATTTGATGGAAATTTCAAATTTAAAACATTTTTTACAAGAACTTTAAATTTTCATTTAGTAGGATCCTATCATATGATTACGACCGACATCATGATCGTATTAAACCGAATAGTTTCCAAAAAATCCTAAAGGGATACAAATTATGGAATTAGAGTTCGACAGTTTCAAAATAAAAACATTTCGATACTTTTTCTGGCATAGCATTGTGCTATTACCCAAAAAGACAAAACCATTTTGTTGAAACCTTCGTTTGAAAGAATTAGATATTCGTTTTCTGGTCAAATATGAGAAAAACTAAGACCACATAAATAGATTTATTTCAAAAATTATTAGCATTCGAATATGAAAAAAGTCCTTACGATCCGACACTACGATACTACACTGATTTCTAGAAGCTTGAAATATTAGAAGGATTTATTATACAAGGCAAGATACTTTAACTACATGTTTTATTGAAGTTAACGGAAAATCATCTATTAATTTTTAAATTTCAAATTAATGCGTAGAGCAGCGATGATTTTTCCATGGTAGATCATAATAAAATTGAATCAGAAAAATAGATATTGTTCAGTAGATTGACAGAGGAATATTTTCATTTCTTTCTGACTTTGTTTTGTATTTCGTTACTATTAGAATACAATTTCTCACTGATGATTGTGATACTTGAATTCCGTAGACTCTTTTGCTACTTCTATTTTTTGTGATTTACTGACGAGCTAGAATTGTGAGAAAAATAATAGGTGTAATCAAGTGTGGCGAATCATCTATTAACTTATAAATTTCAAGTTAATGCATAGAGCAACGATAATTCTTCTAAAAAGATTACTTTGAAGTGAAACAAATAGTGTAACGTTCTCTCTCCGGGCGCTTCAGTCACTTCTGCGCATCTTTTGCGTGCATGAAGCATGCGCAGTATAGATAAAGTGTGTCGAACGAGAGAGAAAATGAATATTGTCGGCACCGTAACGTAGGGACGTTTTTTCCCATACCAACGGTCCATACAGGAGTATTACATATATAACTGATTCATCAATAACACATTTCAATTGTGGTTAGGTTCAATCGTTTCTCGTCTTTTCAGCTGCTATTTTTTAGTCTATCAACAAAATGGAAGTACTAGATCTATGACAAAGGCATTATATAATGTTTACACAATGCTATAATTCAAAATTTTTGGTTTTGTTAGGTTAGGTTAGGTTAAGTTACAATTTATCACAAATGTGCTTGCTACTGCTGCTGCTTCTGTTATACTCTATTATTTATACTTCTGTTCCTTCATGTAGTCTTAACCTTAATAATTGACGAAATATACGCGAACGATTGGAACAAATAACGAAATCAACAATAGTTTTTCTATATTATGGAAGCTGACAACGTTTAGAAAACAAGAAATTTAGGTCAGCTGATTTTATATGTGTTGTCCTTCTTGCTCTTTCAGTTGGTGTTTGGGCTACCTGGCTGGTGATGGCGTTTATTAATACTCATCCTATCTGTTTAGATAATAATACTGAATTTTTAAATAATTTTTGAATGCGTAATTTTAAAATTTTTGTCTTTAGATAGGTCTCACATACACACATTTGCGTCATTAACGTTTCAAAATTTATATTTTTGTCCGCACGTTTTATTATTGAGTATTCCAGTAGATATTAGTAGAACTATTGCGAAAGACGTGAATGAGATCGCATGTAAGGTTGTTTCTTCGGGATTAAATAGTCAAACATCAGGAGATTCTGAACTGAGTTTAAATAGTGAAATAATACCAGAACATGTTGCTTAAAATTCAAATAATCAGTGCATGTCAGGACATCCTAATTATTGTTTCAACAGTGCGGTACTTTCAGAAGATGGTTGCTCCAAGTTTAGATAGTCAGTCAACATTAGATGTTGCTATTAGCTTGACTTGTGATTTAAGTATCAACGAAACTAATGTTTTTCATGATATTTCTGACATAACATTGAAGATATTGAAACAGTTCCACAACTTAATAATGTTTGTTTTTACTGCAATAAAGATCGTAAACCGAATAAAGGTGAACAACAAATTCTTCATTTGTCTAATGATAAAAAACTTTTCCAAAAAATCATTGAGTGAATGGAGAAACTCAATCATGAAGAGTTGTTACAGAAATTTACTCATTTTGAACCCGCAAATAAAAAAAAATTCATAATTTGTGTGAATTAAATTATTCAAATTAGTATAATAAATTAGTTTCAGACATTCCACATACTTGTTAACAAAAGTAGAAGTATTTTTGTCATCTCTATGTGATGAGCAGAAACTTCAGCCTCAGACTGAATTTAGTTTAATAACTAATAATTTTCTCGAGAAAAAAATTCAAAAATATTTTAATAAAATAATTTTAAGGTAATATCCAGGAAAAAGAAAAAAATATTATTCCCAAAGATCAGGGCCGAGCCGTGCCGGGGGTGCATGGCAACCCTATCATGCAATATTTAGTCGCAAAGCGCAAAGTGTCTTTCTTTGGTAGGGGCATTTCTCCGAAATATTGTTTTCTTATTATTACAATACCAAAATAGTGAGTTGAGCGTTCGGGTGAATCGGGCGGCGTAAGAAAGATAATAAATAGTTGATAATAGGTAAGAATAAGCCGCTTGCCTCAAAAATGACAGAATATATTAATAGATTACTTGAATAAAGGGATCGCGGCTTTTCTTTTGGCTTTTGACTCTTAGACTCTTTGCAGACTTTGAGAATGTGGGAATTTTTTATTTTTCTAATGCCGTGTTTTCGTGTTTATCTAAGTTTGCGTAGCCTTTTTTTAACTTTTTTAATTTAAGTTGATTAGTTGAAAACCAAAGAGCAAAGAGTAAAGATTGCGATATTACGAATTAGGGAAAGAGATCAGTGTCTATTTATTTTTATTCATTGATTGTGAACGGACAGAACGGTAGGTTTTAATTATTTTATATTAGACAATTTGCCAAAATTTTTAATCATAGTTCAATTATTTAGATGTCTGATGGTCGAAAGAATCTTTCTGGTTCACAATACCGAAAAAGGAAGTTAGAAAAAGAGACAAAAAACGATTAGCTGGATCATTAAAAAAGTTTTTTGTGTCCAGGAGCAATAAAGAACCACAACCTCCATGTAGCCAAGACCCACATGTTCAATATATTGAGGACAAAGAAGAACGACTGGAAAAATTGTAAGAAAATAAATCGTACGCCGAAGCGCCCGAAGTAGGGGAAAAGGACACGCTGGATCAGGCTACAACGAACACTCCCACGCCAGCAAATACACAAACTGAAGTTAGTGAAGATATTCTTAAGGTAAATAAGAAATTATTAAATGATCCAGCCTGTTGGCCGCAGGTATTAGCAGATAATATTAGAATGTCAATTCAGAATTCAGCGGAGAAGCCCGCAAGTTGCAATCATTTTTAGACGCATTGGAGCTTCTGCAATTGAACATACAGGGAAACGAACCAAATGCTGTAGCAATTGTTAAAACAAGACTTACAGAAAAGCCACAGAACTTGAAAAGTTGACAGCAAGCTGCGTACATATCCAAAGGTATGCCGGAGAACTTGGCGCAAAAATACATGACAGAGGCGGCAATAGAATCAATAATGACAAACGTCACATCCGAATCGACAAAGACACTAATCGCAGCTGGTATGTGTGTGTGTGTGTGTGTATGCGTTTTCAAATTTCATGATCAAAACACGGTTCCAGTTAATTAATATATATATATATATATATATATATATATATAACTCTCACATATTAGCCATCAGAAGAGCACAAACTAGAACGATTTTTACTAATGAATATTTTTCCGGCGTAGGTAGGTACTTTTCTATCCTACTAGACTAGAAATTTACCTCATATCTCGCCTCACTAATCAAATGTCGACTAGGTACACTAATAAGGCGGCATATTTTATTCTTGCACCCGGGCGACGGATATCCTAGGCTCGGCGCTGCTAAAGATTCTAGTTTATTAGAAGATGATATTAGTAAACTCAAAGAAAACGACCTTATTGACAAAGTCGTATTAATCTTGCGAGAAACTATTTTAAAAATTGAAAAATCAAAACTACCAAAAAATAAAACTGGGGATTTAATTCCTAGCGAATGTGAGATTCCAGATAAATTAGATCGATTCCTCAAATTTTTTATTGGGGGTGAATATATTAAATGCAAAGACGGTTTAAATTGCTATGGATTGAGTTCCTCCATTGCTGCTGATGCATTTTTTTTGGGTAACGTATTACTTTTGGTACGACGATGAAAAGTCCAACAAGCAGTAAAAAAAATAAATATTTCAAATAGATTAGGAGATTGCTGTAACTACACTACTCTAGAAGAATTGGAAACAGAAGCAACAATTGCATCGTTATAAAGGTATCAAGTTTGTCCGCCAGACATCATTATAAATTCCTCACTGTGCCCTGGTGTTGCCTTTGACAATTTTGATAAGATACATTGACACCTTGGACGGAAAAGAAACTTGACATGATACTGTGGAGATTTACCAAAACATCGATAATAATTCCCATAGCGAATTGAACTAAGATGATGGGAATTGTTATTCATCAACACGAATATTGATTATCCCAATCAATTGATTAATCAACCTAATTACGCTCGATATTGAGTAAAATATTCAGATAATTTGAATAATGTCAGTAAAACCTATCCCGGACTAAAAGATGATTTTAATAAAGGATATTTTGGAGTCCAGAGAACTGATAAGCCATTCTCACTTTAGAACCAACTATAAATGCCGATGTGGCAAAATGACTGAGTGGAATTGCTCACTTTACTAATTTTATAGCTGCACGTCAACGCACATGTCTTGGATGTTTGTCTTAAGGTAAGATGTTACAGCAAAATTACAACCCAATAGAATAAAAATCTATGGAAAACAAATTGCTGATTTCATTGAAATAATCGAAAAAAATCGATTTGATCAAACATTATATAAGGAGAATTTGTACAAGATTGCTAGTTCAAGACCTGCTTCTCCTGAGGTTGCGGATTTTCTACTAAATAATGAGAAAATGCTAATGATTTAAGGAACCAATTTGTCAATGAATGAGTTGAAGATGAAAGTAGTTTTGTGAAGCCAATAAAAAAACTAAAGACTTTAATTTTGCTAAATCGCCAAAGAAAAATAAATTGATTTAGGGAATAAAATTGTTGAGTTGTGATTCTATTCAGTAGAATGTTGGGGATTTCCTTCACTCATAAGGTTCATATCTAGAAAGTTTTGACATTCCCACTTACTCCAATGCCAACATCAATGTGTCATCCGGATGGTTCAATCTGTAAAACTAACACATCACAGTTAGCTAAGCTCATAGACACTGTTGAGCAACAAATGTCATCTTTTGATGTTTGTCTTGTTGATGTTTTCTTTTTGTTGCATCTAATGAAAGATGTACATATGACGGTATATCTAAAAAATTTCTGAGTACAATCTCCCATAAGAAATCTATTCGGATTGACATTATCTTCGACCAACATTTTTTGCCGTCTATCAAAGATTGTGAGCGTTCACGCCGAGAATAATCAACTTGTCCGGTATATATTGGTCCAAATCAAGTTCGGCCACATAATTTTAGAGCAGAACTCAAAAATATCCAATTCAAAGAAGCTCTTGTTAACTTTTTCATTAATCACTGGGATACTGAAGAAATGTTATAAATTTTATTGTTAATAAAACAATTTACGGAAGTTCTAATAAATGTCATTCTTAAAAAAATGGTAAATAACATAGTTATATTAAAATTACTGAAGAATCATTATCATGTGAAAAACAAGAAGAAGCTGATTCTAGAATTATTTTCCACATTTGTCAAATTGATTTAGACGCAGAATTTGTTATATACTATTCAGACTCTGATATTTAAATTATACTTCTGGGAAATATGGATCATTTGAACGCATCTTTCAAAAATTTGGAAAAATATGGGTGTAGGCAATCATCAGCGATACATCAACGTAAATGAACTGTACCGAATCCTTGGTGTCTCTTTATAGAAAGCTATACCATTTTTCCAGGTGCTTACTGGATGTAAGTACACGCCAGTATTTTTTAGAAAAGGTAAAGTTAGGCCTTATAAATCAAATTTTATTTTCAATAAATTCAATAAATTTTAAAACGTTAATGACGCATTTTTCAATTTTCTTCTCTCTAATTGAACTTTATTCCAATTTTATTTCTGTTCCAATGTTTGAATTTCTTATATATAAATTTGTTCTGAATAGAAGGAATGTAAGTAACGTAATTTTGAAATTATTTTCTGTTTCATTCTTGATCATATTCTACAACTCTCTCTCTTTCTCTTTGACTACTAGCATCATAGGGCAATACTTTACATGAGTTTCTAATTTTTTTGGCAAATTATCTTTAGACTATTTTATCTTCAAAGAATACAATATAAAAAATACGGACATTCTGAAATGTTTTGAATTTTTGATTCTAAGGAATAAAAAATTCGCACACTGAAAATGCCTGGCAATAAAAAATGTATGTCTGTGATACCTATCTAAAGACAAAACTTTTAAAATTACGCGTTCAATAATTAATAAAAAATTCAGGATTATTACTTGTACAGGTAGGATGCGCATTAACAAACGCAACTGCTACTGCTAGCCAGGTAGCCCAGACTCTAACCGAAAGAGTAAGAAGAACGACATATCAAAAAATCAACTGACCTGGAATTCTCTCTCAAAAACGTTACTAGCTCCTATACTACTACTCTTCAACTGAGTATATAAAAATCATTTTCCTGTCAAATAATGAATACAATAATTTGAAGTGGCATCCTACAAATTTTCTTTCATTATTATTTGTGTTTCCATCAATGAATTGTAGTTGACATTCAAAAGATGGAGGAGCATTTCAATATTGGAAAGATCTAAAAAAACACTTTCTTTATTTATGCTCAGCTACTAAGCCTTTTGATGTGTTTAAAAAAATATTTATTTAAAAATTTTGTCCTGTTCATTAAACAAATACCTCTAAGTTTGTATTGGAAGAAAAATGTATACAGTGCTTTTCAGATAAAAGTATCCACCTTTAATAACTTTTGTAATACTGGTATTTAGAAAAAATCCAAAAACACGTCAATTTATGTTGGAAGGGGCAAGCATTATGGCTTATTTAAACTTACTGGAAAAGCCACCCCCTCACCCCTAGCAGCATCCCCTTTATTTTTTTAAATTACTTTTCATATTTTTTATGTAAAATTTGGATACTCCTCTTTGAGCTGATTTCAAAAATGTATAATACTTGTAGGTTAAAGTGGTTAGTTTATGAGATAAACAATTTTCCTTTTAAGAGCACAAATTTTACTTAATATTTGCTTTCACCTTATTTGCCTGTACTAAAATGGGTTGTACAACAGTTCTAGGGGTGTTAAATCCAGTGACCTAGGTGGCCACTCCATCAGCTGCCCCCTTCTACCTATCCAACGAGCGGGGAATGTTTCGTTTAAAAATTGTCGGACAGGCATAGCATAGTGTGGGGAAGCTCCGTCTTGTTGAAATACCAGTAAATCTTCGGAAAGGTTATCATCATTTTCTATTATTGTTGTAATACGTGGGTCAATCCCTTCCCTGAGTAACTCAAGATATGATTCACCATTCAAATTTCCGTTGATGAAGAAAGGTCCGACAATGTGGTCACCTAGGATACCACACCAAACGTTTAACTTTTGGGGATGTTGTCTATGGAATTCACGCATAATATGTGGATCACTTTCAGCCCAATATCTACAATTATGCCTACTTACTAAGCCATTTAATGACCATGAGCATTCATCAGAAAAGCAAATATTGTTCAACAATTGTGGATTGTTATTGATAATTTGCGTCATTGATTCGCAAAACTCTAGACGACGATCAAAATCATCTTCATTCAACTCGTGCACCAACTTAACTTTGTATGGGTGGTACTTGAATTTATGTAGAACTCGGAAAACTGTAGAAGATGAAACACCGATCGCTCTACTTATTGTTGACAACGATTGGGGTTGTTGAGCCCCTAAGCTGACTTGCCCTAAAATTGCCACTTGGATTGCTTCGTTATTTACGAGTCCCTCTCGCTTATGCACTTTATTGCAAACAGACCCTGTTGTGGTAAATTTCTCCATCAGTTGAATTACATACTTATGAGTTGCATGTCTTCCGTCATGTAATTCGTTAAATATTCTAGCAGCAGCTCTTGCACAATTATTATTTTGGTAGTATAAACCTACAATTTCAATTCTTTCTTGCAAAGAGTAAACCATTTCAGAGAAACAAAATAAATAATGTATCAAATTACACTATCAATAGTGACTACAAATTCTAGTTGACAATATCAAACTTTAATAAAAAGTAGAGTTTTTTGTTGTTTGGATTTTTTAAGTAGAATAAATAGCACAGTTGAAAAGATTAAAGAGTTTGAACTGTTGTACAACCCATTTTAGTACAGGCAAATAAGGTGAAAGCAAATATTAAGTAAAATTTGTGCTCTTAAAAGGAAAATTGTTTATCTCATAAACTAACCACTTTAACCTACAAGTATTATACATTTTTGAAATCAGCTCAAAGAGGAGTATCCAAATTTTACATAAAAAATATGAAAAGTAATTTAAAAAAATAAAGGGGATGCTGCTAGGGGTGAGGGGGTGGCTTTTCCAGTAAGTTTAAATAAGCCATAATGCTTGCCCCTTCCAACATAAATTGACGTGTTTTTGGATTTTTTCTAAATACCAGTATTACAAAAGTTATTAAAGGTGGATACTTTTATCTGAAAAGCACTGTATAGTAATCACATATTTTATTACCTTCACTTTCTACAATATGCAATAGTTAAATACAGAGTACACACGTAAATATGTTAACCTGTGAAATAGAGTAGCAGCATTTTGGTTATATAATATCGTCGACAGACCAGCAAATGCCAAATGTAGTTCCAAAGAATATAAAAAAATTGTATATTTTAAACGAGATATCCCCTACAATATTTGACAATTTTCAATTATTTTCTATTGCCAGATAGAGGCAAATATATATTGACCATCGATGTGAGGAAAGTAGGAAAATGTTTTTATTACAACCGTTGCGTTGGTATCAACATGCTGAGAAAATAAAATGAGTCACTTTATTTATACTGGTTTTATAATGATATAATATTGGTTTTATTTTATTAAATTATTCTTTTCTATGTTAGGCTAAGAACTCATAGACTACAATATGTAAATACTCATTTTGTTTACATTTCTTTGTTTCTAACATAATGGAGCGCCTCCTCTTCATCTCAGAGGTGTTCTTTGGCTAGGGATGGCTAACCCGCTGCCTGCCTGGGAGAGTTTAGCGGCTTAGAAATTTATGAAACATTTAAAAAAAATTATTATTGTACCAATAGTCTATTCTGGAATGCCTGAAAGCGCGGAATCGCAACAAAAGTAAAAATAATAATCTAATCTGAAAAAAACATATACGAGCAAATAGTATTGTTTTCACTTTTGAGAAATCTGAAAATACAAGCATTTCTGCTGATTTACAAAAGCTTAGTGAAAATTCGAGAAACAAATATCTCACTAAATGACTAAATAGGGAAATTATTAAATACTACAAGTTATTTTATAATAATAATTAATTCTGTTTAAAATGTTACCTCCCAAGTTTTTGGTATTTATTTATATTAATACTAATATAATTTTATGTGTGGCTCGCCGAATAACAACACAATAACTTATTGTATTATTTGTATACAGATTGGCTTTTTTTTTCTATTTTCTTTAAAAACATACGTGGCCCGCAAGATCATGGGATGGTCACTCCTAGGAGAGATAGATTCAAATATATTAAAAAAATGTGAAGATCTGAATAGAATTGAATATAAAAACATAACCTATAAAAATGCTGATATTTGCAGCTAAAAGAACAAATAAATTTACAACAGTACCAACTATAACCTACACAGCAGAATATATGACAATAAAGAGAAAACATATCTTACCCCAATGATACTTAATTATTCGAAAGAAAATTAATTAGGATAAAACAAAGAATATAGAAATTGAAAAACAATTAAAACAAAAATCAATAAAAATTGAGACAAGATACATCTGAATTGATATGTATATATTATAAGAATGAAGACATGTACACTACACCATTGAAAACTGAGAAAAAACTAAGGTGAATAGAGCTAATGAAAGAAATAAGAATAAAAATATGAGATCACAGGAAATATACTAACCTCCAAAACACCCTGAAACGGTACAAAGGTTATCACCAAATTTACATAGTGAATCCATTTTTTGCTCCTATATATCGTGTTTTCCAGTCCATTTTAACCATTTCTTAAGTCAGCCGGTCAATTCCTTTTCATTAATCTTGTATTTTGGAGTCTGGAAGGAAATTAATTGAAGGAAACCAACTCTCGACCTCAGAGCGCACTAGAAGAAAATTGGCTCAACATCACAAAAGAAACCATATCGAACTTGATTCAGCTAATGTCTAATCATATGAGAAATATTATTATAGAAATTACCCATTATTGAAAATTAAGTGATAAATTAGATAATAGTTAATACGCCATCATTGTTACGATAATAAAACGATTTAATTTGTATGATTAGTAAGAACATTTAATTTTTTTTATTTGATGCCTATTTGAAGTCAAATATTACCAAAGGAACTATTTTTATGTCAAATGCAGACGAAGCTACTTCCTATTTCACAAAGATGTGAGCACTTTCATAAATATATTTTTAGAGGAACTGTGATTTTTGAAAGTAATGAAAAGACTGTAACAATTTTTCTAAGAATCATAAGAATAAACCCATCTAAAACTTCAAATATTAGGTTAAATTTGGAACAGTACGATATCATGATATCTTTATTGAATTGAAAATTGGGTAATAAATTTTTTCTTACAGATGCACTATCGATATCGTTTAACACAGACTTAAATTATTTAATATTGGTACATCAGAAAAATGTAAAAGTAATGCTGATAACATCAAAGGATTAAGTAATATAGAGAAGTTATTTATTTCAAAATATATTGAGAGACCTGGCTCATGAAATAAAAGAACATATTATTATAAAATTTCCGAAAGCCTGAGTATCTCCGTTCAATCTATGAAGCTGAGTTTATAAATCATTTTATCAATAAAAAACCAAAAATTATGGATCTTTGAGCATGAGGTGTTCAGACGAAGTTATCTAAAATCAAACGAGATGGCAGAAAAAAAAAGCAGAATTTGAGGGAAAATACTAAACATTCTGATTTATACATTAAATCTAAAAATACAATCAATTATCATTCAACCACGCTTCAAGCTTGTTTTTGGGAGAAACTTCAAATTTCTTCACACTCACCTCTCAAGCTTTTCAAATAGAAACCAAACATAACATGAAAATAAAAACTCACATCTTTACAAGAGACAAGATGATCACAAATGCTCGGTTTTGGTTAGGATCCTGGTGTAAAAAAGATCCTTTATTTGGCCCCACAAATAAAAATCTAGGCAAGTTAGGTCTGAAGATCTGGATGGCCAAATAAATAAACTTGTCCTATCCATCTATCAGGGAAAGTTTGATCTAAAAAATGCACAACATATATGGAATAATATGCCGGGCAATCATCAGATTGTAAGAACATATCACTACAAATGACTAAGTAAGGGCATATTTTCTAAAAGAAAAGACACAATTCGTTTTTTCAGTTTAAATATTTTTCTTGATTAACTATCTCATTCAAAAAACTGGCCCAATTATTTGTCCGCCTAGAAACCCACGCCACTCATTTACAGACCAACGAACCTGATGTTGGATTTCCCGCCTCCAACGGGGATTAGTTTTGAACCAGTAGTGTTGTTAATTGTTAGATTTATTACCTAGTTTATTTAATGATACGTTTTCATTGTTAATAATATTAGCTTCACTTTTAGATAGCGCCGCCATTCATCGGCAATTCTAAGATTATTATAAGAACAGTTTAAATGATTGCAGGTAAGCCAATGTAAGAACTTTCAATACACTCTAATTTTGTTTTTATAAAGATTATAATAAGAATGAGTATTAGTTTTAGACTGATAGGTCTGCTACTTTATTTTCTATGAAAAAGTATCATTTTCCTTCGATTTTAAGAGTTTCGTAATAATTGCTCTGATTTTTCTTTCAGCCCACAACATTAGATATACCATACAAAGCTCAGTTGAGAGATATTTAATACTGATTTGAACATATCACCTCTGGGATCACTGAAAATATTTTTTCGTGATTTTTTATGTGAATATAGTGTAAGTCCAAGAATCGGCCAACATCTATTTTTCATATCTCTATATGTTAAGGGTCGCTCACACCAAAATAATGCCTAAGAAATAATGTTTATGGCAAAACAACGTTTGTCAGGTCAGCTAATATTTATTATAATAATTAGATAGAAGGGTGAATGCTCAATACATCTTAATATATATAAATCTTGTGTCACAATGTTTGTCCTCAATGGACTCCTAAACCACTTAACCGATTATAATAAAATTTGCACACCATGTGCAGTTCGATCCAACTTGAGAGATAGGATAGTTTAAATCTCAAATTATAGTCGCAATTTTAATTTATTGCTAATTATTCGTCTGTTATTATTTGACAGTCACAATTATCTGTTAACTCCAAATGATTCTAACAGATGTCGATACCTTTCGACTGGGTTGAGTAAGTAATCAATAGATGGCGCTGCTATGGTAAATCTACGAACGTGTCATATAAGCTACATTTTCACAGCATAATTACCACGTGTTGTTGACGCTATAAAATTAATTAAATTTATTTTGTAGTGAACGAAATACCGCATAATTCAATTATTTCCACTTTTTAAATTTTTGGTGTTAGCATAGCCGGCCACGTGTTACTTAGACTGAAATGTTAATTGAATTCATATTATAATGAAGATAATACAGTGAAATTAATCCTGCTTTTTACTTATTTGTGCTTCATTGATCAAAACTTTATAATTTAATTTGAATATATGTATGTAAGTATTATCACATAATTATAAAATTTAATTAAAATGTCAATGAAAAAATGATACACAATTTCCTACACTTTTTCAATAGTTGTACAAATATTTTTTTTTATTGTTTTTATTTAATCTCTATTAAAAATTATTTAGCACTTATTATTTCAATGTGCCATGATAACAAGTTTTTCAGATTTTTTTTCTTATATTTAAACGATTAAATTAGTATTTCAATTCTTATTGAAATTATTATTTAAACTCTATAATTTAAATATGTACATGTCATTATTATCACATAATTATAAAACTTAATTAGAATGATTTTCAATTTTTTTTTTCTCAGTGTGTTGAAACACTTCGATTGACCATAAATATGCGAGTACAATTGCAAAATGATCCATCAGCACAAATATTTTCCGAACAACTACTAGATATTGGGAACGGTAAAATAGAACTGCAACCAAATACGCAATGCATTAAACTACCAGACAATTTTTGCACTGTTGTTCAGGATAAAAATGAATTGATTCAGAGTATTTTCCCGGATATACAGAATAATTATTTGAATCATGAATGGCTCAGTCAACGGGCGATTTTGGCAGCCAAAAACGTTGATGTTGACGAAATTAACTTCCAGATACAACAGTTGTTACCAGGCGATCTGATGTCTTTTAAATCAATCGATACTGTTGTTGATGAAAATGAAAGTGTAAATTTTCCGATTGAATTTTCAAATTCATTAGATATACCTGGAACGCCACCACATAATCTTCGATTAAAGATTGGTTCCCCTATTATTCTCCTCCGTAATTTGAATCCGCCTCAATTATGTAACGGTACGCGTTTGGTCATCAAAAAGATCACCGGTAACATTCTTGAAGCAACCATTTTGGCTGGGAAGTTTAAAGGAAAAGTGGTTTTGCTGCCACGTATTCTGATGATACCATCAGATTCTACCATACCCTTCAAAAGGCTACAGTTTCCAATTCGTTTAGCTTTCGCCATGTCTATAAATAAATCTCAAGGTCAAACAATGTCCATTTGTGGTTTAGATTTGGAAAATCCATGTTTTTCTCATGGGCAACTATATGTTGCGTGTTCACGTGTTGGGAAACCGTCGAATCTATTTGTGTTAGCTAAAGACAGGTTAACCAAAAACATTGTGCACCGATTGGTGTTAAATTAAATTGAAATTGAAAGTATTTATAATTCAAAAAAAGAGACATTAATGTTTAAAAGTTTAAGACTGTCTGCCTTGCCTACCTCATTCATGATGTTTAAGCGTCACATGTTATTTACTGTATTATACTGTAATAAACTTATTTGTTATAAAATTAAATGGAAATAATAAATCTGATAAATTTTTATTTTGTATTGATTTCTGCTTAATATCAAGTGTAAGAACATTTTAATTAATTGTGTTCAACGTACTTCCCCTTCAAATCTCAATCCAGTGAATTTGTATACCACCATCAACATTTTCGTCTTTGTTCGTAAATAATTTCATTGTACTAAAGGGTTATAGTAGTAGAAAGTCAAATAAGGAGATCACCATTTTTTTTTTTCAAATACCATCTGTGTAAATAAGCATAGTGGACTCCGAGTCTGATGTTCTTTTATCGTTCCTCTTAGATTGTTTACTATAATGTAATATAACAAAAACTTCAGCCACAGCAACGCGTGGCCGGGTCAGCTAGTTCTTGTATAAAGAAGTATATTACATTTATGTAATTTTGATGACCTATATATTTTGTAAAATATGTATCTTCAATTTTTTCAATTATATATCAATTTAATTATTATATCACTATAATCTTTTGTGAATAGTTCAAGCTTTTTATTATATTTATCTACTTTGAATATTTCAAGTGTTTGTTTTGATTTATAAATTAAAAAAAATTGTTGAAATGTTTTTTTCCAAAAATTATATTAGAATGGTCAAAAACTTGAATTGATGTTTCCCAAAAATGGGTCATAACATGAATTTGAATATAATAACAGAACCAATTTTTGAAAATATTTTCTAGTTTACAAATTTATGGTAAAATTCAACTAATTTGTTTTTTGTGCCATACTTAAAAAACCGACTCGACAATTTCATCTTAAATGAGAACTTTAGTTGCTTAAAATGGAGTTTTGGATTAAAGCAAAGGTAAAATAACATCTAATATCTGTTATTAGCAATTGACAGAAAAGTTTCTGGACATTCCAAATTTTCATGAAAATACTCCCCAAAAAATCGAAGAATACTTGGTGAAAATAATAAAATGTATTACACTCACCATTTGTACTGAAGCAATACAAATAATTATTTGTAGCTTTCTTACTACATATTGAATAAAAGGAGATTAGTAAGATTATCAAGTCATATCGATCCATCCAAAGAGCAAATACTCATTGTGATTAATCTTCTTCAGTTGAGCGACACAAAATGTATAGTTTGCTTATTACTGGGTATTGTGATAAAGCAAGAAATTTTTTTCTTTAGTAATAATTTAATTTCCACTCCTGTCAGCATTCAGTTGAAGTTAGAGGCCTTTTTCTGTTCTCTTTCTTTCCCTAAAATAAAAAGAATTATACATTACATTTAATCAGAAAAACATTTTCACACATATGTTTTTTTGGAAAAGATCACTTTTTCTATTATATATAATATATATTATATATTTTTCAAAATTTTGTATTACTCCTCAACATTTATTACATGACAGTTTTAATAATTCATATGGAATGCAATAATGTATCAATATTTCTGCGCCTAGAAGAATAAGGCTTGTGTGATTTAAATAAATGCAAAATATAGTGTTAAATTATACAAAAAATCAGCTATTCCCCCACAAAAATTCACACAAATACGTATCTAGCATATTCCGATATGTTACTAATTTGTACTTGTACCTTCTCTTTGCTCTTTATGTATGTGCTCCAGTTTCCGTATTAACAGTGAACTGATTAACAGTGAAGTGTATAAAATTCATCTTCTACTTTTGTAGTTTTGGTATTGGAATTCCACACATCAGACATAATAGTAGTTCCGGGTTCTAAGTACTGGCCAATAATATAAAGCTACACTTTTTTTCTCCTGAAAGGCACAGCAAACAAAAACATTTCCCATCCTCTTGACAAATTCCCAAAAACACCTAGTGATGCGTCCTCAATTGTATATCATTTGTGAATAAACAGGACTCATCAATTTATATGGTTTTTTTTGGGTTCTTGCAATTCCCTAAAATAATTTTTGCAGTCGGTTACCTCATCATTACTCGACCCCAATTCTTCTCGGGCAACTTTCGTACCCTATTTCTCTTGTGGCCATGCATGTATCAATAATGCTAGGGTTTCATAATAATGACCAAGTCCCCATTCTCATAAGTTTCTCGAATTGGCAACTTCTCTTCTTGTACACCCACCGAACTTAATTATTACTATAAGTAGTATGCATCACTTGTTTCTGCTATTTCCCTTTGGAATAATACACTTTTTTTAAAAATTCTACTGCATTTTTTCGACACTGCATTTTTCAATGAAAAAGTGCATAACTAATATTTTCAAATTGACTATCAGAACCACTCTATGATAATACTGAGAGATACTAGTCGATAACGGATAAAATACCATTTCAACATCCAATCACACACGTCACCTAATAGATTCACACAATAAACATCAGCTACAACAACATGTAATAAGGAAAGCCTAAATAAATACAATTGATAAATTAAGCTAATACCACATCTATTAAGGAATTCCAAAATCTCTCATATTCATTAAATCATTCTACAATTTTCGCCCTTTCCCACAATTTCCTACAAGAAATATTCAATACTCGGAAAAATTTCAAATGTAATTTTAAATCAACAAAAACAGAAAAGAGAACATCAGCTTAATGAGATCTATATACCATTACTATCAATCACCTTACTGACAATGTAAGTGATATATGTATGTTATAATTTATTAACCAAGCTAAAGAATAATATTATAGAGTACAACGTAACTATTGTGAATACAACAATATATATATATATATATATATATATATATATATATATATATATATATATATATATATATATATATATATATATTGTTGTATTCACAATAGATATATATATATATATATATATATATATATATATATATATTGTTGTATTCACAATAGATATATATATATATATATATATATATATATACATACTACCCTCATATGTCATCACTATACTGAATAAATAAATAGCCACCTTTATATTGCCCTTCTCTTTTGTGTTTTTTTATATTTCCCCATTTATCCATTTTGGTGGACATTAAATATAATATAAAATTAGTTGAAAATAAGTTGATAATTATATTGAACTATAAAGTTTTCTTCTGTTACATACATCTTCTGTTACATAGACTATGCCACTCACTTTCCTGATTGCCTTAGCAACAGACAGTAGAACAAGAGTAAAAACCAGCAAAAATATCCAAATCCCCAGCCATACTGAAAACAGCTGCTAATAGAACCTTTTTCATTTCATAAATCAATTGGATGTAGATTATTTTCCATCAGTTATATAAACAGATTTAAATTGATAATACAATATGGGCTAATCTAATACAACTCCAGAAAAAAATGTTTTTATTCCTCAATTTTTCATTTTATTTATTAGGAGTTATTTGAAGGTTCACAATAAATGAATGTTTGGTATTAATTTGTTAAACAAAAGAAACTGATTTACAATACACCTTCAAGTTGTATCACAATAAATAACAATTTTTATGTCACTATTGAACAATAAATATCCAATTATAATTGTTTATTCATAAATTATTATAATTTTCTCTTTGATAGCCTATTTTTCATTTAATTCTCAATTTTATTAGCTAACACCAACTAACCTAACATCTTCATTTTACTCACATCATGAGGATACTAAATATACGAAGGTTTACCTGTTTTATTCTGGTTCTCCGCATATGTTCTGAAGCTTCTTCCTACTACCTTTTACTAATTCATAATGGTGTTATTTGGATGCTAATATTTTTAAACTCTGTGGCTTTCTTCAGCTTCATAATTTTAACCATTTTTACTTTGAAAGTACCAACTTCACTCCTGTATTGTGCATACAAGTCAATCAACTGTTTCATGTTGTTTCGTTTTTTATTGTTCAATTTCTTTTTTTTTATATGTTTTATTAAAACTATATTTATTTACTAGTAGTTTTATTTATTAGCACTTTCATTATCAGGTTTTCAAGCTACCATGTTTTTTATTACTATGCTATCTTCTTCTTTTTTCTATCTCTTGACAGGACTAGGGATATTCGATATAAATTGATGCATCGAAAACGTTATACATTTTTTAAGCATGTTTCATTCTCATACATCTCTGCAAAACTATTTGACTGGTGATAAAAAAGGATAGAAAACTCCAAATCAAAATTCTATACTGTTATAGGGAACATTATCAGCATAGAAGATATCAGGAACACCAAATTTAGAAAACAAATCCTTACAATGCTTGATCATAGTAAAAGCTGTTTTATTTGGGTAGGAAAAACTTTCAACCAATGAGAGTAGCTGTCAACAATTAACAAATAGCTTTTGAACTGGTAATCAAAAAAGTCGGAAAAAAATATTTGCCACGGTCTTTGGTGTCGTCCATAAATTACGTGAGGTGTTCGAAGGGGGGAGGGGGTCAAGTTAAATCTTTCCAGATCTCACTTGGGGAGAGGTAGGTTTCAACAAATATCACGTATTTTTTTTTCAATAGAAAACCATGTAAAATTGTGTGAAAGTAAAGTTAAATTGAAGTAAGAAATTTTTCTAGAATAAAAATATATGCGAAATTTGACACAATGGTGTTTGTTGTATTACCCCGAACTCCGCAGAGTAGCACAATAGCTCTCCGATTGTTTATGTGCTTTCGACCAGCCGTATCGATACGCGCTACTCGATGAATGTCGCAGCGTAAAGAACCGAGTAACAGCGACGCAAGTACAGGTGCTATAACCTGCTTTGTTGATGCCCGCAAATATTTTATTTAACAACTTTTTTGATACTATTTTAACGATTAAACATTAAAACGTTAAAAGACACATCTACAAGACAAAGAAATGCTGTCAAGAAGAAGTGGTAAAGTTATGGAACACAGCAAAACAAAAGTATCCAAAGAAAGAAGATTTGGTGAAACATATTCAGCATGAGATTGATCAGCTTCTAAGAGAAGCAGCGGAAAAAAAGGTCTCTCTCTAAGGTAGGTTAGATACCTCTGTTTTCTATATGCTATTTATGCTATAAATTTAATATTAATTCATCTAAATTTTCTTGATTTTAGTTATTTTAGGTTCTTTAGCTATTTTAGAGACCTAAAATCAAGAAAATTTAGATGCATTGATATATCAAAAGGTCTAAGAAATAAGAAATAGGAGAAATTTAATTTTATGTACAATATATTTCAAGATTGTGCTGAGGAGAAAAAAATATAGATCTTCTTAGGGGAAAGTTAAAAAATGCATAATTTTGTTTTAAACGTCTCTAATTTGTGAATCTTGAGTTTTTATAATGATACATTTATTCAAGGGAAACACTCGGAGCTCTGATAATGTTTCAACACAAGTTGATACAAGCGCTCAAGGTACGTCAAACTTAGAATGCACGAGTCAAACTGAAATTAACATCCGGATTATTCAACATGAGGAATCAGTGACTCGAAATGAGATTTCTCACTATAATCAGCGGCTCATGGATCAAGATTACGATAATGAACCTCAACTGGCAGGTTAGTGTTTACCTTTTTTTTGTATGTGCGATATTTTCTTTATTTTTTCTTCCCCTACAGGTGCTACAAAACGGAAAATTCAGCGACGATGAGAGATGAGAAGTTGCGGCAAGAAATTGATAATTCTGAAAAACAGCTCAAACCTA